>NC_085058.1:13519780-13826761 GCF_963662255.1 Cinclus cinclus
GCTCTGCTGGGCAGCATTTCTTTCCTCCCAGTTAACAGGGGAAAAGGTTCTAAATCTCTGAAGTCTGATCAAACAGGTACAAAGTCTATAAACACCTTACAAAGGCACCCAAGAGCCATACATTCAGCATCCTCACAGGACTGGAAAAAATCCACCACATTACCAAAGTACAGGTATCTGTACTTTAACATGTCAAATACTGTGCTTTATGTGTTTCATTCTGTAATGAATTTTGCAGTGCTGTTATCAGCTATACTGGACATAGCCTACAGATGCAATTATGCACTTTCTCCTCCTAACCACAGATAAAAATTTATTACAATAAATAGCAACAGGCATTTTAGCCTGTTAGCACTAAAACAAGAGAAGTGCTCACAAGCCCCAAAAAAGCACTGGGCAGACAAATCTCTTTAAAGAAGCCCAAACATTGCAGGAGAAGTTGGAAAACTGAAAATCAAAATCCCTCTAAAAATTACTCATTTATCCAGCATCAGCCAGCTGACATCTGATTAATTCATACCAGGCTTAGGTTAATTCCTGCATAGCTGGCAGGTTTTCAACCAAATTCTTGTTTATCTTCAAGATTATTTTAATATTCTTGATTTGCTGAAAAAGCATAATGAGCTGGGTGTTCATTACACTTGCGAAAACTTTGTTCCCAAAGTATCAATTTGAGTCACTTTACTAGAAAAGACAATGGCGAAAATCCAGGGGTGAAGCTGTCATGAAGATCTCTGGAAAAAGGAACCTACAGCCCACACTGATTAGAAAAACTACAACAGAAATGAGGTGCTGTTTTGTCATTTACTGTTTACTGAAAACTAGTTTCAGTTCCACTCTAGTTCCTAAAGCAAGGACCCTAGAAATACTTCATGGGAGTGTGTCATTACAGCTTCAGTTTGAAATCAAGGCCAAATTAGTGCAACAAAATGTCTGCAGTCTAAGCTGAGACAGGACTGGAACCATTATGGGAACACAGGGTAAATGCATACCTCATCCTGCAAATGAAAGAGCGCCTGGATCCCATGCACATTCTCATTGAGGACTGCTGACCTTCCTTCTTTACTGTCCCCGTCTTCAAGTCCAGGATTCGTCCTAGAAATGCCAGGGAGATCAACTGATGTTCAGTACATAAATTTAATTCCATTTACTAGAAACTAAGATAACAAGAAATTCATGAGGTGAATGCCATTAACCCAGTTAGGGGAAAAAATACCAACAACAACAAAAAAAATCTTGATCCTGGTCTCACAGGGGAGGATCAGTTATGTGCTGGTTTAACTAACAATTTCAGCAAAGTTGACTCTGAGTCACAGGAATGATGGCTCTTTTCTTGGCTGGCCCAAGACCAACTTCCAGGGCAGAGTCAAATGCCTGGAGGCCAACAAGGCAATGACAACAGGCATAGCTTTTGACTTGATCTGCTTGCTCCACTCTTTACCAGAACTGTGGATAAAGCAACATTTATCAGTCCCCTGAGAGCTGCACTTCTTTCCCTGTGCTTGTGCCTATCCAGAACACAGTCACCACAGCACCACCTCAGTCAGAGCTGTCAGGATGGTGAGATGCACAGAAGACCAAACTTTTCTCCCTGATGATGAGATACAGGATTTGTCACAACAGTCCATGTGCTGGGACCCTTTTAAAGTTGCTAAAAAACTGACACAGCAAGACCATTTCTAAAGTTTATTTTTAGACAGATCACTGAAATGATCTGATTCACCATACAGCAACATAAGCCTGTGCAAGGTCCAGGGCCTGACCCTGCTCCCTACAACCCTCAGAATCACACCACAGGCACAGCTTGGAAAAGGGATGACAGCCACCAAGTCAGCTCTAGAGAGGACAGGACAGAGGGAATGCATGCAAAGGTAGGAAGGGGCTAACAGATTAATATTTCCATTTAAAACAGAAGACTGATTACTACAGACAGGTTCAGATCAGGACACTGGGTATCACCCAGAATCCTTCTGCTTATCACCAAAGAACTAACAGAATGGATTTTCATATCTACAGCTCAAATGCCAAGAGATGACTACAAAACCTAGCACAGACTAGTAATGAATCACTGGACCACATCCACAATGCTCAAGGGCTGGATGCAGCCACAGAAGTGACAGTGGGCCAGAGAAATGAAGTGGAACAGCTGCCATGCAATTAAATGACAGCCACCAGTGCTGACAACACATGGCCATGAGCAAACCCACATGTTTAAGGTAAGTATCTTTCAGTAACTGAAACTATACAAACCTTCAGTGTGATATAAATAGCCAGGTTTACAGCAATCTAAGGCACCTATTCTGTCGGTACTGAATTAAGAAAACATGCAGCAAACATTCAAAGTTTCCCTCACCAGACTGACCTAAAAGTCTCTGTCCAAAAATTAAGTTCTGAAATAAACCTACTGCCAAACACTATTCAGAATTACTCTACCTCCAAATATTTACTTCCACCCATGAATGGGAATGAAATCATTACATAATAGTTTTCAGATAAGGAACTAGGCAGCAGGATTTTAGTTTTAATGTATACTCCAGATAACTCCTTCTGGAGTTATTTGTTATCCCTGGCAACAGAAGGTCACATCCCATTTGGTGTTATCCTCAAGGTGTATCTCGGATGGTTAAGAAGTCAGCAAGCCTGGGGAACAATTCCTAAAGGTGCTTCAATTTAAAGCACTGGGCCATATATTAATCCTGGGCTATGATTCAGGTGTGAGCTGGGAAGAAATCACACCACATTTCCCAGCTCAGCTGTGCTGACCCCATGATGCAGGATGGATCTGAAGATCTAACACACTTCCCTTCCCTGCACTGAACAGTCTGTCTTATTTTCTATAGCCAAAGGCACAGTCTATTTCCCCATCCCCCCCAGCTAATCAGACAATTTAGAGAAATTAAATACCATCAGGCAGGAGGCAAACTTGTTCACAAATGAAGGCATTACACAATAAAGCACATAAAGATAGAATATATGTGCAGGATCCAATGGCTGGCTGTGTCAAGAGGCCAGTCAAATCAAACCACTAAAAGCAATTTTCTCTTAGGGCAAAATAACTTTGTCATACACACAAAAAGAAAAAAGTTGTTTTCTGTGCACTTTCTTTTTTCATTCCAATACAAATTCTTGAAGAGACACCAATATTAATCAAAAAGCACTGAGACAGTGAATGTAACTCAAACAGCTAATAGAAATTTTCCTGTTTTTATCATCCAAGAGCATCTACTACAAAACATAAAGGATGTTTCACAATTATGTGGCCACTAAGTCTAAAACTGCTGACACATGTTCCTTTGGCATGTCTGGAACCCCCAATAACAAAAGTCAGAGATTTTAAATTTAGCTTTTTGTTTGGCAATGTCTTTGAAATATGTACCAGATAACAAATAGAGTTCTAAATTTTGCCCTGACTTACAAAATCACTGCAGGGGGTATGTGAGTCAGAGAAATGTTTGCTGTACTGATACTTTGACAAAGCTCTCTCAGCAGCTTGTTTTAATAGTCCAGCATTCATATGTCAACCTTGTAGAGCTCTAACAATATATTACAGATTTTGAAATAGAACAAGGAGTTTGTGTCTCATCCATTATTAGAATCTTATGATCAAAT
Source organism: Cinclus cinclus (assembly GCF_963662255.1). Taxonomy (NCBI): domain Eukaryota; kingdom Metazoa; phylum Chordata; class Aves; order Passeriformes; family Cinclidae; genus Cinclus; species Cinclus cinclus. Next base: position 13,523,390 of record NC_085058.1, read on the forward strand.
TGTATTAAAAAGAGGAAGAATTATATATTAATCATAGCTAAATCCCAACATATGGCATTTTAATTAATTATAGATTAATAGACTAAATCAAGCAAACTGGCATAAACTGCACCTCAGTCACACTGGCAGCTCAGTTCAAGGAGGTGGCATGTCCTGATGATGACAGTTGTCACAGAATTATAAAGTATTCTTATCTCTGTTCCAGCATCCTCATGATAAATGCTCATTTAGGTTTCTCCATGGGACAAACACAAAGCACATCTGATGTTTAACTTGGAAATTATATTGTTATTAATAAGAAATATTCCAGGATGCTCTGATAACTTCTGTTAACTGAACAGTGCATTTGTGCATTCTTTTTAAATTCTCCTTCTAGTTTCTTCAGAAGAGCCATTGAACAGCCCAGTGCCAACACCAGCTGGATCCCTTATGAGCTTCCCCATAAACTGTTAATTGCATGTAGCTCATTTTTGTGTTAAACTTTTCCCCTCTCCAGCTCCAGACACAACCCTGGGATGCTGCAAGTGCAGGAGCACTGCTGTGACTGACACTGCTGTCTTATTGCCCTTTACAGCAGCTGCACAATTCAGAGGAAACCAGAGTTTGCTCTGCTGAGAAGGAGAAAGCAAACAAAAAAGCACAATGCTGATTAAAATGGGCACATAAATTTCTCTGGCTGGTCTGGGTATAATTGATAATTTGTTGAAATCTCCCCACTACAGTCCCCATCCAGAAGGCAGTATTGCTTCAACCTGTAATAAACCAGCTGTTCTCCGAGCAAGAAACCACTGGGTGATCCAGGAGCCTGATGTCAGCTGCTGTGACAGGAAAGGGCTGGCACACAGGCACACGGAGGTGAGGACAACGGGCAACTTCATTATTTGGGTAGAATTAGAGAAGCCACATAAAGCTCTTACCAGTAAAGAGAGAACAAATTCAAGTACTGCAGACACATGCCAGAAACATTTCCTGCAGGGTGTTTTCAAAAGATGCTCTAAAAACATTCTCATGATGATCAAGGGGGCAAATGCTCACGCTGGCACTGATGTGCCCCTCGTGTGTGCAAACAGTGACTGCATTATGCACAAACCTTCCCCTTCTGGATCTCCAGTTGCTACAGAGAATGTTCAAACCTGTGTTGTGTGCTTGGAATGTTTTGAGATGAACCTAAACCAAGGATTGGCCTGGGCCTACTGGAGTTCATGGGGTTTCAAATCTGGGAATTTGGCTCAAATCCACTTTCACACAATAGCACCAGCTTGTTCGAAAATTTTCCTCCATGTTTATGCACTGCACGCTCAGGTTTATAGCCTGGTAATCACAGTATGTTCTTTTTGCTTTTTTTCCACATTTTTGGGGTTTTTTTAGTGTTTTTCCTTTTTTTTGTTTGTTTGTTTTTGTTTTGGGTTTTTTTTGTTTGTTTATTTTGATTCAAAACTCCATATACTTCAACACCTAATTCTACCACAAATGCTTTCTCTGCTGGATTCCCAGTTCCTAAGAATGCTGCAGTCTGTAACTAGAAAGAAGGGTGATACATAAGGGCATTCCTCTGCAAAAATTTCAGTGCAAGTTGAAATGGTTTGGTCTAAAACAAGCATACAGTGCCCACATCCAGTATGCAGCATGGAAAAACCCAGCTCATAGATCTCAGAAGAAATTTGGTTTGGCCTCATGTGCACAAGAATATTATTGGCGAAGTACATGATACAATTTTCCATTTCCCTCTAACTCATCAGCAGATGGACTCCTGTCTTGCACAGAATCATGGACCTGACAGGGAAACAGTCTGAATTAATATATGGATTCTCACCTTGACCTCAATACCTTCAGCAACCCAGCAAGTTTCACCTTTCAGATGATAATAATACAAAGTTAGATATTTCATAATTATTCTCAGCCACCAATTCTCCATATACTTCTTTCCAGGCAAAATAAAATAAAGGATAAAGTAAGTTTGGTTTGGACAAGATAACAAAAGATGACTTTGGGCTCATCAAAAATACTCCACAGGCTGCTCACGGAAGACAAACAGAACACAGGAATACTGCACCCAAAAATCCTTATGAAAACTAAAACCATCTTTATCTCACTATAAAACCAGGAAAAGCAAGACCAGGATGGATGAAAACAAGAGGAAATGATTTTAAAAAAACAACAAAGTGATGGTCAAGGTACTGCTGCTGCTGAACACAGCTCCAAATGTAAGCTCACTCTCAAACAGAAGGGTCAGAGAACAAAGGATTTCTGTGGTGATGTTCTGTATTAGTATATCAGGACTTTAGAAATTAGCAGAAAAGATCAACTGAAAAACCTTGAGTGTTCTACAATTTGTGGAGAATCAAGATCCAGGTCACTGTTTGGGATAAACAGTCAAGTTCAAGAAAACAAGGTGAAATTCTTCTTGAAACTGCCATTTATCAGTTTGTACATATGCACTGAATACAGCTGAGCATTCAGCTTTACACTGAGGTGCTCAGCTGACAGAGTTCCTCTTCAAAACAACAGATGCACTACAAATGCATAAACAAAATGTCTCCAATAAGACTAAATAGCCTAAATTTTATCAATTTGTATTAAATTACTCTTGATAAGCTTATGCCAGAGCAATTACTCTGCATTAATTCAACAATTAAACCAAAATAAAAGAACTTTACAATGTACGTCTCACAACTGTAAGTGATGCGATTTTATCTCATGTTTAGTGCAACTCAGCAAGTGCTTTAAGCTCTATTAAGTGTAATAAATATACATCCACCCTGTGGATTCTAATATAAAAGAAATTACAGAGTACATTAAGAATCACAACTGCCTTGCAACCACAGTATTTGAAGACTCTACTTCCAGGAACTCACATTTATACAAACCAGAAAAATATAGCAATATACAAATAGAACAATATACAAATTTAAAAACCCCCCAAAACATGGACAGCCTTTTTTTAGCATTATGGGGTTGATTATTTACATAAAGGCAAGACTCATAAAAGCAAAGACTCTACCTACCATGCATATACCCATATCAGAGTACACAACAAAGAATACAATCCTAATAAAACCATACTGAAAAAAAGTGCATCCCTCTGCCCCCTCATGGAAAGCAAACACATGAGCAATAGGAACAACATCAATACTCAAAACATAGGTGAATTTAAGACCATCCTAACTTAAAATCACAAACTAAGGGTAGAACCACAAGACTGGCACCAGTTACCAGTGCTGATTTTTACAGCCTGCCTCTCTCACTCACTCCAAGGTTACAGTGCAGTTCCCAGGAAAATACCCACTAATACTCCTGTTTACTCAAACATTCCTCCTTCACATCTGTCAAAGAGTGAATGGTCTGCTCTCCAGACTGTCTCCCCTGTGGTACAGGAGCCCCTGGTCCTGCCTGGAAGATGTCTGGTAGCACAGGTCATCCCTCACTGGTACCACAGCCTCTACGGAACAGAACCACCGCCTCCATCCCTGGATTTCAGGAAATGGAGGATGTGGCAGGAGTGACAAAAATGGACATGTTCCTATCGTGTGGAGGTGGCTGATGCAATCTAAATCTTCCGTGATATTAAAATCATGATCCTTTCAGAAGTTTCAAGGACCAAGAAGCACTGCAGGTACAAATAAGGTCTCTCCATATATACACCCCACTCTTGTTTCCCAGCTGGCCTGACTCTACAGAGGATGGGATTGCACCCTACCAGCCTGCTGTACAACACAAGGGGACATTGGTACACAAACATCCCTTGAGAATACAGTAGAACTGTAAAATCAGTCAGCTCACACAGCCTGGAACAATGTCAGGGACCACACAGGAATTCCCAGCTGTGATCATACTGCACACAAACCAACCAAGAAACTCGTGGGATGGCAGGGATAAAATTAAGTTGCTCTTGCTCCAAAGCTGGCACTGCCTCCACCCAGAAGTTATGAGACTGCTTTAGATCTCCCAGGCTGGGGCTTCCCTGGCCTCACATGCTTGTTTTATCTTGCAGCAGGCAGCAGCCCCATAGCCCTACCCCACTGCACTCACACTACATTGCAATACACTGATAAATAAATGTATTGACATACAAAATAAACAACTGGCTTGGAGCAGGTATTTGCTGTTAGCAGACACCACAGCAACCTCCAGAGGACTTCTACACCTTTACTGTTATTTTAAAGGTGAGGACACTGAACCCAGAGGAATGATTTCTCCTGCCTGCAGTCAATCAGCTAGGAACAGGGTCCAAGCTCCCAGGACCAACAAGAGTTCTCAACATGCTGCAGCTGTAGATAAAAATACTCAATAATATAATGCACAGTGATTTCCAGTAAGTCCATAAAAATCTCACGACATCTATATGCTTAATCAGCTTAAATCTATGCTTCCAAGAGAAGACTACAGGCTGAGTGTCCTATTTACCTGCAGTGGTAGCCTCTGGATATATCAATATAAAATCTGAAACTAATTAGCCCAAAGGTCACAAAGATGCTCAGAGGGAAGGAGCACCTTCGCTACAGAGACAGGCTGGGAGAGCTGGAGTGTTCAGCCTGCAGAAGAGATGGCTCTGGGGTGACCTTAGAGCCCCTTCCAGTACCTAAAGGGAGTACAAGACAGATGGAGAGAGATTTTTTACAAGGGCATGGAGTAAAAGGACATGGACAAATGGCCTTAAGCTGAAGAAGGGCAGGTTTAGATTAGACATGAGGAAGAAATTCTTCACTCTGAGGGTGGTGAGGTCCTGGCACAGGTTGCCCAAAGAAGCTGTGGATGCCCGTTCCCTGGAATTGTCCAAGGCCAGGCTGGATGGAGCTCTTGGTCTAGTGAAAGGTGCCCCTGCCCATGGCAGGGGGGAAGCATGGACAGAGATGATCTTTAAGGTCCTGTCCAAGCAAAACTATTCCATGATTATAAATATAAACCATCAAAGCTCACTCTCCTCCGTAGCCTAGCTTCTCAGGGGGATTACTTGAACCTCTCAAAATATGTTAAGGTTTACATCATCTAATTGCAAAAGGCGTTGTATAAGCATTAGAGTCAACTTATGACATTCCTACAATAGAATGAAGAGTTGATCCAATCAACAGCAAAGTTAAAAAAATAAATCAAAGAAGTAATGCAATTGAAATGCACCTATTTTTAAATATCTGTCTGCTTCCTACTTACCAGCTGGAGACACTAACCCACAAGGGGGAAACTGAAAAGCTTTCTCACCCCTTCTTATTTTTTAATAAGAAACCCCTCATGTTACACAGTTGTTTGCTTAATACAACTTGTTATTATAAAAGCTCACGAGGCCAAAAGGCCCCTGCTGTGCCTGCCTTCATGTTTGACTAACCAGTCTGCATCATGTCATTTTACACAGGGTTGGGCAAATGCACATAATTTTAATTCAATTTAAAAGAAAACTATGTGGGCTTTTCAGTCTTTCTATTCATTTAATTTTAAGGGACTATCTGAAGGTCTAGTGTTACAGATTACATGCAAGTCTCTCTGCTGATGGACCTGGAAAAACTGGACTTGAAATTGGAGCAAATATTCAAAGCATATGTTGAAAGTCAAGTTGTAACACAAAAAAAAACCTTTAAAAAATCAACCCATAAAACACTTTAACTAAAAGTACTTTGAACTCTCAAGAATGTTTATTGAAATTATGGGGCACATTCAGAATATTAAGTAAAAGAGCTTATTGAAACCCATACATACGTGTAAGCTCTCTGTAGAGATAAACACACAGCTTCAATCTGTGATCTCTGCAGGTGTTTTAATTCCCAAAACAAGTAACTATGACAAAGTTCATGGCTCCATGATTTGGACAGTTGGAGTAGCCCTTCTGTCACAAAAATCAGATGTACCTGAAGGAATGACTGAGCTGGAGAAAACTATCCCAGTAACACCTGCCAATGTACAAACAGCTCTTCAAAAGACAGTCAGACTTTCTAGAACAAGGGATGGAAACCCCAGAAACTCCAAAGCACCATCAGCAGATACTCCCACAAAAGAACAGCTATCAAAAATAAGACTGGAATACGTAATTTATTCTTTTACCATTCACAGTTGCATAATAAATCAATACATAAAGGTTGTAAGTAGCTTCTAAACTAATCCATTTGTTTCACTTGGATGCTCAGCAAGAAGCTTTACTGAAAAGCCATTCTGCCAAAAAAGCTTCAGCTCCTGGCATTCCATATTATTTGTGCTTCATTATCAAACTCAAATAACTGGGATTTATGTTTTGTTAGTAAATACTAGTATTGTCTGGTTCTGAAATCTGGCTCTGGTGACACACTATGGAATAGTTCATTAGAGGAAATAATGACCACAAGATGACCTTGTAAGATACTTTGCTGTGGACAGACTTAAATTTAAACACATGAGAAGGGAAGGAGAGGGAGGAGAAAAAAAGCTCAAGAATGCTGTCTAGCTGTTTTTACAGGCTACTTCTTTAGTTCAATTAAAAAAAGGTGTGTGAGGCAAAACATCCATTGTAAGTTTTAATTCTCTTTTTGAAGACTCAAGACACTTAATCACATGCAAAAGTCTCCACACGATGAAAACAGAAAGAAGAATAATTGATGACATAATTTCACATCCCAGGGACTGCAATAAACCACATCAAACTAAGGAACACTGCCTGTGGGCCATGCTCCCACTCTGGGTGTGAGCTGCACTCCCTGCAGAGTATCAGAGACGAGCAAGTGGGAGCCATGGTCTCAGCAAGCTGGTGGAAGGCCAGGGAAGGATCAAAGACCAAGAAGTGCTGTCTTTGCTGCCACAGAATTGAGCCTCAGCTAAGGATGGAGAGATGACAGCAGCATGGGATAAAACAATTATGGCTGGAACACTACTACAGACAAGGCACCCCTCCTCCCCACGCCTCCCTAGGCTGCTACTACAACTCATCACCAATAAAATATTTTAGAGCCTTGTATTGACTTCATTGAGACAGCACAACATTCAAAGCTCCTGCTCCACAAGGCAGAAGTTAAGGCTGCCTTCTCCCAGCATCTGCTGCCATCAGAGCACTGAAGTACCTGAGAAGGTTCCAAGTTTGCCAGTGCCAAAACTCTCCAGGCACACTTGGACTGTTTTATTGTTAACCAAAGAAGTTGTTCAGGTATTTGTAAAATACCAGTATTTTTGAAAGGGGGGAAAGCCCCACTGACTCCATATATCTTATGGTGTTTAACAAAACAGAGGAGGTTGAGCAAATGTTGAACATGAAAGACATACCTGCCACCCTTGAAACCCAGCAAGGGAAAGTGATCCAGTCCAACATCTGTAATAACACACCCAAGAATGAAGCAGTTTCCAAGTGGGAAACTCAAGGTGAAGACTGAATAGAAACAGCAACCACAAAACCCACTTGCATGTGCATGTCCAAACACCTGAAAATTCACCCTAAAAGCATTCCCTGATGCTAATCAGGTGTAGTAAGTTTGTCTCGGGAGTACTAGGCTAAAATTGTTTCCTTGTTTTGGTAAAAGCATGTACTGACCTATTTAAACCACCATTATAATTACCAAAGTAATTTAAAAAAAATGCAATTTATTATCACTGGTTTTCCTTTCAGTACTATCCACCCAAATGGAATGTGTCAGCAGCAGGGAGACCACTGGGTCACTGTGTTTGTGTAGGAGTTGCTTTTGAACTGCTTTATACATAGTTGGCTTCTCCCAACATTTGGGATTTTTTCTCCCCCAGAAACAGTTCTAGAGACCAAAGGAAAACAAAATTCTCTTGGAATGTTTGAGAGATTAAATGTACCATACATTTAAAGTATGATCATTTGAAAGTACCAATTTTTTGAGAGCAGACTGTGCTTTTGTCTTATTTCTGTGTTACTGTCTGGTGTGTCAAAGGGCAGGAATGGCACTCTAGGATGCCCTACAGTTACATGTTCCTTGTTTCCTGCACTAATTCATTTACTTACAAACAGAATGGGGATGGAAGAAGCAGGACATTCATTTCCTCCATCCTGCATGTAAAAATCCTGCAGGCTAAACAGACTAAGCTGAAAATCCACAAATTCCTATGCTTGGCACTGCCCAAGTTCTTAGGCCATCTCTGGCTGGCACTGTGACCTTCCTGCTATGAGAACAAGCAGTCCATAAAAATGAGGGCAGGTCTTCTACTCTGGAACAACGGCACAGCAATGGGTTGGTGTGGATGGAAAGTCTCACATCTGAAACATCCTCTTCACTCTCCACAATGCCAGTGGGACCGCATAACTCAACTGAAAAACAGGTATCACATGATGATTTGGTAGTCGTCAACAACAAGGCAAATCTCTTTCCAGATTTCACACTTAAAAGACAAAAAGATGCCTTGCCAAAATGGGCTTTTTCTACAGAAAAAAACAAACTGGAACCTGAAATACGCCATTCACATCAATCACTCATATACATTCTATACATGGCACTGTGTTTCAAGAACTGTTCCTTCTATTTCATGGCAACCACAGTGTTGAATTATCTATTTTCAGAAATCTCTGTTACCTTCCTTTGCAGGTACAATAATCCTGACACAGCTGTCTCCAGCCTGCAACACCCCAAGGAATAAAGTGGGGGCTGTGTGGGTATGTGTGGGTGGGTGGAAAATCCCATAAAAAATTGAGTCAAGTCTTGGACAGTTCTGCAGAGACATAAAAGAATTCAGAACATGGAAACTTTCTCTCCTCCCCATCCCACCAGCTTTGCTGTGTGTTGTTTACTGGGTGCCTGCTTGTTTTCACTCTACAGGTTGTGATGCTTCATGGACATTCAGTGAAAACCTCTGTTTTATCCTGGGACAAAAAGCACATTTACTCTCTATAAACAAAATATTATACAACTCATTCCCTACCTGCCCAGAGGCAACAGTCTTACTAGGTCAGTCATCCTGTACTAAGATGTTAAAATCAAAAATGCTGGGATCTGGTTTTAATTCTCTGTTCTCTGACTTCCTAATCTGCTGGGCTGGGCACGTTTCAGAGACAGATGGTTCTTTAGGGTTCATGTACTTAAAAGAGCTCACAGACAGAAGAAAAAAAAAATAATAATAAAGAAATCAAGTGCTGTCAGTTGAAACAGTCCTTCACATGCAGAGTGTCTTTCTCATGCATAAACCTCTGAAAAATGTACTCTTCAGAACCAAAGGCTACAGAACAAAGTCCCGAAGGAGCTCTATGACAGCTTCTTGCTTAGTCAACTGTCTCAGCAAAAATATGCTTCCCTGAAAAAAGGGATTTTTTATTGCTTTCCATTTTTTTTCCCAGGCAGTGTTAAGAGCTCTGAGTAGCAAAATACCAATCTTTGACAAGTATCTCAATGTTCACAAAAGACAGAATAAAGACAGACCTTCTGACAATATATTTTTGGTATAGAACTTTTGGCACAAATACCTGCAGTAGACTTTTTTTACCCCCTTTTTTAATAAATAGGGTGATCCAATTTTTAAGTGGATGTGGAGAAACTAATACAGCAGTTTGCCAATAGAGTGCAGAACTCAACCCATATATTGTTTCGATAATATATTACTTTTCCATTAGACATGAGCTTTACTATTACTGATGATGATGTTTAAGGCAGAACAGGATTGTATTTGCCAGGACTGTGTTTCTTGTCATGCCTCAACTCAGTCTTTGAATTTCTTTGGATAATTTTATCTGAGAAGCCAGCCAGGAGTCTCATCCGGCTCTTCTCTGTATCAGCTGGAGTTCTAAATAATTCATGGAAAGTCAGAGTTCAAAACAGATTTGCATTCACTTGGCTGGTTGTCAATATGAGAATCGCCCCCTCCTAAGAAAGATCATGCAGAAATCAGAGCTGGAAAACAGACGTGGCAGTATAAGGCACCTCACAGCACAAAAAAATCCTGTGCTGATTTTCAGGAAGATTATGTGAGGAGAAAAGTTATCCCTAATCTTCTCTTTCACATTAATCAGTTCACTGCTGTGGAATGCCTACTCTGCTTCTCCACTGGTGAGCCCCTGGTCTCTGGCACTTCCCTCTCTCAAGCTGAACACTAGTTTTCTCATTCTTACAATTTGACTCTATCTACAACATCTGGATTTTGTGGCTGTGTCTACAAACTGCTTGGTAATAAGGGTTTGCAGCTGGACAGAAAACTGCCTAAGCTGAAATCATCACTGCAAGACAACATGTTATTAGAAGGTTCTGTGAGACAGGTTCCCCAGTCCAAATCTATGCTTGTATAACATGGAGTGATGCTTCCATAATATACATGAGCCACAGAAAATTGTCACACAATGGTCTTTTGTTCTCAAGGGATACCTATCAGCTCAATTTTTGCTGTGGTCAGTCACCATTTCCATCATGAAGTTCTACTTTGTCACATTTAGAAAATATGGCAATAAAAGATCATGCCAAGACTAAACTAAGCTTGGCATACAAGCTCTGTCCAGAAGTAACCTCAACTAATCTTTGTCAGCTAGCAAGTGAAATGACTTAGTCATTTTTAAATCACTTGAAAGCTGTAGAGGTTCTGGTTCCCATCATTTTCTTGCAGTCGCTGCTCTGCACTTTCAGCACGCCTTAACTGCTCAGCTGGAACAGTTTGCAAGGACTCCTAGGGAACCTGACTGTCCTGAGGAGCCTTTGTGTCATGGGTAGGATGACATACCCTGCTCCCTGCCTGGCCTAAGCAGAGAGGGTGAGGCTGAAGGGAGATGTTATAGCTGATTTCTATGTGCTGTGCTGCCTGCAGCCCAAGATTGAAGATAACAAACCTGGGTGTTTCCCATTTGCACCACTGGAGATGCTGGGTGCAGGAACAGAGATCTTACAGCCCTGACACACATCTCAGACACATCATGGAATCACTGGCAGTATTTCCAGGCAACCATACAGAGGTGTCTGTATTCATCACTCTAGTCTTTCATGAACTACTTATGGAGAATTAGATTTGTAGAAATCAGTCTTTCAAAGTGCTCTAGAGCACTGTATTTTAACAGGAGGACAGTCTACTACAATACTTGCTCAGTCATTTTTTTGAAAGGTAATGTAGCAGAGGGAATTCTTCAGAAGTGGTTTTCCTCGGCACTTAAATCTAAATTCTGTCTGTTCCCTGTGCCATTAGATTTGCTGTCTGCAACTGAGTCTCTCACTTGCACTGGAACTGAGCCTGCACCTGAATTCAATATCCACCAAGTTCCACCAGTGCACCCTAAGCACAAAGAGGTCTTTGCTACTGGATCCTCCTGTGGGATCTGATCTTCATCCATATTTAAAGTGACTTGTTTTGACATCTGCAGATTTTCAAGAACAAAGAGAGAAAATGAATTAACACTGTGAATATCTGCCCATTCTGATTAATCATGCACATGATGCACATAAAGACTTCCTGGGAGCTCAATTTCTTGCCATCATCACAGCTCAGCTGCTCTTTTCTAGATCATTTCTAACTGTTCATACACTTCACAGTTCAGCTTTCCTGTTGTTACAATGTGTTAGCAATTAATGCACAACAAACAAGCAGACAATTGTTCCATTTCTAGGGAATAAAATCTCCAAGGACACAAAATTAAATAGAAACTATCCATCTTTCCCCATATCCTAAGATTTCAAGGAAGATCAAGCAATTAACTCCCCAAACACACTATGTGGTTGAGGCCATGATTAACAGGCACTTCAATTTGACATACATTTTACAGCTCCTGAAGTCCCGTCACTCAGAAGTGTTTGAGAAATCCCATGATAAGGTGGGCCAAAGACTTGTCTCTACCAAAACCAATAGGTTTTAGCTTAGTTTAGCTTTCAGCAGGTCAACCCCTTGATGTGACTCATACGTAGTACCACAGAAATGCCAAAGGAGAAGAGGGTGAAATGAGGTGAGGATTGCATAAGCTGTGTGACTGCCAAAGAAATGCTCATGTGAGCACAGCCCCAGTTCCAGCCTTATTCCTGGGGGCAGAAATGTGAGTGGGAGCCTACTTCCTCCACTGGCTTGTTCTCTGTCCCTCCCCATTGCAGTGGCAGCTTCCCAAGCTCTCAGGGTCTGGAGCAGCATCTCTGGGTAGCAGGACTGCAAAGAGGAGCTGGGAAAATCCCAGCAATACTGCACTAATGTTTAGCACTTGTAATAAGACAACTACAACCAAAGGACACTGCTCAGACCTGCTGCAGGGCAAGTGAAATTTCTCCTTAGTCAAAATGCTGGCACTGCTTTCCCAGCTCAAGGGCTGAAGGGGGAGGTTATAGCATTGAGAAAACAGACCCTGAGACATTGAGGAAGAGAGCAAAATTAAAAATCATAACATACTGTTACACTTTCACTTGAAAATCTTCCCTAAGCACATCCTGTGCTTAGACATCACTGAAAGATGAGGATATTCCTACTGCCTGAAGTGAACTTCACTTTGTGCAAAAAATGTTTCAGATGCAGCTGCCTGGCTGGCAGTTTCCATCACTTTCAAGCTCTACACTGCCCTCTGTTCAGCATGAAACATGCCTTTGGAAAGCCAAGGAAAACTTGGTTTAATGAACACTAAATTAGAGGAAATACATTTGCCTCCTTGACATCTTTTAAAATGTCACTAAGACACACAGTATTTCAGGTCACTGCCAGATTTCATTCAGTACTTGTTACAAAGCTGCTGCTCTCAGTATGGCCTGTGTTACAGCAAGGGAAGTGTTAAGTGGCTGAATGGACTCTACAATCACCTTTCTCCTAGAAAGGTATCTCAAAGAAGCAAGAGTGATGGTGCTGAAGTCCTGCTGCCTGCTGCTTATAAACAAATTGAGGCTGGACAGGCAGTTCTTATAGAAGACTGCTTCTTATGTAATGGTACCTTGTGAAGTCAAGGAAATACAAATTAAAAATAATAAATCTAGAAATTTCTGGTTATCTATATGCTCCACAAACTGACAGAACTACTTGTACACAAAATTACTGCACTTCACCAGCCACACCTTTAAAACAAAATTGCTCAAAAAGCTGAGCAGGCGACCCTGCTTTCCTCATGCTGGGAAAATGTTCAGCTGACCACGTACACCACATTTACAGGCCTTCTGTGTCAATCTGACAACTCCAAAAGATTCAGGCAGGGAAAAGATTTAGCTCTATAAATACTATTGAACTTCTCTCTCCACTGGCTACAGACCAATACAGCGCAGAAAAAAAGCTCATTGCTAAGGCTGGAAAAAACACAGAGTTGGGTTTTCAGAAGTGCTCTGCATTTGTCTAGCCCAGCTCTAGTTTGAGCAGGTTAAGTCCCATAACTGAGCACTTTTGGAAGTCAAAACATGACTTTTCACTGAGGCTCTGGAGTAATTGCTTCTTGGACAAGATGGTATGTATGTTAAAATGTAATACAGGCTACATAATAAAAACAGTGGTTGTGCTCTTTTGCAAGTCTGGTGGTATGCAACTCAGCTGTTTTGCCCTGTGCAGGTTCCCCTAACTGTTCACTTGGTTTCTGTCCATCTGGATTTTCACCACAGAATTTTGCTTTGAGCTTCCAATTTGAATACATGAAAGCTCTGCCAAAACCACATCACATTCAAACCACGGGAAATCATGAATTTGGCACTGTTTTGACATGGAAGCTGTAAACAGTGTGCAGGTTCACTCAAAACTGGATCAGTGTCCTTTGAGTTATGAAACACAACAAAACTTCCAGCTAACCAGGTCAGAAATCTTAACTACTAAAGCAAAGAGAAACTATGTGACTTTTGCAAGGATCAGAGGTTTTTTGAATATTATCCCCCACATTTTTTCCTTTAGCTATAAACATAATACGTAAAGGATAAAAAGAGAAGTTAAGTTCCCTCCTTTCCAAGTATGAGTTACAACTGGATTTAGCTAATTCTCACAGCTCTAACATACACATATCCTATTAAAGACAAGGTAGTTTCCCATTGGCAGCTTTGAGCATGAATAATTGTAAAAGCAGAGGAGATATGAGTAAAGTTTAATTTTACATGCAACATGAGAGGTAATCAACTTACAGGTAACTTACACTACTGCACAGGAGCCTCATGATTAAAATCCAGTATATTTTCAGTTGCCAAACACTGGATTTTTTTCCCCTCAAGATTCCAATTAGCAAACCACAAGGAACTTGTATGAAAACAGAAAAGTCTAAAGTATGATTTTTGACTTCAAATTAAGCACTGCCCTGAAGAAACACATACTTGTAAAGAAGTCACAAGTTCATTGAGGATGAAATGAAAACAATCTTGATTTCCAGACCAAGCCTGAGAACAATCCATATTCCAAACCAGAGTTTGATTGCAGAGCTACACAAAGGTGGTTTGACTGAAGTCAAATGAATAGGAACCAAAATACAGTCACTCAAAAGAAGATTTATATTACTGTACTGCCTGCAAGCAAACAGCTCAATCTTGCTGAGTTTCACTTTAACCAGATTTTTACACCAGGCACTCTGAATGTCAGGAAAAGCTCTCCAGGGACCCTGAACACACAGAACCATACATCAGACATATCTGACCTGTCATAGAGTTCTCAGATGTACACAGTTGCTCTCGCAGCTTTTCCACGTCGTCTGGATGAACCTGTTCGTACAGAGTGCTGCCAAACCATTCAGACTGAGGCTGGTTTAGCACAGGAGTCACAGAGTCTGATACATAGATCACTCTTCCTGTCTCAGCTGCAACTACAAACAGGAACCCATCTGCAGCCTCCAGGATAAGGTGCTTCAGTTCCTTCCAAAGAAAGGATTTGATTAGAATGCCAGCCAGAAAAGGGAATTAAATATAATGTCTGTCACTGTCAGAGAATATTGTTTTCTTGTGATCTTAGTAGTTGATCAAAACCCAGATAAAATTTTTCACTGATGTAACAATACAACCAAACTTGCAGCAAGGCATAAATTGCCCATCTCAATAACAAACAACATTTTATTTTCTGTTATTGCCTTTCATCTGGTAATCTCTATGCACTTAAGGAAAATAAACAACTAATACTCACTGCATACTCTGTGATAGGCATCTAACATTAAAAAATAAAAATATATTTCCGAGTACAAACAGAGGAAATGAACAGCTCTAAATCATGGCAAACTCATCCCTTAATTAAATGTTCTGAATAATTTAATTGGAAAGAAACCAATAAGACTTTCTAGTTTGGTTCCCCTGGCCCTGCTCAGGATGGGCTCTGTTTGTAAATTAAAGAGTCACTGGATAGAAAGCAGAAAGTGTAATGGGAATGAGGAAAGAATCCCCAGCCTCCTCTTCCATTAGGGACTCTGAGCCCTTACACAAGAAGGTTCTATTACTTCTTGCTTTTCAGCCTGTGAATATGAAGGCTCAGCATCACCCAGAAATACTCCCTTTCCTTGGCAGAGCTTGAAAACCTCTCATGGCAAAGGATGACAACTACCACTCCAATTCCTGGAAAAGAAGCTTAAACAGCCTCTGGTGGCTCCAGTGACCACCAGAGCTTAAGATACTGCACCTGGAACTCAAACACAGAGCTCTGGAAAACCTGAGTCCCATTCCAGGTGAGACAACTCAGCAGGGTTAGTGTGCAAGTGGTAGTTATTAGCTGATAAGGTGAGGATAAAAATCTGGCAAACTACTAAGAAATGGATAACTCATCTTAAGAAACACTCAACAGACTGTCAACTTCTGCTGCTTTGTTATAGGGAAAGCACATTGATTCTGAACTGCTGACCATACAAAAAAACCCACAGCACAGCTGGTCACACTATACTGAGGCTAGTATAACCAGTTTTGCACATTATTTAAAAATATTAAAACAAACTCTATAATTCTGCAAAATTAAAAGAAAAAAAACTGCAATGAGAAGTGACTAGGGTGTGCCACCAGCAGAATGGCACAGTCCCTCCAGAAACACACTCCAGGAGAGCTGGAATAAGCAGTCGTGAGCACTGAGGGGTCAGCAGCAGCTGCTGTTTATCTAAAGGGAAGAAGTATTGTCTCCATCCATAAGTTCCATGTGTAAGTGCTTAAATCACTTCAGACCACAAAAATGAACATTACACCCATAGGACCTCAAAAACAATGGAGGTGGTAGGAATTTTCAGTGTGCTCAGTAAACAGAGTTTTACTTCAAGCACTGGGTGCATCTTCCTTCTTCCATCAAAAATGTAACCAAGGAAGCACCTCAGCCAGTACAGATGGGATTCATCTCTGCCCAGTTCAGCTGCTGGCAACTCCAGCATTAAGACTAAATGATGTTTTTAACCTTTCTCTAATCCCCAGAGAGAGAGGCAGGGCTTTCTAGACTGATTTTTACTTATTTTAGAGAATCTTTGTTAGGACGGAAAGAACCCAGATCTGGAGGTGAAAATTCCTTTCTGTGAGGCAGTGACTTATTTTTCAGGTGGACAGACCTCAGCGATAAGAATGCCAATTTGCTTCTTCAAAAAGAAGTATCTGTCATAGTGTTGAGATCAAGACCAAAAGGTCACAAAAATGCTGTCTCTATTCACACCCTGGATACGTAGCTGGTACCAGCTGCTACACTACAGTGAAGGACCAAGTTGAGGCTCTACCCCTCTCAGCATCTCCTCACACCTTTGAAGACCAAAAAAACAGGGAACACCAACAGTTTTGTAAATTCTACCTGTTCTGTAAGAAAGGAAGGCTTGTAAGCTCCATCAGTAGATTTGTTCCCAGTGCCCCTCATGGATTTCATGTGGGAAACAGCCATGCGGAGAATGGTCAGCTTGTCAGGCTTCCGAGCCAGGGCGCTGCACGTGGGCACCATGTCCGACAGCTCGGTGATGTACTGTGTCATCTTATTTCTCCTGCGCCTCTCGATCTCACTGTGATTCTCCCTGAGCATTTAAAGAAACACCAAAGCAACAAAAAGAGATGTGAGCGGTGTAAGAATCTGAATTGGAGGTAATTAATCACAGTACGTCACACTTGTTTTGCTGTTTGCACCCCAGGAGAGCAAAGTGCTTTACAAAGCCAACCACTGTTATCCCTCAGTTTACACACAGAAAATCCAGGCCACAGACAGATAAATATGATTTGCCCATAGCTGTGAAAAGAGCCTGTATTTCTACCTATTGGCTTGTGGCCTTAATCTCTTAACCAGTTTCATCTCCTTTGGTTTAAGGACAAAAATGAAGTAGAAATATGTGAGGAACTGACATCTGCCAATTCCAGTCAAACTCCCAGATTTGCTGTGATGCATCTCTCAGCTGCTTATACAAGGTGTCCTTTAAAGGAAAACTCACACTAACAACTAAATCAGGTCAGCAGGAAACATCAGCACTGACTTATGAAAAAATCCACTTGGTGAAAACATAGATCCCAAACAAAGTTGTTTGGAACTTGCCACATCCCTGCAGGGAGTCACTACACGCCTGCAGGATCAGACTGCAGCACAGGGACCATATATGGGATAACAATACATACAAACAACAACAAAAAAATAATCCCAATAAATAAATAAAAGGAGTATGAAAGACAACAAGTAAACATCTGGCTTGTCAGACACAGACCGGAATTTATATTCAGGGACAATTTAGCACAGCAGAGAAGCAACAATGACAGTACTTGATGCTGCCCCAAGTTGGGCTAGGCTGCAATGTTGTCATCCTTCAGAGGAATCATATGGTTGAGGTGGTGAGTCAAATTTGAGAAATCCCAAAATGGACACCCACCAGAATCTTTCAGAGATAAACATCTCAGAGTTCAGTTTTCCCATTCTGGAAATCACCATTGCTTGATTAGCATTAAGGAATCACACCAATATATACATTTGAAATGGTCCAAATGGACCTAGAATGCTTCAGTGCCCAGCACTTATTCTTCTCATACTGTACCTGTCAGGTGGCAGCTAAATACAAGTACACGACAGGTAGATGATGCTTCAGTTGTCAAAGCAGCATCTTCCACTGATTTCAATGAGCTGTGCATGGCATTGTCTTGTGGGATCGCTGGTTGATCCAACAAGATGTGAGAGGTGGTCACTTGGAGACTCCATCAGCATTGACTGATGTGATAACACAGCATTAAAAGAAACTGCAACATTCTTTGGAGCTGAGTGCTATGAAGACTCACCATGAAAGCAGAAGCTAGGCTTGGCACACTTTTTGGTTACTTTTAGGAATGAAGCCTTCCCTTAAAATGCAGGAAAAAATTGTATGCTGCTTCCTGAAATAGAGGAATGCAAGGGCTTGTCCTGCTTTGGGTATCCTGCCCCTGCACATACAGGTGTTACATGCATGAGGCAGTCTGCAGAAACACCACTTGTTAGGGCCACATGCAGAGCTGTCATTCCTATGCTTACTGTGTGATACGCAGAAAATCCAGCTATGGATTTCCAGCTACAATCCAGCCCATGGCTGCTCAGTAAATTACAGCCAAGCCTTGCCTGAGGTCACTGTCCAGTGATAATAGTGCACCTTTGATTTCAGCTGGCTGAGGAACAGCCCTTGTGTGGGTCTGCACAGATGTAGGAGGGAACAAGGGGGGTTGGATCATACACACACCAAGCAGAACAGCTGGTGTGACAGTGCACATGTACACAGAGCACACGTGTGTACATGCCAGCTGGTACATGCAGATAAATATGGACACGGGGAAGATAAAAGCATTTTTACATGATGAAAGCTTGCTCTAAGTTCAGCATTTTCACAGAAGCGGTGGTTAAGAAAAAAAAAAAGAGAGAGAGAGACAAAGAACAGACATAGATTCAAGATACATTTCACACTTATAAGTGCATAATACATTTTCTACCACTCAAGTATTTTAGTACTTCTGGACATTGAAAGCAATTGAAAGCATTATAGGGACTAAACAAAGAGACTGTAAAACTTCCTGAGAGAAAAAGAGTATCCCAACAGTCTATTTCATTTATGATCTTAAAAGCTAGAAAGTAACAGCATCTTGGTCTATTACTGTGGCTGTGGAAATGTTCAAGTAGACAATACCCCAAAAGTTTCCTAAAACTAGTTCAAGTTTAAATCCTTAAAAAGAAAAAGAAGGGCTGTGCTCCTCTTCCAAAGTGTGTGTCCCAGGAACCCTGGCATTCACAAACTTATACAGAATAATGTCCTAATTCTGTCATTTCTAACTTTGCTTTTATACAGACATTACGAAGGGACATTCAATTTTGGGATATGGGGGAGCTGATCCAAAACCACTAAAGGTTTGTATTTCTGACTTCAAGCAATTTTGGAACAGCCAAAAGATCAGTATATAAAAGAAAAATGGTGGCAAACCATATCTGACTTCCCCTTTTCCTACCTTTCCTTTCTGTGCCAGCAGTACTTTGACCTAAAACAAAATAACCATCTCTCTAAGCTAGGGCACACGTACTGAGGTTTTTTGGACACGAACATCCAACTCTTTTCTCTCAGCAGAAGAGCTCTACAGGACACGCCTACCTTGCAAACTTTTCCTTATCACCAGTGATTTGATCACCATCATACCTAGAAACAAAAGATAGTACATCAATCAACAGGGGTTACGCATTGCATGATAGCCAACACACAGCAGAAAGCAAAAAAACTCACAACTGCAAACCATTACAAATAACAGCAAGAAAAACAAGTGAATGAGAATGACAGAGCAAAGAAAACACAGAATCTGCTGATACTTCCAAGCCATGCCAATTCAGAAACTTCATTTGTATATTTAAAAAAACAGAAGACACATTTCAGAGGATTTAAGCAAACACTGACATACACTGATTTCTTGGGAAACTTAACAAGCAGCACCAGGTACAGAAAACACCAGTGAGCTTCTATCCACAGCAGGCCATGAAATATTCATTGCTGTGCTGGAAGTGAACAGGCTGTGTCTGTTCCAGCTTGCAACCACAGCTCCCTCCATTCAGCAGAGGGCACTGATGGTCTGCAGATAACATGGGAGGGCAGAGACAGGGCTGAAGGGTGATGCCTTATGTAAGGGAGCCTCCAGGAAAAAGTTCTGCAGGTACAGACACTGTACTGACTGTCGTGGAGGCTGGCAAAAGGCAGGCAGGCAGGTGAAACTGCTGGGTAAACAGAAGTGAAATTTAAACTGGCTTAATTCTCTAGAAGTAAACAGGTACCTCATTCCTACTCAAATCCACAGAAGCTGGATGCCCAGCCAGGTATGTGTGATGTTTGAGCAGCACCTTTATGGAGGAAATCCAGACTAATGGGAATTTTGTCCTGTGGGACCAAAGCTTCACTGTTTCTGAAGCACTGTCCCAAAAACAGGCAGCAATGTGACATCTCAGTAAAAAATTACATGCTGCTCCTCTTTCCTAAGAAACTCACCAATCATTTGAAATTAGATTTTGCTAGCACAGTTAAGGAAAGACTCATTTGTTTGAAACCAAACTGCTAGTTCCAAAACACAGCATGTTTTGGTAAACACAAAAATATGGTAATGGTTCTTCTAGAAGCGAAGACCGTAACTGCTCAAGAACAGTTAAATGAGATTTTGTATATTACACCTGTCCAAAATGATGCCATTTATTACAACAGACAGCCTATGGTGCCATGTATTAGGTATAAAAGTAATACAGCCTAAATAAGCATGTTTTTCCTCTTCTAATAAATCAATAATGAATTTTTTGGGTTTTTTTTGTCTGAAATGAATTAAAACAGATTTTAAGAAATTCACCTATGCAAGTTCCTCATTCGAGCAGTGAAGACAAAACTTAAGTAAGTCTTGAGCTGTATTTCTTTATGTTGTATTCAACACCAGCACCCTCAAAACATTCAAGTGACAATGCAACTTTATTCCCCTTGACTCTGCCCCGGAGAACAGACTGAGTCCAAGTAATTTTCAGCAAAAAGACCAATTCAGTGAGGAATGGGAACATTACAGGGAAGCACATGCACAGGCTCTGTGTGAGGATGAGGTGTCATGCAGGGATACCTGAGCTGAGCTGGAAGCCCTGAGAAGCAGAGTGTGTTACCTCCCATGGAGCACTGTGCTAACACCACTACTCCTGTGTTCCCACGAGCCTGGGGCTTGTCTACTCATCCTCCTCTGCCTGACTGGGCTGAAGATGCTACTGCTTCCAGCTACTGCTTCCCTTCCAGCCTCCCAGCTGACCTCTGCACACACGCTCCTTCAGGCACTTCAGTCAAAGCCAGCTGGGCTAGCTTCAACATTTAAACAGCAGCTCTTTGGCAAATAAGTAATTTTGAAGGAAACAAGCTAGAAATAAGTCACGTGAGCAATTTGGAGATGGGAACACCTAGAAAGGGATGTCTGAATGTAGCCCTGGTGACTCTGCATGGGTTTTGTGTACTCTCTGAAAACAGAACAATCTGGGGTCTGTCTATACAGCATTTAAGACTTAAACATCAGATTTTGATCTGACACCTAAAATCAACTGAGTCTAAGCACAGCACAGCATACCTCTCCATTAAAAGCAATGGAATTACTGGCTCAACCCACCACCAAACTTTGAAAGGCCAAAACCAGAATGGGGAAGGACCAATGTACGTGTATCAGTGTAGCCAGAAACCCTGATGCTTGTGCAGGCACAAATCAGATGCCATTCCTGACAAATCTTGTTCCCTTAACATGTGTCTTTTAGCAAATATTAGGACTAAGCCCCCGAATCACCAGTTTTAACACCAGGGACTGGTTCTGTAAATGACATCAACCAAAGAGGAACGCTGCTGGTCTTGTCCAGTAAATGATGATATGGTGTCACAGTGTATCTTCAGCACACTTCTCTTTCAGACTGGCTGGAATAACCCTGTTAAACCCTACAGTGACAGCTGTGTTTCAACATGGCTGCTTCTACAGAGCTGCAATTACAATTTGGATAATCAGCAGTTACCCACAGGCATCGAAGTATCTACACCCCTCACTACAGCTGCTTGGTTTCTAAAAACAAAAACAAAACAAAACAAAACTGCAAACAGTGTGACCAGAAAAAAAAGGAAAGAGTGAAAAAATGGCAATGAGGATTTACTGTTTATTTCTAGCTTTGAATATTCCATGTTAATTAACACTTTTCCGTCAATTTTTACCATTCAGTTACACCTAATGGTACATAATGTAAACCTCATTAACTTTAAAAAAAATCCACCTCTAGGATCTGTCAAATTGTCTTAACAAACAATTAACATCTGAAATAACTTAGAAATGAAATTTCATTTTCAGTGGCCGAAAGACAACTTCAGCAATATCAAACAACCAAAGTTCATCTACAGCAGTTGAAATAATAAGCTGAAAGTCTTTTCATTTAATATAGCTGCAGAGTGAAATTGTCACGTACACACTGTCAGCTTTGTAAGCCAATAACTACATCAGGCAGATTTTGGCCAGAATGCCTAATTTTCAGAAGAAGCTGATAAAGAGTATAACTAGTACTTGGGTTGAGTTGTTGGCAAGTTCTTCACCCATATTTATATTGCTTTTAAAGCATCAGTAATGAGACAGCTGTCTTTCCCCACTGAAAAAAAGTCAGTGATTTGGCCAACTCTTCAGTAAATGCTCACCTTGAAAATTTGCTGGGCCCCTCCCCATCTTCATCATCAAAGTCCATTCTGCAAAAGCAAGATTTCCAAATCAGCAATCAAGGCATTGGCAATGGTAGCATGAACATTCAAGCCAGCTGTTCTCAGTGTTGTTAGATTTGTGTCTTGCCTCGAGGTGTTCACAACTGAAGATTCTAGTCTTGCTCATCCTCTCCAGACCCAGGAGCAGCTCATCAGCTGACTTATGTCCCAAACTTTCTTAAGGCTATGGAAGAGCCCAGTTCTTCCTTAGGCCAAATCCCAGCCTGGCAATTTGGCTCCTCCAGGGAGTCACAAAAAGCAGGAACCTCTTTCTTCACTTCTTACACAGCCAGGCTAGGAAGATTATCTTCCTTATTTAGACATCTAAATTAGATTCCTGGATTAGGCAGTGTGATTTTATCATAGATATTATCACTACAAAGTTATACAACAGGATAATTTACAAAGATTTTAGACATTTTTATACCTCTAAAAAGAGGTGGATAAATATTTCTATCCCTAATTCTACTCTGCCATTTAAGTAGAAAATTAAGCTGATATAAAACTATCATATACAATTATTGTATTAGTGTATTTATTTTAATTAAAAATACATTAATATAATATACAGACCTTGATAAATCACTTTTAATTTGTATAGATAGGAAATTATAGTTTTGTTTTGCAAACATTTTCTCAGATTTCTTTACCACTCTAAGCTTTCTAACCTTTCAGTGTAGCAAAAGTTTGTAAAAGTACAGATTCCATGTCTCTAAAACTGTTAACATTAATAGGTGTAAGTCCTATTAAAGGCAAAAAACCCTTCAAAGTCACAATATTTATCTCAGTATTAAAAGGATTCCTACCAAAGACAAATTGAGATTTGTGTGTCTGGAGTGTGAGAACAAAGGTGCAAAAACAGTCTCTGAAACTACATCAGCATAGAGAAGTAGAAGTGCCTTCCTTCCTAAATTCTGACACAACCAAGACAGACTGGCCCAGGTGATGTGTCTGAGCCACAGCAACCTTCACACAATGAGAACGAGGGCTGCAAATCAGCACAGGAACTGGACATGGCATTAGAAAAGTTACAATAGCATTTTTCAGATTGTAACAGTGATTTTTCATTTCTGGAGGAAGCAAAGAGAAAACCATTTTCCCCAGAGAGCTTTAAGAAAAGCTATGTAATTAACCTGCTTATCTCTGATGCAATTGTCATTTTCACTATAAATTACATCTTTCCTCACCTAATTACCTCCATATCTGGTTCCAAGATCTGTGACCCCTCAGCTGCCTCATGCAGAACACCACTGACCCCTGTGGCCAGTGCCCTGACCTCAGCCACAGGGCTGCAGCTGAGACAGGACCCAGCTGCAGCTGGAACCAGCAGCCTGAATCCCCCTTGACCTGCAGCACTCCCAGAAATTTAAAATTTACACATCCTGGTATAGCCCAGGGTCTCCTCTCACCTGCTTCCTGCTTCCTCCCCACATTTAATAATGTGCCTGCAGGTGACATTCCAGAAAAGCCTTCCCAGTTACTTGAACTGGAATGTTTCTACCTGCCCTGAAAATACCAAAGTCAGTGTTGCAGGAGAGATGTTTGTTTACAAGTGGAGGGCAGCACTGGGATGGCTCCACTTGAAGCCACTCACAAAAGCATCACATCAGGTACACTCTTCCTTGGTTTCATTGGCAGCTGAAACCCCTCTGAGAAAAACACCCAGTTTCAAACTGGGGGAAAAGGGCTGCAGAAAAAAAGTATAAACCTGTGGGGGAAAGCCTGTTCTTCAGGGATATTATGAGACATTGCTTTAATCTGGGACACATTAATTTTGTGTCTCTTTTCCTTCCTCCCTAGTACACTGAGATCACATGCCTTGGTAGGTGGGATTCTATGATTTATTTAGCTTCCAGCCAAATACTCCAGCTGAGTGCTAAAGGATGGTCTTCCCCCAAAATCAAATATTAGCTGTACTGTATTTAATCTAGTTTATTATTACTGGAATACAATACAAAGAATTAAGGATGATGATAACAGTTTAAGGTTTAATCCTGCTGCCTGCACTGTATCAACCCTTCTGAGGGAGCAAAGGGGGACTAACACACCTATTTATTTAGATGGTTGGACATCACTTTCTTTCTTTAGGAGATACATGATGGGTTAATATGCACAGGTAACACCTCCCATATTTACAGTGGGCTCATTACAGCAGAATCTGAATGCATAGGGTATAACATCAGTCTGCACGAGACTAAGTCTTCAAATAACACCTCTGCTTTGTTAAACTACCCAAACCCCTTTATTTCATATGGAAACTGAACATAAATTTCATTTAAAGTATCAATACCTTTAAAAAAATGCAACAGCAAATGTAACTCTGTTCCATCTTTGTTAATAACACATCTCCTAATTTCACTGTGTAAAATGAAAAAACCCTTTGAAACATTACAAAAAAACTCCCTCAGGTATAAAGTCATTGATTCTGGTGTCCTGCCTGATCCACCATGTCTGCTTTACAGCAAGGCAGAGGGAAAGACACTGAATCAGTTGTAACCTCTAGTAGAACACAGCAGAACATATAAAAATAATATTCCATCAACCTCCTCATACCCTGACAGATAAGATCTTCTGTTTAGATAGAATATACTGCACATTAGCAAAACAGTAGAAGCAGCCTCCCAGAAGACAAATTACATCATTTCAGAAGATTCAGAAAGACTTTTATCTTCATTTAAAATTCCCATTAAAAAGAGGCTTTAAAAAAGAGCTGCACTGTGCTCTTTTGTTTTGAAGAGACAGCATAAATCTTGTTTTCCCCTTTCATATTGTTCACATCAATCGTGAAAAGGCCTGACGCATGAGGTTCTTATTAAAATGTATTTTACTTAGAAGATGTGGGACTACCATAAATATAGTGATAAAAATACTTTTTAAATTTTAATTATTCTCAATTAGAAACATTTTCATAAAAAAAAGCAACAAAGCAAAACCAAAACACCTCCAACAAGGTGGACTTGCACAGGTTAGAAAAATTGATGTGAGAGGATTTCAGCAGTGAAAAAAATTACTATGCAAAATTCCTAAGAAATGTCAAAAGATGCTTGCCATGATTACAGAGTGTAGGAAGAGGGCAGGAAGGAATGATCAGGAGCAAATGCAGCTGAGAAGCAGACAGGGATCTGTATTACAGTCTTTTATTCAGCACAATTTTTGGGGTAGAAAGCTGGGATGAGGTCTCTTTTCCCCAGATTTTTATAGTTCTAGTTCAGAGAAAAGGCAAGACTACATCATGAACTGAAACAAAACCAATGTAACTGAAACAAACTCAAAAAATCCCCCCAATCCTCCCTGCCCAAATACAGATAGCCCAAGAAGGTGAAAGAGCCTCTTACCCTCTAACACAGCAAAGCCTAAAATAAAACCATATTAAATAAAAAACTGAAGGTGCATTAATCTAAGGTAGTCATTGACCACTGCATGCACTATCTTATGCTGTCACTTTTTTCTATGAAGTTGGTGTAATTTATAGAAAGGAAAAATATTTTTCCAAGCTGTCAATGAAGCCAAATGCCGACACGGCAGAAACACCTTCTGGATAGCCAATGACTTTAAACTGATCTGCATTCAAGTCCACACAGCAATTATTCTGCCAGCTTGCCTCAGCAATTATGAAAAAAGAAACAATTTTCAGAGATAACTGAAACTGGGAAAGCTGGCTGTGTTCGCTAGCTCCACGCCTTTATGTCTGACACGAACCCCTCACTTCTAAAATGCCCAAGGATGGAGGTATACAAAGATATATCACCAGAACAGCAGTGAAAGGACCAAGTGTTAGTTGCAACTTTGTTCAAAGAGAAGCTCAGAGGAATTAGACACAGCAGGCATTCTTTCCCTCAAGGGCTGAATACACACAGCAAACATTAAAAAAAAAAAAAAAGCACTCTCAGCTCAGGCTTGGAGAAAGGCTGTTAGTTCAGAGCTATGGTGCACAGATGAAATACCATGATCCAGGTATAAAAGTGAATCTATACTAATTTACTCACAGAATTAACATGTTAAAGACATTTAAAATAATTTTATTTTATGATCCTCCCACCCTCCCCTCACTTCACCTTCTTACAAACAGATGATACTTAAAATGCAACAGTTAAAGCATTTCAATTAATATCAAGTCAGCATTTAATATCAGAATATTTCACAGTCAGCAGCATCAAACCTTGGCAACAGCAAATTGCAAACTGATATTCAGAGCTGACATGGTTTATAATAAAAAAAAAAAGAGATCAAAAATCCTGCAACTTAAGTACAAAACCTTATCTATGTTAAGTAGCAATGAAAAGATGTAATGCTTGGTCTTTTCTTTTGACTGCAAGTCTATAAAAGGCTTTCTCATTGAGTAGCTTGAAAATAAAAATGTGCTGCCTGTCAAAGACCGATTTTAGGAGTTTCTCAAACCAATTTCATACAGTTAGCTCAGCATAGGAAGGGTACTCAGTGGGGGGAGCTATTCAAAATGTTCTGCTCAAAGGAACACCCCCCAGAATAACCATCCAGAGTGTTCACATCACACCAACCTCGCTCCAATTCGAGGCAAGGTCAGCCTTCTCCCTTGTTAATTTACCCCAAGACTGAGACTCCAGCACTGCTGCTGGAGCAGACACACAAAACTGGCAACATACCTTGGTGGATGATCTCTAGAGCAGCTCTTGCAAGGAATAATGTCTTCCATAGGTGTTTGCCAGTGAACATTTTACACTGTCGATCCTGTTCAGCCCCACCACTGCCTTATTCAGGACTGATATAAGACTAATCAATATCTTTTGAAGAGACTCCCAGATCAATTATCTCTGAGAAAGCATCACCCAAAGACCACTACTGTTTGTGACCCACCTTTGATAAAAACAGGAGGGAACGGTCAACACTAGAGAGTAGTTTTCTGTTCTTCTCAAGCTCTTACTGTACTTCTCTTCTAACACAGGCAATTGCTATGTGCTACCACAGAGCAATCTGATGTGGGCAACTACCCCTATACCACGTCAGCCTCTGATGCTAGATAACACAAATTTTCTTCTTTAGCAGAGCCTTCAAGCTTGTGTAAGGGCTGAATTTGATTGAGGCCCTTCTCCCAGAAGACTGTGCTGCAGTTCCAGTGAAACCTAGAATATCATAGTCCACAATCTCTGAAGAGTGAGCCCTCATGCTATTTCTGTACCTGGAACTATAAAGAAAACATCTTTAGCGGGCCTCACTTGAAGATATTCCAGTTGTAAACTTCAGATGAAGTTGAGTAACTCTGCATGTGCCATCTTGCTACCTTTATTTACTTGATAAATCACTCTGAGATTAAACAGGTGTAGGCAATACACATTCATTATATCTGCAACAGCCACAGGATCCAAACTCCTTTCTGCATGCTTTGCCAAACCTGAAAATCTTTTGAAACAAGCAAAACAACAAGCCATATGCTTATCAGCAAGTTTGATCTCGCAAAGAGAAAAAAACATCAGCAACTAATGTCATAATGCAGTTTATGTAAATACAACATTACATAATAAACACATACATATATACAGGTGCATTCTGAGTTTTACAATACAAGTAATTTCCAGCTTCAGACCTGAAAAAAAAAAAGGAGATGGCTTACCCAGAGCGACGCTTTCCTCCTCTGGAAGGCATGGATCCTGCCATCCTCACTTGTCCGCTCGCCATCGGAGCCACTGGCAAGGCCACCGAGCCAGGAATATCTGATGCCATTTCTGTAAGGCAGAGGTAGGGGAAGAGGTGGGGGAAATCCCTTAATCCATTACCTTCAAGAAGCCTTTGCTGACAACACTAGAGACAGGCCCTTCCCAAAACAAGCAGAGAAAGCTTTCCTTTTTATTTCTGAGCAAAAGTAAAGCTCTCCTACTAAACCCAGCAGATTCGCAGGTCCTTTAGGAAAAGCCCAGCTAGGTCAATAGACATTACAGTGCCTGGGAGACAGAGAGAACTGCAGGTAGGTACCTCTGTAATTCCACTGACCTAAGGGTTCTCATTTTAAGTCTCAAAGGGGCTGTCAGATGAAGACCAACAACCTTCTACAACAGTTAAAGTGCCCTGTGCAGAAATGCAGAGCTGAACTCCCAAGGCAAATGAGCTGTGGATCATGGTACCAGGGTACCAAGAAAAAGAAAAGTTCAAAAACTCAGTTTTCCAGAGAGGCCAAGAGTTGAGAGCAGAGATGAATTATCAAGTTTTTATTATTTATATTCTGGAGGCATTCAAAGGGCCAGACTGAACTTGGAAGAGCTCAAAGGCTTCCTGCATTTCTGTGTGGTGTCTTGCAGAGCAGAAGTGAGCCCAAAATCCAGGCTGATATTCATCCCTCTGCCCGGGCTCGAGGTACAGCCACAGGTTAATGAGATCCTCAAACCTCAAAACTTTGATGTGAGAAACTGCAAAAGCTCACCTTATGCAATGGTCTGCAGACCACTAATGGCAAGTATTTCTAAAGTCTATTAGTAACAGTTCATTACACTTCAAAAAAGAAAAGTGGAATCCAATATATTTATACCCTTTTATTTCTATCCATTATTAAGCATGGGATTAAAATGTTTTTCCTCTGTATAACTCTTATAAACTGTATGAGCAATTAAAACTTTTTTCTAATGCACATATACTTTATTCACTCTGGAGGCAAAATCTACAGTCAAAACATTTAATTATCTTGAAAGAAAATGCATCTTCCTTCCAACTTTAAAAAAAAACAACTTGGCAAGGTATCTGGAGCTGCAGCTAAATATAATTACTAATGGAAAGCAAATCTGTTTAAAAAATCCTGCTATTTTTTCCCCAACAGATAAGTATGAAATAACTTCAATTATGGAAACAGGAATCCATGTTCTTTCATTATGTCTGGAGAGCACTTCCATCTCTACCACACTTTACACACATCCATTATGCAACATTATGCCTTTCAAATAATAACATTTTATCTGTTCACTGATTTCATTAATTTCTTCGAGTACATTTAGTTTTATTAACTCCTTTTCAACTAAAAAGCAACAGAGCAATCCAACATTTTTTAACAAAGTCTGCAAGGCCAAACAACGAGACCTCTGCCTATGCCCCACACTGCAGAAAGTTCCACAGTGGCTAAAACTGCAGCTATGTGGAAACACAACATTAATGCAAATTAGCATATCTCCAGACAAATAAAGCCTCAGCATGCAAACAACTGGTAAGCCACTATTTCCAGAATAAGTACTCTTAGCTGTCTAATGCCCATAATTCACTCAGAACATTCAAACTCATCTCTCATGGATAGAGCCGAAGGTCATTTTGAAATGCTCTGCTCACTCATTTATTAAAGCAGATGGTAAAAACCTTAATAAATCTACCTGCAAAGTGTCCCCATCACTGAGAAACACATTTCAGTATAGATCATTGAGGAGATCAGATTTTTTTAAAGTAGTAACTGTAATACAATTTCAGATTATCTCTGAACAGTATTTTAAGAATAAGAATACTGTATTGTGATAAGAAACTCTTGTAACCTGGTTTTCCTCAATCTAAACCAAAGATGATGAAAAAACACGCCAAGGGTTAAATTAATCTACTTTTAAAAGTCCAAAAGCCAAAACTAATTGTTTAAGGTAACTTTAAAAAAAAAAGGAAACAAAGTCCTCTTGCTCTTCTTTATGCATTCCATGCTTAGAAGTGCAACCAGAACAGGTTGAGCAAACCTCTCTCTGTAGAGCCCTTGCTCTCAGCACTGACAAGGCAGGCAGACCTAGACAGATAGTTTTGATCACTGGCTAATTTAGGTGGTTGTGGATAGGCAGAATGAGTTATTTTTCTGCACTTACATTCAGCTTTACAAGCATGAAAATATAAGAGGCAAGGGCAGCTATCAAGATTCAAGTAGGAAGGACAAATAGAACTGGATTTTTTATAAGGAGGAAAATATGGTAAAAGGAATGGCCAAACCAGACGTTCAGTTATGTCAGTGTCTGAAAACATGTTAACGAAAACATTTTACTACAAACAGATCATGTGTCTACCACAGTACAAGCTAAAGAATTACTGTGTAGATATCTTAAATCTACAGAATTGCACATCAAAGCCAGTGCAATACAGAAAGTAACTTCTTAGACGAATCAGCCTTCAGAAATGTCTTCACAATCCTAGGAGAACGAAACCAAATTCATTGTGCTGACTGCTCCAAAAGGAGGTCTTCAAAAATTTCCATTTCCAAGACATGAGCATAAGAATTAAAGAAAAAAAATTATCAGGGCACGCACTGACACTCATCACATGAAAGCTCAGCTAAGAGGGAGGAAAGACTCAAGCCCTTCAAATCACAAGACTTTCCATCCTGCAGCAGTGTGGAGAAGTTGTGACAGACCTGCACATGTATCAGTGTGTAAAACACCCAATACACCCTTCCATTCCAGAGCTTCCCATGTCAGGAACATCGCCCATTGTGTGAGCCACTGCAGCTCTCGTCAGGTGCTCGAGGTGCACACACACTGCTGAGAAAAGCAGACAGCTTTCCAGGCTCTCTCTCCTGACACAACAGAGTTCAGAGCTCTGCAAATGGAGAAACCAAGAGGCTTTGGTCTCTTTCAAGGCACAGAGCAAAGAAAGGAACTCCAGGGGCAAGAGCAGCATGGAGCACGGAACAGCCTGACCGTGATGCAGCCAGGGCAGCAGTGCAGCTCCTCACACTATCCTGGGGTACCAACAGTGACACCACAGCACCACAGGAGGACTTCAGGGATAGAGGTGACAAAGTGATCTCAGTGCTCAGCTGGGTGTCAGGAGCTCTACCCAAGTTGGATGGCTGTGCAGAAATGTAAACAATAGATTGTGGCTGAAAAAACTAACAAGAGCTGAAGGCTGCAAGAACATCTGGATAGAATAAGATATAGATCTGAACTGCTTCCCAAATTACTTTCATCTCTACTCATTCATGAGAATACAGAGAAAAAAAAAAAAGAAAAAAAAAGAAGCACATCTTGATGATAATTTTACATTTATAAAATATGCCCGGTTAGAAAAGTAAAAACATTGACATGTGATCTCAAAAACAAGGGTCAACCTAGGAAGGCACAGCCAAAAGCAAAATCTGATGAAAAAATCAGCTGCTTCTCTGACTAAGCATCTGTGAAGTTACCTATGTATGCTCTGGGAAGAAAAACAAGAAAGAGAAGAAAAATGACACTCACAAACGGGAGTCTCAGACAGAAATACTGTGGTAGAGAAGCATTCCAAGGAGCCTATTAG
This sequence comes from Cinclus cinclus, assembly GCF_963662255.1. Classification (NCBI taxonomy): domain Eukaryota; kingdom Metazoa; phylum Chordata; class Aves; order Passeriformes; family Cinclidae; genus Cinclus; species Cinclus cinclus. The sequence goes on from NC_085058.1 coordinate 13,555,041, forward strand.
CATAAACAAAATTTATAAAAGGAGTGTGCATCAGACATAGACCAAAAGAAAAAAAAAAAAAAGAAAGTCTTAAGAGTAGCTTATAGTTCTGTATAGTTACATAAATTTAGGGCAGTGCCAGTTACTCTGTTAGAGCATAAATTAGTATGGAAGCCCAGACCTGCAGCATCAAGTTGGTTACAGATATACCTAAAAAAAACCCAAACCAAAACAAAACAAAACTACATGCTTGGTCAACAATCATAAAGATCATGTTTTCAGGCTTATCTAAACCCACATCCAGGTACACATTAACACTGATGTACACAGAAATGCTCCAGCAGCAAGAAGTGCTGGGAAACTAGGTGTTCTCTTTCTGAGACTGAATGTTCAAAGAGTGGACTTCCCTTCTGCCAACAGAAATAAAACAAGTGTTGCTTACTCTACCAAAAATTAAAACATGAACATAAGAGTACAATTCTCAGGAAGTGAAACAAGGTCAAGCTGAACATTCATGAAAATCATCTGTAACCATCAAGGCAGCACTCTGAACAAATTTCTTTAAAATCTTTAAAAGATGTTTCTTAGTGTCAAATAGAACTATTTTTTTTTTCTGAAATAATGTGTGCAGTATTTCACTTGGAGGTTAGAGAGCTCCTAAGAGATCTGCCAAAGAACACAGAAATGTTATTAGAACAGAACCCAGCACAATGCACAATAGTGAACATTCCTCCAGGTGATTATCACTTAACAGCTCTTGTCTTATCACTGTCATGTCTGGGAGCAGGCCAGATCCTGCCACAGATATTTTTGTTCATCCTGGGGATCCCTGAGAAGCCACATCAATCCATGTACAATGTAAAAGCAGAATTAGTCCCTCCATTTCTGTCCAGACTTAATTTCACTGCTGAACATTCCAAGTTTGGGCATTACACTTTACTTCAGGGCCACATTAAGGTCAACCCCAAATTCAAAAAAGATAATCTGCAAACATACATCAAAATACTGGGACAAAATACAGAGATTTATTCCCCCAAAAATCCAAGTTCATGTCAAGCTGTTACAGAGATCTGCAAAAGAAATAGCTGCTGTGCACTTCACAAAGCAAAGCACAAAGAGCAAGCTAAATGCTGCACAAGGATACCATGAAAGTGCATGAGAACCCCAACCAGAGCAAGAATTACTGAAAAGTGCAGACTGTGCAGACTGCCAGGATGCACCTGGCCTCTTTTTTTTTTTTTTTTTTTTTTTGCTAGGGAATTATTAAACCACAGCTCTCAAGCCCAAACTTTAAATCTTGGGCCCCACCCCAGATCCACTGCCTGAAATGCAGCTGTCTTGTCTCTGACAGAAATTTGTGACTTGCTGAGGTATCCCCCAGAGCAGGGCAGCTCTTTGGCCAGGGATCCTCACAAGGAGCATCACACAGCTCTGGAGATGGTGGCCCCTGCTCTGCTCCCCCCCAGCTGTGAAATGCTGTGCATGACAAGACTTTCTAAGTCCATCATACAAATAACTACACTCTTTTCAGACACTCGAGCTACAGCAGATATGGACAGTGCCAGGTTTAAACCCAAAGTCTACTGGAGAAATGGTTTTGCTGACTCCCAGAGGCTTTGAATCCCTGACATTAGCTGTGAGGACCAGACCCAGGTTTGCTATTCCATGTCAGGTACCACTGAGCATGCTCTCCAAAAAGCTCCTTTATCCTTCAGCATCTTCTGTAATAAACACTACTAAAGTCAGATACCAACATCTGACTAAACCAGAGGAAATTCTACTTTTATCAATACAAATACGACAGATTTCCAGCCACTAATCCATAGAATGGCTGAGATGTCAATCACTTCCAAGTAAATGTGGATCAAAGGCAAAACACAGAACTACAAATGAACCCGAATCCCATCAACAGCATCTTACACAGTGATTTCAAAATGTACTTTTAAATATTATAAGAAAGCAGATTTCAAAAACTTCTTTAGAAACTGTATTTTTCACTACCCTGAAGTCATACGGGAGTTAGATGCATCTCAGCTAAATGGTTTTGATTGCAGTCAATTGCAAGGGGGATTTTCTGCCTAGCACAGAGACATTTAAGAATAAACTATATCATAGCTCTTACTTTAGAATATGCCAACAAAAATACGAAGCCATCATGTAGTCAAAAATATTTCACAGAAACACTAACGCTAAAAATCTAGCTGTATATTTAGCCATTGCTTTTACGTGTTAACTACAGAGATTATAAAATAGAGCTCACTCTGAAAGAAAATAAAAAAAATTCTTTTCATTGTTCCTGATAACTCTGTTAATACTGTTTTACTTGCATTCCATTGCCAGACACTTCTAAATAGACTCCACATCAAAAACATCCACTGTACAGAGAGAATATGCAGAAAAGCAAAAACATTCCTTGCCATGCTCTCGACAGAATTACGATTACAAACAAATCACAAAATACAAGAAATCCCACCTTTAAGGAAGACTCTTACAGAGAAGCTATTTCTTTCCTGTGAACAAAACCTTCTTGGAGAGAAATTTTATCCGCATATAAGAAGAGTCAGAAACCTCTGGGAAGAAATGTAGCAGCATTGGTATTCTGCTCAGAAAATGTCATCACAGATCTGTTTACCTTAACTGTGGACCATGATTCAGCCGGTGACAACCGTCTTGCATACTGATCAATTTATTTGCAGCAAAATTACTAACATTTTCTACTTTAACCATTTAGGTTCTGGAAAGAGCTACTAAGACAGGAATAATATAAAAATACTAATTAACTAAAAACTTTCCCCTACACCACAATGCCCTGTGCTTTGGGGTGTGTGTGGGGGGCCCACCCCTAATCTCAAAGATAAATTAGGGCATATGGTGAGCAGTTACTAGAGAAACGTTCTCTTTTTCAAAATGAAGATCACAGCTTTATCCTCTGCCTGCATCACAGGTGAATGTTAAGCACACTGGAAGGGGGGAGGGAGATGGTGAGATTGAGCTGCTCAGTTGAAGGGGCACTGTTCAGCAGAGACTGGGACCAAGCATTTCAGAGAGTGGCCCAGCTGGTGTTCCAGAGGCCAAATCCAGTTACCTCACTTCCTACCCTCTCTGCTGTGACACTGCAGGAGATGCCAGAGTCAGTGCCACACATAAGAGATACCTGCCACGCCCCACCGGCAGAATGGATGAGCAAGTTTCGAAGTCAAAGAGGTGAAATCCTCCATGGTGCCTCCACACTTGGTTGTGGTGTCCACACAAGCCATCCACGTGGGATGCCCTGGGATCTCACTGCAATCCACACCCTTTTGTGTGCCCCATAGCTCAACAACACCACCGGGATGTGCAAAAGAAGGTGGGATGCAGAAAAAGAATTGGAAGTAAAGTGACAAGAGAGAGTTTTGGGCTACTTCAGGTGAATTCTTGCTGAAAGTGCTCAGCTTGAGGGACAATGTGAGACCAATCACAAGGATGAGCAGCCAACATTAAAAACCAGAATCCTCTGAAGCACCCAAAATTAGACACGCCATGCAGAAACTATAGTACCCCAAAACCCCACTGTGGAAATATCAATCTTATGATCTGTAAAACCAAAAAATTATATCATACATTACTACGTGATTTTGAATGTGATTTTGACAGTACTTCTTATTTACTTTCCAATTTTCATGTTAATCACCTTATTCATTCCAGTCATGTTGGTAATTCCATTCATCCATATCTACCCTGTGGTCAAGGCACAAAAATTCCCAGAGACATCATGGAGTAAGGAAAGGATGTGGACCTCATTCATATTTGCTGCCTAAATGACCAACACAACCCATATACGACTGAATAAACTCAGAATGCTCTTTTGAACAATTCAGAATAAGACAGGAGTCACACCTCTGCAACTGCCACAGAGAATGCCACAGACTAAAAATCAAACTTGAAGCACAGACAGAAGATAAACTTGGCTACTTAAAGTTAGGCTGGGAAGAAGGGAAAGGGTAGCATCTTCACTCCTCCTATCTTCCTGACAAATGGCATGGTACCTTATGCCCTTGCATTTTTCCCTGGCTGTTTTTCCACTTCTCATTCATAATTCCTTATTACACTCTTTGACCTATTCTGCCTCTGACTGAGGTGAACTATTTCTTGTACTCTCTTTAATAGGCCAATGCATTCAAGTGCTGACAAGTCCTGCCAAACTATGACCATTTCCCTCAAAAAAGGCTGCTGAAATTCAAAACAGGGAGCAAAGGTTAGAAAAGAAGCCTTAATGGCTTCTGTTCTGAAAGGATGTCTGTAGTCTTGGAAAACAATAAACCCTCTCAGAATTAAAACCAGGACTGTATCTGCACCGCAGAATACAGAATACACTACAGAATGTGAAAACTGACCTGAACCTAAGCACCTGGCCTGCCTCTAAAATTTGATGATCTTTCCCCCTGCAGAAGTGGGGGTTTTGACTCAAGCAGAATAACACCCAGGTCCCCACCATGATTATGATGGACTGATGCATTAGAAGAAAAGTACTTTGTACATCCAAAGTCTGGAAGTGCATGAAGGAGTGAGCCAGAAGCAAATCCAAGGACCTGGGGTAGACTCACATTAAAAACACAACCTGAGCCTCCAACACTTGAAAATGCCTCAGGTATAAATAGTTACAAGTGGGAAAGTGCACATGCAAATCAGGCAGGGAAGTAGGGCAGCTACTGTAAATGGCTAGTTTACAGAGAGGATGAAAATCTGACTTTGAAAGGCTGTTTCAGAACTGATGTAAACATTATTAAAAGAAGAGAGATACATGAAAGGTCACAGCAAACAGCAGACAACAGCAGCAGGACCATTTAAGGTGTTTGAATGTGACTCTACCTGGTCCTCACCCACTATAGACATGATAATGCAATCATCCAACAAAATTCCACACTTAATTGTCTCTTCATTACTTTGCCCTGGTTTTATTGACATAATTTTGGCTGATATTACTGACATGTGGCAAACATACCCAGCAAATCACCAAAAAAAACAAGGCTCCCCAAACTATGCATCATTTCCATATTAAATGAATGGTGATTCTCCCTTTTTCTCTGACATTTTGTACTTGCCAAAAGTAACTGCATAATCCTAAGTTACGTGCAAGAAACAGAAGGTAACATTCAATGTTATTTTCCATACTTTTTTACTGAGCATCAGACCTAGCACATAGCACATATGCCTGTTCTGTTATATACAACTGCCCACAGCTGACCCATTAATGAACTCACAAAAACTGTGCAAGCACACACCCAACCTGGGCAAACAAACACAAGGGAAAAATAATAAATCCCAATGACTTTCTTTCAAGTTTCTCAGAGACAGATCATGCTCAGTCCATTAGTTCTTCATTTAACAAGTCTGTTTCATTTAGCTTGTTTTGGCTGGCATTCAATTAGAAATTCACGTACAGGACAGTTTTTTTTCCCTTTTTAAAGAGAATACTCGCTGTATTTCATCCAGTAAAGCATCAGGAGGTAAAGTGGAAGCTGCAAGACCAGCTAAAGCTACACTAAAGCCAGGCACAATAATCCTGAATTAGGCAAAACATCTGCATACAGCCCTGTCCACAGGATTGTCACTAATTGCTAAAAGGACCTGGTAAAATTTATTGCTTAGTAAATAAGCAAAGAGAACAAATTGAGAGTTACCCAGTTGGCAAGTGCAAGTTAAAATAAAAAATAACCCACACGGCCATACTATCAGCTTTACTGTGATTTCAGCTGTGGATGTGTTTTGTCATATCTGCCTCTACATTCTTAAGGCTTACTGAGATTGGACTTCTGTGAAAAGCCTGCTCATCCAACCACTCCTCATCTCCTGCCTTGCACAGCATCCCATTTTTGCTGGCTGCTCTCATGACTACATCTATACATACATATGTATATGCATATACACACAGAGATCTAGATATATGTACACACATATGCATACACATACACACAGACACACGCATAAATATATTTATATATATAAACCAAAAGAGGTAAGCCTGGATTCCTTCTCCCACTGCACTGCTTGTCTCCTCTAGGGAGTCACCACAAGCCAGTCCACTCAGAGCCAATGTCTAAGTGCTTCAGCCACTGTCACCCTATCCCACAGCTTCCCCCAACTCATCTTTCTTACCTTCCCACACCCTTAGTATTTTTGCCAAGCTTTCCTGACCAATCACAACTACCTCTGGATGACCCAAACTCCCTACAATGGGCACCTGTGGACGCCAAAAAAAAAAAAACTTTAGGTTTTAGGTAGAGCCTATCCAAAACTGCGGAAAATAAATTCCCTGAGCTCTTAAGAAACAAATTTCACACCTGGCACAAGAAGCCTCTGAGTCACACACGGCTGGAGGGCGGGACAGGGGAAGCAGCACACACCTCACTCTGACTGTACATTCCTTCAAGCACTTGCTTTTGGCCAGTGCTAGAAAAGATATGCTGGGCTTGAAAAATGTTACTTTCAGGACAACATGTTTTTACATCAGGAGCAGCAGACGTAGTATTTCTTAAGTGTGTTTCTTCTACAGTGTAAGAAAGATAGGAAATTAGCCACTTATCACTATTACTTTATTTAATGAACAATGAAATCAAGCATTTTCCATTGTATGTCCTTGCTCTGGATCACTGATTATTAGTTTTACACCATCACAGCTATTTCTTCTTTCCTAAACTCATCTTCTTTCCTTTCCCTCTTCTATAATCAAAGAAATATTTGCAAGCAAATTTCCTTTAATAAATTCCAATGTAACTACTAAGTTCCTGTTTTATGATGAAGAAATAATAACAGCAGTAACTGCTCAATAGTTTTTCTGCACTTTGTCATCATCTGAGGTTTCATTTCTGTTCACTCATCTTCAAACCATTTCTTTTAAAAAATATTTCCACAAACTTCTATCAAGTGGTCTGGCTTCTTACTACCTATCTAGCAATTATTTTACAGCAATAGAAGCTGGTTTAGATTTCAACCATTTTCAGTGCTTGATCACAAATCTATTTTGTTCATGTACAAGTTCAACTGCCAATTTGTGGAAATTATTTTGAAGCTGCTATTAAAATACGTGCAGTGGTATACATAAGAAAAAAACTCACAGAGATCAATAGCGTGGCTCTCCAGAGTTTACATCATAACAAGATGACAGATCTTTAAACTCCTATCAACTACATAAAACATAGTCAATAGCTGTATAAATGCAAAGAAATAAAGCTAATTGGTAATAAATCTGCCCAGAACATCCACCAAAATGGATTTTAATTAAATGCAGATCGGGACAGCTTAGCTTTCCCAGAAATCCAATGTCTTCTCACAACTATTTCATTTTTTTCCTCTACCCAGAAATGCATAGAATTCACATGAAAGTCACTGCCAACATCACTTTAATTACAGGAGAAATCAGCTATCAGATTTCATGAGCATGAGAGGCAGTATTTATGACTATAGCTTTCGGTTCACATTTGAAGAAATCTGACAACATATTTCTTAAAAAATGAGGAGAAACGTCCAAGTGAATTAATAAACTCTTGGTCTTTTATAATTGTTTCACAAAAATATTCTTGTAACGCATTTTCACCAAGAGAGCATTGTTCTAATTGTGCAAGTAGTCATGTAATCTATCCTAAACCCAACAATTTGAAAACGCGTGGAGTCAGAAGCGTTACCCTGCCTAGACCAGGAGCTACACGGTCCAATGACAGGGATGTAAAATATGGACCACTGATTCCAATTATTCATTGAAAATTACTGACTTGTGTCCTTCAAATGCTTTATTATTTATTACAAAGATTAAGTGTGTCTCAGAAGGGTAGGTTAATTTTAAATTTCATTCAGAACAGCGACTTGCCAATTACCAAATACTTAATTATCAGTAAATTTACAGTGTCCTTGGGCACTGTTGGGTAATCAGAATGCTATTGTTTTCATTAAGCAGCATTCTATTGATAGCACTAATGACTTCAGTTCTGCTTGATCAACAAGCAAATGATGCTTATTTGATGTTACGATAATTAATTGGTCTTTCAGGTGTTTTCACACCCCAATTCATTACTAAGAACAAGAATTTTTATGTGAAACACCTTAAAAAGAATATCAGTATTCATCAAAAACCCATTCTAAAAATAGGGTGTGGTTTAGTACTTCTTCCTTTTCTCAAGATTTCTAATACAACATTCTTTACCTAAAAACTGCACGGGAAAAACCCCACATTTAATTTCCTTTCAAAGACCCAGCCTGAGTCTGAGCATTGTAAATACTCAGTACATTTTATGCCTGTCTGAAATTCCTTTAAGTCAAAGGATATTTTCTGATTATTTTTTTCTCTAAAGATTGAAGAAAAGCCAACCTCACTTTCGCATAGTAGCAAGAAGGATCAAGAAATATTACTCAAAATGGGGTGTACAAGTGAACAGGCTGCTCGTGTACTCCAGCCATTACTTCTCAAACTCCTTGCCTGGCTTATGAAATACTGTAGTCCAGCCTACAGACCATGGAAGCGGGCTATGGATAAGAAAATTTCAGATTCAAATTGAACTAAATCTTGAAGAGCCACCTGAAAAGAGTGCACCAGTGATCCCACAGTGTTCATCTGGCACCTATCACCGATCTGGATGTGTTCAGTTTAACCTCCCAACAAGGACAACCTTCAGAACATCTTCTGATGTCTTAACTAATCTGACACACCAACCCACCAACCCTTTTCTTTGCAGATCAGCTTCCCAAACCCTGAATTCTTCTGCAAGCAAAAAATCCCCAACATTTCAAATAGAGGTCTTAATGAATCTTCTAGTTTTCACTGGCCCTTCACTTCACTAAATGTTTCTTAGAACATTCTTCCTTTTAGGCAATTTCACATATTATATCTTTCATGCCTGGATATAAAAAAAAAAAGAAAAAAACCAAAACAAATCAATCAAACAAAAAAACTAGAAGTTCACAAGTTTCTGTGTGCTCAAAACTGCATTTGCTGTTGTTGTTACTTTCTAGAATTTTTTGTTCCCACAAACATTCCAAATGGTACACTCCAATGTTATGGCACAAGGGAAACCCTTCACAGGCATGTACATATTTTTTTGCAGAAAATACAAAATACTACAAAGCTGTGCTAGAATATTCTTTAGTGTTACTTTAGGTTTACTACACTCCCAAGAACTTGTCATGATTTTGTGGAACACTTTTTTTCTGCTTAACCTCTCCCCAGAGCTACTTCCTGAACATATTTCATAAAACTGAATCTCACATTTTGCTTTCTAAAAGTACCAGTTTTAATGTAAAAGAGAAAATGCTGTTTCCAGGTAGGCTGTGGTAGACTTTCTGAAGTGATCAGCAGTAATAGCCATGTTCTTACTTGCTTTTTCAGAATTACAGAACACAAGATTTGCTGGATGTTCTACCAGTGAAGCACTAAACATCAACAAAAAAAATATAACAACAAAGCATTATCCTTCTATGTCCCCACATTCACATTAAACATGATCTGACACCCATTACAAGCCACTTGTTCCCAAAAGCACACAGACAATTCTGTGCATATAGAAAATGCAGAAGTGAAGAATGATACTGAAAAAACCCTCACTGTAAACAAACTGGATGTTTGTCAAAAAACAAGCTGATTGTTTGTCTGTAAATATTGACCAAAGTAAGGTTTCAGCTGTGCTATTTGCTGACTGAAGAGTAGCACAGGCAAGTACACAGGACACACAAGATTAGTCTGAATTCCAAACCTGGCAATCGGGTTCCAGCTACCACAGGGACTCTACACAACAAAGCAACCAACCAGTGGCAGCCACATGCATTTACCAAGAAATCACTACAAATGCTTTATCCTTACATTTCAACATTAGAAAGAGTCACGATTTCATTGCTGAAAATGCATTTACTTCCAGGGACAGCCCGCTGATTTAATTTAAAGAGCAGTTTGACTTAACCCACTCACCAAATACCCCTCATACTACATTTTCCTACTTTTTAAATTTAACTTGCAAATGCACAATGAACACTTGAAAACTATCTCATCATTTTCACTCAGTGCAACTGTGTTTTTTATATAGATTGATCATCTCCTTGGTGTATGAAGCAATGTACATTTTGCTTTCAATCTTAATACAAACCATAACTGGATGAGAATAAACTAATGCATTTTCAAAGAAAAATTTAAGTGTCAAAAGCAACCATAAGACAACAAGATATAAGTTGTAAAATGTATATTAATACTTTAAAGGCAGGTGGATTGTTGCTAGTTCAGCACTGAAATAACCATCATGTGTATATTCTGCCAAGACACTTAAAAAGCACATTATCCAAATATCCTACCTACTCTGTAAAGTAAATAAAAATTAATGGCTATTCATTTGCCTGGAATAAATAATAACTGCTGTTTCCAGAGAGAAAGAAGCTGTATATTTTCCTTTTCTTTCTGTTTCTTCCCAAAGGGAGGAAAATTTTTTTGCTAATCCAACCTAAACGTGGTTGAAATAAAAATCTACTAATAAAACATTATCAATTAATACATCACAACGAAACACATTCTCTGCTTGTCCCAGCATAGGCATCTTACAAATATGTCATTTTTACAACTGACACATATGAAAGAAGCATCTCAAATTACACAGTCTTATAAACAGGACTTGAAAACTGGTGGTAAGAAAAATGAAAACAAAAGTCAGATGACTTAATTGTGGCATGTGAATGTTATTTGTCACTGATTCAGTGGAAAGCCTGTAGTAAATCTGAACCCTGTCCAGAGCCTGTACCATGAGCCTGCCTTCTTGCCCAGGTTGATTCTCAGACACGAGGCAGTCAGCCAGTGATACATGAGAAATGTGCAGCCAGTGTGCAACAGCCAGGAATTTTCCTGCACAGCGATAATTTACTGGTCTCCGAAATTCTTATTCATAATGACCACATTCATTTTAAATGTAGCCATGACTAAAGAGTATTTTGTCCTTAGGACCACCCTGAAACACCAAGAGAGGGGCCTAGGAGGAGACACAGTGAACCTCGAGCCAACCTTGGACACACCACCATTAACTTCCACACGAACACTCAGAGATGGAGCCAAGGCTCCTCAAACCCTGAACCATTTACCACATGCATGCCCTTCCCAGAGCAAAGTGAGGATTGGCATGCTGCCTGTGTCTCACTCAGCTCTGCCAAGGGCAGAAAGGCTTTTGCACATCAGTAGATGAGGCAGAACCAATTCCTTAATGTCTTATCAACCTTTTCATCAAAGTCGTCAGATACTACTTTAGAGAAGGAATAAAGAGGCATGTGCCAGCTATGAGACTAATGAATAGCTTTCCTCCAGCAAAACATAATTCAGCATGAACTCCATGTTACCGTTCCTTCCACCCACTCACACATCTCCAGCTGATAGTACTCAACCTAAATGCCAACAAGTAAAACCACACACCTTTTAATTCAGCTTTTGTACACCAGCACGAAGATTTCATTTCACAGCACCATCCTACAGCTGCCTAACCTCAAACATTATTTACATATTTATGTGCCTCCTTTCTTTAAAACATGCATGGCAACTGGAAGGAGAAACACAGGTGACAAAAGGGAACACTGTGGAGAGCAAAGATATTGAGACTGGCAGCTTTCCCTAAAACATTAAAGACCATTTTAAGCCTCAGTCCCATTTACAGATCAGAACCAGAGTTCTGAAACAGGAGAAGGACACCACTAAAACAAAATATGATTAAGTCTTGAGTCAGGAATCAGTTTGGAAATGTACAATGTTAGCTTGTCTGAAGAGTGAAAGAATATCAAGATATATTTAACCAAAATACATCACAGAAAGGCACATGTTCACTGAGTGTATCAGAAACAGATCGGAGAGTACAGAAAGTCTAGGAACAATCAAGTTTTATTTAGAAGAAAAACAACCCAACATCTGTGATCATTCAAGAACCAAGTCTCAAGAATTAATAAACTACAAGGAGCCCAAAGACTCATATACACTCAAGTACTCCAGAGTGATCATCAACAACAAAGAAGCAAGGAAATTTCCCATTGCTGTCTTATTCCTTAAGTATCCATAATGGAAATTTTATACTTAAAGTGTCTGTAATGGGCTATTTTTGGTAGGGGTTCCATGTGGCCTGATCTAGAACGTTTTGTTCTTAGTGAGAATCCAGTTCCAGAGAAATAGTTTCACTTAGACCAAACATAACTCAGAGATGGCAGAGAATCCACAGACACATTGCACATTTTTAAGAACTTGTTTCAGAAAACTGGAAAATTTGGATTCTGTAGGCCTCAACACTTAGCATCTGGGGAAGATTATTATATTCACTTAAGACATTCTTAATTCCAGAACTCCACTGTCCCATTTGCTGAGATGCAGCTAGAAAGTATTCTTATTTTCCAGTCCTCATAAGAGAGTTTGAAAATGTTCCTATACTTTTCTTTGTGATGGCTCATTTACTTAATCTCAACAATGAAAATGCGTATTTCAAACCCTCACTGGTAAGCAAAAATACTGCAACTGCTGTTGCCACAAATCTTACTGCACAACAAATAAATTTGCTTCTTCTTTTTTCTTTCCCCTTAAACCAGAAATATTGCCTATTTTAGATGAAAACATAAAAAACTTAGCAGAGGAAAACCACTGAAAAATCTCTGAAACACTGAAATCCTGACAAAGCTCAAATTATTTGCCATGATATTCCTATGCTGAAAATCTCATTAAAAGAAAAGGAAGTTTTAATTGTGCAGTCTTGTTTTCTACTCGTCAAACCACTACTTATTACAGAAAATGTAAAATATTTTCAGGGTGAGACATCTATATGCAGAGGGCCATCTCTTAAAGATCCTTAAAAAAAGGATAAATTAAATCCAAGGAAAACACTGGTGTCCCATACACTACGACTCACAGGAGTAGTCAACAGACTGACCACTCTTTTCCCAAATTCTCTCACAGGGCAGCCTCCATGGACTGATGCTAAATGAGCCACCTCTCAGTGACTGGGAACACAAGAATTTATCACTTCAAACTCAGCTTTTCTAGCTATCACTACTTTAAGTGTTTAAAATTGGGCTCAATATTGAGCTAGGAACTTTGCTAGCAACTTCACTGAACACAACACAACGGAAATCCAGCTCAGCCATGGCCTGGTAGTACTAACAGCAATAGCATTTTTGGTCCATGATAGGATGAAACATCATGCAGAGGGCAGTGACATACAGTAGCTAGTGCCTTTTAACAGCTAATTTTATGGCTGTAATGCACTTCCCACAGCTACTGTTACAATCAGCAGCTCATTTCAGGGGCTGACTTCTGCCAGGTTTGAGGGTCACTGTGTGTTGGGGCTGATTAACCACTTTCCATGTGGCAAGAAGCTCAGCACATTAAATACCAGCCTCATACTCACATGCTGGGCACAGCAAACTTGCCACATAACTTCAGCAGCCTGGCCCTCTTCAGGACACTACTGGGTGACCTGCAGACATACCAGACACAGCCTGTTTTTACTTACTGCAATATTACGTGGAGACTGGGGATGCACTCTGCAAAGCACAGTCCAGAAAACAGGAGACAGTCTCTGTTCTCAGCAGAATTTAACAGTAAATTGAATAAAATCCAAGACTACCATTGTGATCTACTCAAAAGTTACTTCAACTCTTCTTGCATTCAAAACAATTAGCTCTATCCCAAGTTCTAAAAGCATTTACAGTTCAGTTTGAATTTTCCATCCAAATATTATAAGCAACACAGTTTTAAAATATATGCATTTCAAGGGCATTTAATAGCACCCAGGTGTCCACCTACCTTCACTAATAGAAACAGCCAGCAGTAACAAGTTTCTAAAATTACCTACTTGCATGGAATTGTGTTCTGGATTAGTACTGGGAAAGTATTAGAGACCATTTTTCAAAATCAGTCCTGCAGGTTCCTCAGAAACAGGTTTTGCTTTTACCTCTGAGGAATACAAATATGCAATGTTTTTGTTCTTTGCAGCTCAGTGATTTACTGGCATGCCTCTTTCCATAAAATATTTGCATATATCTGAGAGTCAAACTGTTCTGATACATTCTGTGTTTGCCAGGAAATGAACGCTTCAGTTCAGTGTAACTGAACATTTAAAGAACGACAGGCACTAGGACAAATGGCAGTGTAATTAACATACCAATGAAGAGCCAGTTGTTAATTACTATCCATTTTAGGCATTTTGTACGAGCAACTTACCTGAAAAGCCTTTCCATCTGCATGCTGGCAAAGCCAGTAATTAAACAATTCAACACTCCTTTTGCTTGATTAGAGAAAAAATTACAATTATTTTATATTATCCTACTTGTCACATGCAGTTGACATTTAGATGAGAAAAAACCTGCAGCAGCCCAGATCTAAGAATTTGAAATTAATACTATGAGCTGTCCTTGAACAAAACAACAACAACACACATCCAGGGCAGATGCAAGGTAATAGAGGCTCCTAATTTGACCCAGCTGATGACACCTCACAGTACCTGCTGGGCTGCAGGGAAGGCTGCACAGTTGCTACCTGGAACAGAAAAAGTAGCACTTTTTTCTAAGGGAGACTTCAGATGCTCCCTTAGAGAATGGAATCTGAATTTACGAGCTGTTGAAAGACTTGGGGGTAGCACCAGCACAATGCCAGGGTTCATTTACATTTCAACAACTGAGAAGTCAGTACAAAGCTCAGCGCAGAGAAAACACAGTGGTTACAGGAGTTGTGAGAAAGGTAGAGAAAGGTAAATGTGAAAAGCAGGATTGAAACCACAGGTCAGAAATATCAAAGATAAGCAAAGTGGAAACAAATGCTGACAAAAAAGAGAAGAAGCAGAAAGTTTAAAAACATTCATCAATATGCAGAGTATCCAAAAGAAAGGATTTATCTTTCTCCCTGTGCAGATGGCTTCGCTCAAGGAAGACCAGCGTGCTTTGGGTACAAAAAAAAGGAAATTACATCTATCTTGAAAACAGCTTCTAATTCATTACACATCGCACGACTACGGCCACTAATCCATGCCAACAATAAAACTGAGATCCATTTGAAATTTTGACTATCCAAAATAAACTCTGAATCAGCTCTCGCTAAAAAACTGTCACTCTCCATTTCATCCTGCATTTTCAAACCGTGTAATTTCTGCACATTAGAGGCCAGATCTTGCCAAAATCCTGTAACATTTTTTCACAAAGTAATTCTTCCCGGAACAGACAGAAAGTGCACAGTCCATGGGGGTTTATTCCATCTATTAATTTTCATGTGGATTTTTATTTGAAACAATGGAAGATGATGAAGGATTATTTTTCTGAAGTTTTTTTTTTTTTTCCTTTGCATCCATCTTACTTGGGTTATAATCAGAAGGCAAATAAATTGTACAAATGCAGCCTGATAAAATGTTTCTTTTCCTCACTTGACAGAATGATTGATACAGATGGGGTGACAGGAAATACTTTCGAGCTGAACAAAGAAAACACTGTTAGCAAGAAGTAAACTGTACCAATGGTTTCTCGAGCAAGCACCCACCCACGATCTCCGGAATGTCACATTTTTGCCTGTGTCCTCCAGCAAGTGCAACGCTTTGCACGAAATATGTTGCAGAATGGTGAAGGAGCAGCTCTGACTTGGCAGATTTCTTTGCCAAATCATCTTTATTGAGCACACCCCTTCAGCCAGAGAAGGGCTGGGGTTGGTACCTGCACACTTGTGCACTCAGGGGAGCATCTCTGCTCCCCTCAGAGCTGGCGAGACAGAACAGCTCATCCTGAGCTGATTCATCCATCTCTAAACACTGCTGGCCAGCCAAAGACAGTGCTAGAGACAGACTGGAAAAGCTGCCAGAGAGCCACAAGAGCCACGATCGAAATTCCCTTCTCTTAAACTCAAGACCACTCTTTCTCTTTTCTACTGCAAATTTTAATAACATTGTAATTTCTGCAGGTAGCACTGAATTAACACATTTTCCATTCTTGCTTGTCAGTTATGAAGCAGTAAGCCCCCCAAAATTACTCTGAGCGACACACATATCTGATCTTCACAACCATTTAAGCATAATCTCTGAATACATCTTCATAATGACAGCCCCATTTCTGTCCTCTTAATAACAATAATCACTACATCAACAGGGTTATTTTGCCTTGACTATTTTGAAAAGGCTATTTTTTTCATTTTTACCTAATCTCTATTGCAATTTTCCTTGCTGCTAAGAAATATGCAACACCACATGATATTAAAGAAATCAGCAATATCTCTTTTGTTTTGCATTTTTATTAGAGGAATGGGGAAGCATTACTCTATTGAAAAAAGTATTTGGAACTAACCACAAGCTACATATGCAATAAATAACTATTTTGTGATAGAAGAGATTAAACCTTTTGTATGGCCTATACCTATATATTAGAAATATAAAAATAATGGCATTTCTTCAATGCCAGCTACTGTTCAGTAAACAGTCCTTAAGGACAAAACATTATCACAGAACAATTCAAGAGGCATTGGCATCTCATACCACATTTTGACTGAATTAAGGACCAATTCTGCAGTACAAGAGCTATAAAAACACAAGAAGAAAGAATCTGCAATGTAAACCTCCCATTAGCTAATAAGTTTTCTAATTTTGAAACCCTTTATTTCAAACTTTATCTTAGAATGATGACTACTTTTTTGCACACCAGAAACATGAGAGCTCATTATAACCTCCATCACTACATCACTGCATTTACTCCCCAGGATGCTGCTAAATTGATATTTTTGTTTACTGGATAGTCTGTATTGTAATGAAGGGCAGAGCAGCAGCAATAAAACACAACTTTTGGGCTTTGAGTGGAATGATTTTGAAATCTAAAACACTGAAGTAGATTTTTTTTTTTTAATCATCAATTTCAAAGCTGTTTGGAATCTAAAGAAAAGAATGGCCAGATTGTCAGAAAGCCAGTTCCTTTCCAGAATATGAACTGGGCAGCATCAAAATTCTTCCACAGCACTTAATATCTTGGTAACTTCAGCCCAAATGTA
Organism: Cinclus cinclus; assembly: GCF_963662255.1. NCBI lineage: Eukaryota > Metazoa > Chordata > Aves > Passeriformes > Cinclidae > Cinclus > Cinclus cinclus. Next base: position 13,572,001 of record NC_085058.1, read on the forward strand.
GGACTGGGTAACAAATTATTTGGCTCTCAGAATATCTAGTTCAAACAGAAGAATGATTTATCTCCGCTTAACTCCCAAGTCAAACAAACACATAAAAATCAAAACCACCTCCCAGAACCCAATGCACTTACCCAAACCAAGAGCCCAGATGCAGAGCTTACAAGTCTTCACGAATATGATGGAAAGGTAACTCATTACAAACTCAAAGTCAAGAGAGCTTATTTAATCTAAAATGCCCTTTTCAAAATATTTTGGATTAGCTATGGGCTGTAAGTATCCCTCATGACTGCTGTGGTTGCAGCAGTAATGTCCTAAGCTCCAGCAACTCCTTCTCTCATGTCCCAACATCTCTCTCTACACATTTCTAGCAGATGTCCTTTAGAGGACATGTTTTCCATTCCTTTGTATTTGGGGCTCTCTGCTTAAAAAGAAATCATTAAAAGGAGCTTTAGGGATTACAGGAACAACTCGGTTACTTTTTTTTTTCCAACTGCATACAAAAATACAACCCTAAGAATTCATAAAATCGTAAAACAGCCAAAAAATGCATCCTGTGGGATCTTCCCTCTAAAGTAACTCTAGATAAAATCCAAAATCTCATGATTTTTCTTGACTTACGATTTCGTAGCATTTTGGCAATACAGCTGTGTGTACTACCTTCCATTCAGGGGCACCTCTCTGGGAAGAACTGGAAGGATGCCTTTCAGTTCATTTCTCATCACCTGATCACAGCAGAAAGTTGCTGCTCACCCATCAGACTGAGCCAGACCAGAACTCATCACCTGAGACCAGGTGATGTCTCAGGAAAAAACATTCCTAAACCCGTGAAGAGTTTTATGTTTTCATCCCACCCAGGCTAATACAAGAATCGCCACTTCATGTATGGCGTTCAACTTAAGTAAAATCTAAACCCAAAGTAGCAACAGTTACGGACAAAGTTTGCACGCCAAAAATAATACATTTAAAACAGACACGGCACTAAGTTACTTTGCTGCAAGCAGTAATTTACGAAATGCTTGTTACACCCACACAGTTTTTTTGTTCTTAAATCCCATTTCATATGCCAATCTTATTTCAGGAGGAAATAAATTAACTATGATGCTTTGTGCCAATGCAGATGAGCTTCCCACACACCTGTATTGTTTCACATTTCAGTTCGTCATCCAGAGTACGAGAAACCAACAAAGTTCTCCCAACCAGACCCATGCAGCTTATCCCACACAGCCCCTCAGCTGTGCCAGGGGGATGTCCAGCTGCAGCTGTGCACAAAAAGAACTGTGCACCTTCACCAAAAAGAACTATCAGTGCACATCTAACACAGCCCAGGAAGCCCACAGAGGCAGCCTTACACTCATGGCCCCTGCTGCTGCAGCTCCTGTGAGCCTCAGACAGGAAAGGATGCAAACTGCTCCCACTCCTATGAACTTCCCTAACTGAAACTCTCCATTTAAAAAAGATCAGTGGGAAAAAGGAAAAATCTGCATCTAACACAAGAGAGAAGATGCTGCCACAGAGCAGGGCATGGTTCTGTAACAGGAGATCCCACACTGCAAGACCTTCACATGGTTAGAGAACACCCAGCTTTTCTCTCTCCCTAATCCCCATTCCACTATCTAGAATATGACTAAAAGCACATGTATTTGTATTGTGGTAGCTGCAAGTAAATGTCCTGCCTGAATTACCAACTGTTATTAGAACCCCCAGACAATTGCTTAATAAAAATTTAATCATATTGTAATTTCTAATCATCATTAAAGATGCTTAACAAGTTAATCCTCTATTGTGCTCCCCTAACATTGCAGATCAGAAAGTCAACTGGTGCAAGGTGGCACAGCTTCACCAATACTAATAGGGCTACTTTCATGTTACTCCAGCTTGAGGATCAGTCCCCAAGAGAAAACAACAGGATTAAAATAATTTTGTTACAGATTTTGACTGTTTCTCTCCATTGCTTTGCAGTTACACCTAAAAAAAAAATCAAGAACAGCAATGAATTATGATTTTAAAAAGCCACAGTACAAGACCAGGTATTTCACACAGCTCTATCTTCTGCTGTCCATGGTAGAGCAAAGGCAGCACTATACCACAGATCGAGGGTCTCCTTCCCTCACAGCTCCCCACTTCGAGTTCACCCCAGTGTCTGACAGCAACACTCAGGCACAGAAAACGTGGGAGGATCATTAACAGGCAGCGAATTTGTCTTTGAGCTCACATCCATGCCAGCTGCCCAGGCAGGAGAGGAATGATGCTCTGTAACCTCAGCCTTGCACAAGGTGATCTTGGTTTACTTCAGGAAACCAACACATTTCTTTATCCTTCCCATGGACCTGCAATCTGTGTTCAGAGAGTTTGAGGACCACACTGCAAGTCAACTTTCACCGTGTCACATGCACAGAGATGCACACAGACAACATCCTTGGCTCTCCTTTGCTTTTGTTTTAACGTTTCCTCAATAATCACATTGCACTCTCAATTCACAAGCAGTCACAGCAGAACAATGGTGAAGCCCTGCTCAGAGTTAGGAGCAACCCATGGTTAGGAGCTGTATGCAACCACATCTTTCTGTGGGCTCAGCCACAGGCAGGTGGGTAGAGAAAGTGGAAAAGGTTGGTGTGAAAGGGGCACTGGGCTCTGCCATAACTCAGCAGTTTCAGCACTGACCTCTAAGTGGACAGGGCTGTTCCTTCAGGGTGTAGCATGGAGAATGGCAAACCAAACCCAAGTCAAAAAATGCTGTTTGTATCCTCCTCTGTCTGCAAAACTCATTGTAGCTGTGAGTGCACACAGTCAAACTTTCTGTTATAATGCACAACATGGTACCATAGAAGCTAAATGGTATTAATTTCATAGCCTTCCTGTAAAAACTGATTTTCATTTAATATGTAAAATTCTGACATTAAAACCTAATCTGACAAGTATCTTTCTTTCAGAAACAAATAAGTTTCTGCTTACTGTATTGGTGCTTACTGAACCAAATTCATTGTTTATATCATAATATTTACTTTCAGCATGACAACTACACTGCCAACTGCAGCAGGATTTAATCAAACGAACAAGCTTTAAACATTAGTTGGCATTTACTCAAGCAAGCCTTTAATTGTCAGAACTCAACCTTACTCTACAAAAAATGACACAAGCACGTTAAAACAAGTAAAACTGGAACCGACCTTTAATAGCAATATTCTTCCTTAGTACTGAGCCCAGTGCAAAATCCATTGTCCCACTTATTTTTAGTGTCAGATACTTGTTGATCCACACCAAGTTGACCCAAAATACTACTCTGTCCTTTCACCCAAACTCACTTTATTCCATCACGCACTGAACCAAATAGATGTTAATTCTCACAGAAACATAACAAAACATCGGGGAACGCCTTCCCTCACAAAAAACTTAAATGGGAGAAAGTCTGTAAGTTTCTTTTGTCAATAACTGTAGTACTAACAGCAAATATTTACTGCATCCTTTGCAAAGAGAACAAACACATGGCACATGCCCTCGGTCAGTTTCTGCACCCTGTTTTGGCTCCACGAGCCGACAATAAAGCTGACGAACGTAGAGGCAGGGAATGCCAGTGTCGCTACTGATCCGCAGGGCAGGCACGGGTCTGCACGGCGCCGCACTGCCCGTCCCCGCTGCTCCGCTGCCCGCGAATGCTTATGTACAACTGTTCATGTCCGCAGGGCTGCACCGAGCCCCGAGGGGGGCGGCGTGTCCCCAGGAACCCCCACGGGCTCCCGGCTCTGCCCGGCCCGGGGCCCCGCGGGGGCGGCGGGAGGAGCGGCGGGACCGCCCCGGGGCTGCGGGGCCCGGGCCGGGCCGGGCCGGGCCGGGCCGGGCGGGGCGGGGCGGGGGGAGCCGGCGGCGGGGCCACTTGGGGCGAGACGGCAGCTACTCACCGGGAGGGTTTACCGCCGCCGGCGTTGCCATCTTGTCTCTGAGAAGAATTAAGACAAATGCAAGAGGGGCGGAGGGATGCTCAGAGCAGCCCGGGGGAGGCGCGGGCGGCCGGCGCCAGGGCGGGCGGGCCGGGCGGCGCGGGGGCGGCGGCTGCTCCCGCCCCGGGACCGGCGGCGCTGCCCGCTCCGTGCGGGGCGGCTCAAGATGTCCGATGGCCCCGCGCCGCCTCTGCTCATGCGCCGCGCTCAGTGAGCATGTGCCGGGCGGCCGCACATGTGCGCTGGGCCCGCGGTCGCCGCTGCCCGGTCGGGACCCCCCGCAAGAACCGGCGGGAGCGCCCCCCGGCACGGCCCCGGACCGGCCGCCCCCCTCGGGGCTCGAACCCGCGGCCCCGGGACGCGAACTTCCCTGAGCCGGGGGCGGCCGGCGGAGCCCGCGGGCGCGGGGCCGTGGGTGGGAGCGGCCCAGCACCCCAGAACCGGCGGGGGAAGTCGGGGTGGTGTCCGTGACCTCTGGCACTGAGCGGGAGGGTTGGGGTGCTCTGTATCACCCTTAATTTGAGGGGGAAGCTTGGGGTGCTGTCCATCGCCTCCAAAGCTGTGGGGAAAGGTTGGGGTGCTGTCAGTACCCTCCTAAAATGAGGGGGAAGCTTGGGGTGCTGTCGACACCCTCCTAAACTTAAGGGGAAGATTGAGGTGCAGGTCACCAGCACGCAGAACTGAGCGCATGCCGAAGGGGAGCTGTAGAACGATGTTGTCCCCAGACTATGACATCCCTTTTCCCCTGAAGTGACAAGGTCCTCTGGAAGGTGGAAGGGGGACAGAGCCCCATGAGTTCACAGTCAGCAAGTGCACAAAAGTATGCCGGAATTCAGACGTTCTGTGCCCCTCCAGGTGCAGTATATGAATGGTATCATATTTCTCAGAAACCCTTGGTTTGGCTCACACTGCACTTGTGTTCACGCTAAGTAGTGCAACTGATCTACTGATCCTTTGTAAGTCAGCTCACATTTCAAGGCTTTGCAAACACAAGGACAAAAAGTACGCTTTCAATGAAATTGGAGATTCTTCTCATAATCTCATAACTCAGATCTTCAGTATCCCAGTATCCCAGAATTAAACTGCAAGGTATTTTGAAAAGCCACTGGTATAATAACGGCAGCAGTCACATGTAATGTGTGTGAAACACTGGGAAAAAAAATAAAAGAATTTTCATGGCTTTGTCATCTCCCTGGAATGATGCAAAAGGCCTGTTAATCTTTAAATGCCTGCCCATGTCTGTGATCACTTGCCCTGAACAGCCCTGCAGAAGTTGATGGGAGCAGTCAAAATGAAAAGTTGCAAATCAATCCCTTGCTTTGCCAAATGAGTAACCTGAATCAGTTTATCCATTAAGATGTAAATTGGCAGAAAGATGAGGAAAGCATGGAGGCTGTATTGACTCATTTCCTGTAGAGTTTAATCAGAATGCACTAAATGCTCCTGGTTATCTAGAAAGTTTATCTTTCATTTATTGTGCTTTTCCCAATCAGATGTGGAGCTGTTTTTCCAAGCCTCTTACTGCTTTAGTGCCTGCTGATGCTGTAGAGTTTTGGACGCTCAGCAGGCAATCTTAATTCTTATCTCAAGGCATTTACCCTGCTAATACTAGACTGTTAATATCAGCAATTTTGTAAATGCAACTTACTTGTGTTCAAATAAAATATTGTGATTTGAGGGAACCTTGGTCGGTTTTTCTAGACCCTTACCTTTTATGAGGAAGGCAAAATTTGGAGTGACTTACCCTGCTGCAGAGTCATAGCTCAATTCCTTTAGTTTTCTGCAAAGTCTGGTATTCAGATTGCACAGGTAATGCTGGTCATGAAAGCATTTCCATGAGCCTCCATTATATCAAGTTACATACGTGCATAAAGGTTAAAAGGTCAAATCCTAATACTCTAATGAGAGTAAAATACCTTATAAAACCAGAATTTATAGCATTACGCACTTCTGAAGTGTCCTCTGAAGACCTTTACAAGTGTTCAGAGGTTAAACTTATCTCTCTCATACCAGAAAAGCACTAATATTTCTTATTTTGTTCCTATTTTAGAGATAAGGAAGCCGTCCTAAAAAAACTGGAGAGATCTGACAGTGCACTGTCGTAGGTTTCAACAGCCAGATGGAATAAGTCCTACAAAGACTGAATATAAACCAACGAAACCACTCAGCTGCCTGTGCTGTCCCCTTGTGTGATATCCTGTGAGATGTTAGATTAGCCCAGAGAAAACACGTTACAGGGTATTTGGTATTGTGCTCTGCCTAAATAAGACCTTGGGGCTCAGAACGGAACAGATTCTGTCAAATCTTTTGTGATTCAGACACATTTATGCAAAATAAAACTGCTTTTTTTTTTTTGTTTGGTGTGAGCTTTGTTGACACGCTCTGCTCGGTTTCACACGCAATTATTTGTTCACTTAAATAGATTGAGAAATTAATTGATTTCCTCTCCTCCCCATCTTCTCTGTCTTAATAGCCGGTATTAGTAGAGTCTTTCAGAATCCCTGAAACAACCCACAAAAGAATGGAATTATTCTGTTTGTCTGTAATACACTACTTCCTCGAGCCTTTCCAGATCTGTGGGGATATCCATAACATTGGCAACTGGAGAGAGAAACCATTGCTGCTCGTAAAACTGTGTTCCAGTCATGGTGAAATTGCACACTCTGTGTTTTACTTTCACTGTAATTTAAGGAACGACCACAGCAAAGCAGGAAATCAATTCACTTACTGAATGAATTCATGTTTTGTTAAGTTCATGCTGAGCTACGTACCTTGAAAACCTAAATCCTATGGAATGGGGCTCCTCACAACAAAAGTAGGGACAGGGCTGGACTCTACTCTGGCACTTGCAGAGAAATTAAGCAGGGCTATATCAATATCAAGCACAAAATATGATGAATATGCAAGATAGCAATATGCAAACTTTTCCCTGCGTCACAACAGGGGGTTCGTCACCATTTTAATAAAATTACAAACAAGTGTTGACATCCTGTATAGCAACAGGAAAATAAGCAAATTAAGAAAAGTGATTTTTATCTCAATCTTGTTATTACTGTACCAGAGAATGTCTGTTAGGTGTCTTTACAATGATTGTTTCCAATTTAAAGGGCTATTACCACTGATAGCAGTGCTCAGCATACGTGTGTATTCTTTCTTGGCTGGAGAGGCAGAAATAGAGCAGCTGAGCACTGCAGCACACAGAAACTGCTCCCCATTAACATCTTTCCTTGGAAAACTCAGCACTGCTCTGCCAGTGGGAAAAAAATAGCATCCATGTCTTTCTATGTGTTTGTTCCATGACATAAACTAGGAATTCCTAAATTATTTTATTTCTTTTAAATAGAGGAAAATCAGGGTTTTTTTAAATTGTTATTTCATTTGGAAAACTGAAGTTTTTCCTAGATGGATGTGGATGGATAAAAGCCAGAAACAAAAATCACAAATGAAAAAGGAAATAAATTGAAGTAAATGAGATTATATATTCAGTGTCAGAAATTAATAAAAAATATCTTTGGTGTTTTTTACCAATTTATGAAAATTCCACTTAAATAACAACACCAAGAAAACCATGAACTTAAGTTACCCAGAAGAATTTTCTTTTCTGGGGACATGAAGAAGTTAAATGAAATTTCAGACACTTTAATCCAGTATAATCAAAACCTGTGACATTTTAATGAAGTCTCATACTTTAATAAGACCTCCCAGCTACATTCTTTGATCTGTGTTTCCATTGTAATTGAGTTAATATATTTCACCCAATTCATCCAAAGGTCTTTGATAGCTTGGAAGAGTATGATATATGTATATTAAGCAACCCCATCCACCCAAGTACTTGAAACTGGAACATTATGTGCCCGTTTTAATTTGTTTTGTCACGTATTTAGGCCACACTTGCCTAAATAAGCTGTAGAGACAATGATGAAATTTAAAACATGAACTATCACAGGAAGGTCTTAAAAACATTTGTTAAGGAAATTACAACTTTGTTCTTTAAACTATCCCATATAATTTAAGAGAAAATTGTATTCTTCCTATAAAATGCAATAAAACACCTCAGTAGAAGTGTATAAGTTATATTAATCTCTATTCAGTCCTGCAGGTATAGAAATGTAATTTCTATTATGTTCTCTACAGCTATTGCTGTTAAATTCTGCAGTGGTATTCCTTTGGGAAAAATGACATTAAGTATTAGAGAAACCCTTCTAAAGGTGAAATGTGTGTGGCAGATGTCTCTTACCTAAGAAATTCAGCTGAGATCAGACAAGTGTTCCTATGCTAGTGAAAGTATGGACTAGGAGCCAACACCTGACAGAAATCTTTTATCTCTCAATTTCATCTCTATAATTTTGAGCTTCTTCAAAGTTTGTATAAATTTAACCATATATGAAAAATCAAAATTTAAACAACAAAACTTGAAAATAAAGTGCCGTAGAGAAATAGCTGGTGTAAGCACATTAACACCTAGCCTGTTTTCTTTGCAGCATTTACTAAGCAGATTTTATTTTATTTCCTGACATTAAGCTCACTCTCTGGCAGAAGCACTGCCAACAGTAGACATGATTGAGCTGAGACAGGTTGTTGGTGGTTACCTCAGGCAGAACTGACCACAAAGCATCTGGGAATACACTTTTCACTCTGCATACCTAATTATATCCCTGAAACCATTCTGTAAAGCAAATGGGTAAAAAACCAAAGTGTTATAGACAATACTGGTCTACTTACATAAACCCAAGATACGAGCAAAAAGATATATCCCAGAAACAGCACTGAATCAGCAACTGAGATCAGAACTATGCAAGTCAAGCCTTTTTCCCCCAAATGCCATATATCTCATGCTGAACTAAAAGCTTTTTCTTCTGAAGGGATGTGTTGCTGGTTTACTTTAATCAGGATATAATGGTTTAAAGCATAGAGACCTGTTGGACTGGAGACACAGAAATGGAGTTCCACATCAGTAGAGAGTCTTGAACATCTTTATCTCTTCTGACCTTCAGAAATAAGAAACTAAATTCTGCAGAAACAAAAAACGTGCACATCACTAGTAGCTCCAATGAGGTGAAGGCTTTTTATTCAACAATTTTGCCACTGTGTGGCATCACCCTACTCACTAGTGCTATAATATTAGTTGGGGTAAAAGATCAGTCAGTTTAGTAAAAATGAGTGGTAAAACCAGAGCTGGACTTTTGTGGCAGTGCAGTTTAAAAAACATACTTTAAGAACATGGTACATTAAAAAAATACTGCTGCTAACTTAAGGGACACCTTTGCCTTGTTTGAAATAAGAATTTATGAAGAGTGTTTTGGTAAGTTAACAACATTCTATCCTCTTTACAGGGCTTTCTTTGTGTCATCAGAGAGATTTAATGAGTATCATAAGCTGCAAAGAGACTACAGTGGCAGAAAATCTCTCACAGTTAATTGCAGCAAAACCATCTGAGTCCTATGAGACATAGAAAGCAACCTCTGTCCTAAGGCAAATAAGAAATTCTGAGGAATGTGGAGCATGCTGTGCTATTTCAGTTGAGCTCAGGACAGCTAGAAAAAACAAATATGTGAAGGAAATTACTGTCTGATATTTGCCCTCTGTTCTAATGGTAATTCTATTCTAATTCTTCTCTGCTTTCTTTAGCCCCTCTTTCTCCAGCTACACAAGATAATGATTTCCTAGAACCATAAAAGAGAACAGAAACACATGCATTTAATTGTCTTATAAATTGAATTATGATTTATGACAGTTTTTACATTTCACAAGTAAGATATGCAAATTTTCAGCAGACCCTTTTATTTAAAGAGCTTGCACAAAATATTTTTGGTAGCTCGCTACCTGATTTTATTTCTGAAGCAGACAAACTGAACACATGTACCTGTGTCTCAAAGACCAGGCAGTACACGCTTAATTATGTTTGAAAATCTAATCCCTGAATTATGGAAGGCAGCATAATTATGCAGTTCTTTAAAAGTGATGGAGCATCCCTTACCATATGCTTTATGGTTCTTGCAGCTACATTAACAAGAAAGAACAACCATCTTGAATAGCTGGATATATAGCCATAGATATTTTTTCTTTCTCATCCATTCTTCCAGATCACCTTGAATATAATAAAATTCTTTTACCACATCTGCTAACATATATAAATAAGATTGTATCAGTATATACTTACATTAGAAAACAGTTGCCAACATATAACAACTAATCAGACCAAAGATCCAGCTGGCTGGACGTTTTGTTTCTGACAATGTCCACTAACTCTTCAACAATTGAGAAAAAAGGCAGAGACAAGGCAAAAACTGAACTATACTTCCCTCTGCTGTACTCTTGCAGCTTCCAGCAAATTGCAACTACAAGAATTCATGCCTTTGAAGGTTTCATTTGCAAAATAAATGCACTCTGAGCATTAGCCCAGTGCTCTGAATTTATTGTAAAATGTCACATCAATTAATTTCTATCCATCCAGGCCAGCTCATGTATTGATTCCCTTCAAACAGGAGACTGAGTGTCAGGATGTTAACCAGAGCTGGCATACAGATTCCTCTTTGGTAGCTGCATCTTTTGGGGTAGGAAGTAACAGTACAGTGCAAATAACACTGCAAGGCAACTGAGATGAATGCTTATAAAGAAAAGATTGTGGAATAGCAATACCTGAGGTGTGTGCTTTGAACTGGAAAAAGTGGTGCAAAAGACTGTCACTAAATATCCTGGGTATCACTAAATATCCTGGGTATCCAGAGGTTGAAATGCAGTTTTACTGTGTTCATCTCATCTGAATTCACAACGTCAGTGTTCACAAGCACAGAGTTTTGAGGATAAGGTTCCCACATAATATTAGGCAAACGAATTTTGGGTGTTTGGAAGCTGGAAAATCAGCAACTTCTTTTCCCATTCATCGTGGTCAAAGAAAACAAGAATAAAAAGTAGTAAACTGTTTCATAATTGCCTCTGTATTTCAAAATGGAAACGTGTGAGGGCTGGGATATTATGTTGGGCTTTTGTTTGGCTTGTGGGACAATTCACACTTCTGGAAAAACCACTTACTGCCACTCCAGAACATTTTTCCCTGAGTGCACATGGATTTCACTGCAGGGCTGCATGCTCACAGACAATTTGGAAAAGACATAGCTTTAAAGCTTTGCTGGTAAGGGGTAACCAGTGTGTTTTTTTCACACTGCGTCTTTCATGGTGTGTTTTATTCTGCCCATTGGTGTGAGGCAGAAAGACAAAGCCAAAAAGACCAGAAGAATGGTTGGTTGGGGCCTGATTCCTCAGAGCCTGAGCTACCCTTTTGTAAAGTGACGTTTATAGGTTTTGTCAGAGATTTCCCATTCTAAGCACGTTGTGCTTCACCTCAAAGTTACCATCTATCAATTAGAGTATTGAACGGTGATGGAAGGCAAAATCAGAGAACGGGATTGTCCAGAAATGCCCTTGTGAATTGGAGCTACAGAGGACTACAGAGATTATGCTAATTCCTGACCCCCAGAAGGGAGGATGTTAAGGCTCTGCAGCTCTGTCTGTCTGCACAGGGCCACAGGTTTCCCCCCATGTTACAATTACCTGGGCAGAGTCCATGGCAGTGACTGTGCCTGATGGAGACAGCAGAGCACTGAGCAGGGAAATGTGGTCAGTCAGGGCAAAAGCAATAATACAGGATCACAGGAATGGGCTCACTTCCCCCAGTGCTTCCAGCTGGAATGGTACTGGTCCTTGCCTAAATTTGCCTTTAATCATGCTCAGCATCAGTCTAATGTTTCCCTCTGCTACTCCTGAAACAGATTATTTCCACAGAGAACAGTAAGACTTCCCAGTCATTGTCTGACTGCCCCAAAGCTGCTGGATGTTGCAGAGGCTAGAATTGCTCTGGAACAGTCGAGGTCTGGGCATGAGAAAGTTCGTTTAGACATTTTCCAAGGTCAAAATGTGGATTGGGTGAGTTCTGCATCCCCCTACAGACTCTCAGACGCCTTACTGAACTTACAATCTTCAAAAGGCCTGAGCAAATCAGGTCTTTGAGAATCTTCTCCTGAAATGAAAGACAGCTATTAAAATAGGATTGAATACTCTGTGTCTCATTCCCAATGAACAAATTCTTCAGTATGTGTCTGAGGTATTGTTGTGCTTCTCACTGCTTTACCCCTGAGCACAGGTGATTGAATAGTAGGGATGTGTCCTCATGACCAGAATCTGCAAAATGCATCTCTTCTTGCAGTATTTCCCATGGAAAAAATATTGACACATTACCATGACTAATATCAAGTGCTGTTCTCAGACATTTTTCAAATACTTTAAAAAAAGAGAAATGAACTTCTGTTATTAACATATGGAATCAGATTAGCCCTGCTGTTAAGGTATTTGCAAAGAAGGCAATTCCTTTTATTTTCTCCTGCCCAGAGCAATAGCAAAATAGAAATAAGCTATGTGATTACCAGTCCGTGGGTGATGGAATTCAAGGTCATGTTGTATTACTAATCATCTAAGCATCACTTGGAACACAAAGTTGCACATGCAAAGCCAACTCTGCTGAATTGTGCAACAACACCATGGAGGTACCAGGGAAGAAAAAATGTATCTTAAAATACCAATGATTTTTCTGGCACTCATACTATATGTACCTCACATTTTTATCTACAGATTAACTTTAAATTTTCTGGTTTTCTGTATTGTATCTTCAGAAACAAAGTGCCACAGTCAAATAAAAGTTTTGGTGCCCACAATTCAAAGGCATGATTCAGTGTTTTAAAATTCTGAAGTGTGATGCTGTGGGTCATGTCACAGGATTTAAATAGAGGAGAACTCATCAATAACTGCTCATTTATTCCTGTCTTCACTGCCAGGCAGCAGAAATAATACTCAGAAAATTCCTGTCTTTCCCTCATCATGGGATCACATGGGGCTGGAGCTTTGCTCCCAAATCACCTGACATCCATTGCACAGCTCATCAGCATCATCATTTTCATCCCAAGGAGCACAGGAACAGGTTCTCTACCCACCTGGGCTTTCTGCTAATGCTTGGGGCTGTTACAGTCTAAGATTAATGAACTCTGAGCTTCTTTTCTACCAGGATTTGGATGTTAGACATGTGCCTCTTGCTAGTGAGGTGTGACCATTTATAGGAATGGTTTTAAGGGACTCCTTTAGCATCCAGTCCTGCAGAGCTGTCCTGGGTTCATCACTTTTCAGGCATACATGCTCACGTAAAGAATGAGAATTTGAGTGCCAATTAGCAGCTAATATCAAGTACTTGGCATGATGCCACAGACGTCCTACAGTGTTGGAGTTCTAGTGTTTTCCAAAATTAATTTCCCTTTAAAAAAATGTATCGCTAGTCCTTCTTGATTACAAGTGTTAGCTTTTGTATTCATTAAATTGCCTGAATGAGCCCCAAGATAGAGGTTGATGACATTTCTTCAGTGCAACAGCTTTTTTTGAATCTGCAGTTTCATCAAAGTATTCCTTTGGAACATGCTGCCTTTTGTTTTTTTATTTTTTTCCTCCTCAAAATAGGATTTTTTGGGAAAAAAAAGGTGGGAGCATTTTTTACTCACAAATTTTATTTTGGTCCTATCAAAATCATAAATTTCAAAAGTCAGTATCAAATATTTCTGTCCTGTTAAATGAAGCAAGTAATGTCAGCTTTCTGGACTTGAATGCATTGTTGCTCCACTAGCCACTCAGCTAAAAGTTAGGGGTTTTAAACTGCTACCAAGGAAAGTTCTAGAGGTGCTACAATGCCCTAAGGAACTGCAATTTTATTTTATGATCGACTTTTTAAAAATAATACTTTGGCTATCTTTCCAAATGCCTGTATTTGGAATTGATAGTGTTATTGAATTGTTGACAGTATTGGCATTTTTAATTAGTGCCGTTAGGTTTCAGAGTAAACAATTAAATTGCTGTTATTTTCAAAAGGTTTATCTGGCTGCTCAGCTTGCCCAGTGGTCCCAAGGGCCTCCAAACTTTGTCTAATTGCAGAGAAACAGCAGACATTTCTGAGACAACAGACAAAGCGTCTACAGAAATTATCAATATGAAGACCTGAACAGCGAGATGCTGAGATTGTGGCAATAGCAATAAAAGATTAAAAAAGTAAAATGAAAGTGACTACAAGTGCAGTATATGTATTACATCATTCATCTGCATTCAGTGAGATTCTCAGTTTTAAATATATATTAAGCTACTGCACAATTTCCTTTTTACCAGACCAGATTGTGAAAGAACATCTAAATTCTTCCACAAAATTTATGTTTCATTCTGCTGCAGAGCACAAAGTGCTCTATTGCACAGCACACAAATTGTCATGTTCTTATCTGGGGAGCAGTCCTGAGCTCATTAGTCAGTTTGCCAGCATAAGGAACATAACACAGAACCTGTGAGATGCATATGGTAACAACTTGGAGTCTTATGACCAATCTGTTTTTCGTAACAGTTTGTGAATACCTCTAAAGTAAATTAGATCTATTAATCTATCTGATTTTGGATGTTTTTTTAAATCTCATGTCAATTTTTTTTTTTGCAGATTTGGATGTTTTCCATTTTAAATGTATGTGCTGTGATTATAATAGTGATAGGGATCATTAAAAAAACATTTATCATCTTAAACTGTTATTGTTGGGTTTGATGCATATCTGGCCATTTTAATGTGTTCTCCTTAAAGGGAAATAAATTACTTCATTTTCCTGGGATAGTCCAGTCTGGTTTTGAAAAAGCTTTGCTTCAAGGCTGCCTGTGCTGCCTGCTTGGTTCTCCTAACGCTTGGTATTGCTGAGTTTTGGTTTGCAGTGTCCATCTCCAGGAAGCAAGTTTTGCCTCTGGAAGAAGACTGGCATGTGGCACGCTGCAGGGGAATGTGCACCTTGCCAGAAAGGCTGAGTCCCACAAGAAAAATTGTTTATGTAAAAGTGTACAGCACAGCTTTCATTTGCTCTAATTAAAGTATAAATGTCATTGTTCTCAGGTTCTTTAAATTAGGTTTATTAAGGTCTATGCCACATTTTGGAGTGCAATTAATGTGTGCCTAAGCTTTCCATTTCCTTTAATGTCACAGAGGATGTATTTAATATAATAGTGTTATTTAATATTTTATCAGAAACTAAAGAAACTGAGATTAGCTAAGTTTGTTATAAATTAAAAGCTAAATAGAACTCAGCAAATCAATCTTTTTTCTGGCAAGAGTAATTTCTTCTGCATGTTGTATTCCTTCTATATATAACTTACATTTCAGCATCCTATCCCTGACAGCAAGGATTTATACACAGTTCACTCGGTTTATGGGCAAGATAATTTTTGTTGGTATTTACATGAACACTAGCACTCACACAAGGGTCACGGGATGTTATTTAAATTATACAAGTGTCATACAGATGTAAATGAATGCCCAGATACTTCTTTCATTGTGCAGGTTAGACTGTTCATAAGTCCATCAGCTGAGCACTGGGATGGAGGTATTACTCTGAACACAAGGTGTAAATGCTTAAGTAGAAGAATCAGGTCCCAGAACATTGTGTAGATTTGTTATTTTAAAGAGTTAAATAAGATTTCACAGACTAATTTTAAAGTAGGTTAGTATGAGTGCTTGCAGGATCCCATGCCATGAAATACTTTCATTAAAAGTAAAATGTAAGGCCAAAATGCCAAACTGTACCATGGCAGGCTGGGGTGTGGCTCTCCCAAAATTCACACTCACCTGTGGGCAGCAGCAGCATGGAATTGGAGTTCATAGGAACACTGCATAGGCTCCAAGTCCCTCACTGATGTGAACAAGGAGCCTGCAAGATCAGTTCCTTTGCACCTCCAGGAGTTCTGAGAAAACCAAATTACCCAAAGGTAATAAGGGTATCACATCAGTTTTTGTACCCCTGGTAGAAAGGATGAATACAAGGCAAATAAAAGAACTGAGATGCAAAGGTAAATACAGTCCCAGTGCAAAGAGTTCTCACTGATAACTAATTCATATTTGTAATGAAAAAGAATTTTGGATCCACAAAAGTCAATTCTGGCATTGGTTATGTCACCTCTCATGTGCTTCTTGGAGACAAATATCTGCCTGTTAGTGAGAGCTTGCTGAACCAGTAATCCCTAAATATGAGGAATGTACAGACAGTGGTATTGTTGTATCACTGTCTTATCTGTAAAAAGAAAGAAATAATGTCTGCTCAGATGAGAATTTGGCCTTGACACTCGACTGCACAAAGACAAAAAATATTTTTTTTCAGTCCAGTGGAATTACATATGACCAGCATTTCCAGAAATGCCTTCTAAAAATCCCCTAATAAACTCAGTGGGGAATGAAGTAATGCTGGATAGAGACACAGAACAGCAAGAAGTAATAATATATGTTAGTGGATTTATTTACTCACCACACAAGATTACTGAAATATGTGCTGGGAGAAGAAAAGGTAGGGACAGATACAGAGACACTGTGTTTCTATCCTGTGGATCATGTTAAAACAATTTGGGGATAAAACAGGGAGCCAGGTTGGCAAATAGTGTAAGTGGATGAAAGCAATTTCTTTCTGTGAGTACCTTCTTTGAGAATGACTGTCAGGAGACAGAGAAAATACAATTTTACCTTGATATTCAGTGACTGTGTGTACCATTAGATAACTGTGTGAAAAGATATTTCAGAATTTCATGGGAACAGGTTTCCATAGGACAGCCTTCTCTCTGTCCTGCAGTAAAATGAGAAATCAAAATGAAGGCATTTTTGTTTCATGCATATCAAGGTTCTATGTTTACTAAGGCAAAGAAACATAAAAGTAGACTGTCCTGATATCGTGTGATGTCTCCTGGACAATATCTTGTTCCTCTTGCCAAAATCTAAAATTCAATTTTTGAGTGGATTGAGAGTCCTAAATATCTTCAGCAAGCTGTTTTGAAGTTCCCAATAACTCATTCTACCTATTTAAGCACATTAGCATTCTTTTATCTATTCAGATAATTATATAATACCTTTGTCTTGGTCTCCCATGTTCTATGTCATTTTTCAACAAGGCACAGATTTTTAAACGAATATATATTTAACCATAATGCATAACTTCCTGTCATTTATCCAGCTGCAATTGATTCTAGTGTCAGTGGGAAGATTCCTAATGACATCAGTCAGAGATGCTGAGCATTATCTTCAGTGGAAACATTAAGCTGGTTCTCTGCAGAGATGGGAAATCCCAAGATCCTGCACTGCTCAGTATTCCATGCTAACATTAATCCATGGGTGGACCTAGACATGGAGACCACTGGCACAAGCTGGGGCAGGTGTTTGGCTCTTACACAACATCCATTTCATGGAGGACAGGGGGAATGGGCTCAGCCACACCATAAGGACCTGTGGGCAGCTGCACAGCAAACTGGGCTATTCACAAGGTCCACTGGCAGAATTTTAAACACCCATAAAAATGCAATGTTTATTCCAATATTCATCAAATATTCAATATGAAATGCTGATCATTTGACACAGTTTAGCACCATAACGTGGAAGTCACTTTCTTGTAGCCTCTGCTCTGCTGTGGGCTAGGGCTGTTTACTGCAGAGGAATTTCCTCACAAAAAACATAATATTTTCCTGATGATCTGAACAAGAAATTCCAAATTCAAAAGCAATAACTCAATACTTAAGTGAATACCACTTGGATGAGCTGTTATTATTGTTTTATAGCAAATATTTTTGTAGCATGTAGTGGCCAGCTCATGGAAACATGAAGATAATGACAATCCATGGAGCATGAACTTGGCTAACAAGCCATAGCAGACAGACGACACAAATCTGTGGGATGGGGTGGGAGGCAGGCATGATGGGATTTAAGAAAAAAAAAATCCTAAACAAACCCCAGTCAAGGAAACAGCTTCCAAAATATTTATTAAGGTTTTCAAGGCTTCAAAGATAAAAGTCATTCCAAACATAAACTCTCATCCCACACAGACAATGCCTGTATTTACATACTGTTGTCTCAACAAGCTTTTGTTTTCAGTAGAAAACCTTTTTGTTTCTGAATGTAATTGTCAGGAGGTGAACTTGGAGATGTGATGCTGACTGCAGGGAAGTGCTGCGTGTGGATGATCACAATTTACCAAAGGGCTGAGTGTGGCCTCTCTTCACATAGGAGCAGTGTTAGAGGAAGGAAAAAAAGAAAAAAGAGGAAAAAGGGAGGGGAAACCTAAAGTGTCACAATAATATTCAAACAAAATGTATTATCCAGAGAAGTTCAGTTGAAAGGCACTACCTAGATAGTTTCAACTAAATCTATTATTTTAGCTACTTAATTTAAGCTTATCTTGAAGACTTTTGTTTTTCCAATAATGGATAGAAACACCAGTTGTTACTGCACCTCAGCCACACAAAATTCCTTGATGAACACATATATTAGCTCTCTGTAGATCCTTTTCAGCAGCAAGAAATTTCTCCACCACGCGGAAAGAACAGTTTTGCTAGTTCAATAAAATATTAGCACAAAAAGGTGAATTTCAAACTACAAGGGAATTTCAACTCCAAAGTCCAGATTTCGATTTCCCTCTTCCACTGAAAACCAAACTCCATCAAGCTTCTGGTTATCAGTGTAAATCCCTGTGGGAATCAGGTATTTCTGGTTACTGTATTCTCAGGTGTGCTAGGACTTACTTCCACCTGCTGCTGAGATAAATTCTCTGCAGGAATGAGGTTTCAGCCCACATTTTCCCTGTCTGTTCAGTTATCTGCATCTTCGGGCTCAGCTGCATTCCCTTCCTTTTTCAGACTCTTCCTCTCATTCCCAGGCAGCTGCTCACAACTCACTCCTCCCTTTTTTTGTTCCAACACAGTCCTTTTAAGATCCATATTCTTTTTGATCTCCAGGCTCTCAGACTTGGCAAGCCAGCTGTGTAAGTGCCCGGGGCCTGGAAAACAGCATTTTCCCAACTGATTATTGAATTATTGTTATTTTAACTCCCTTGAAGTTGTTTACCCCAGGTATCATGTCTCGTTTGCTGCTTTGCTGTCCACTGCTTTCCATCTTCTCCCAGACTAAACAGCTTTCTTGGACTTAACTCTATAAATAATCTTTGCATGTGCAGGCTGAAGCACGTCAACTCTTCGTGAAAGCAGTACACTTAATTCCCCTGGTTCTCCAAACCACAGGAGTTAGGATTAGCTATCTAGAACGTTATACTAACAATTCCCAGATTTATAGGTTAGGTCAGCAGTGGAAAAGGCTTCTGTGCTGCAGAGACTGCTGAATTTGCTCTCCTTTGTTGGTTTTCTCAGCTATTCACGTGGATAGGGAGGTGAGGGAGTAGGTGAGTTGCCACCTGAGGTGTTGTATGCACAAGTATCTTCCTTCCAAAAATTCCTAGCAATTCCAGGTCTTTCATGCTTTACACATTCACTTTCTAAAATTGTCAATTTGTTTAATATTTTTTAGTTTTCCAACACTTCTGTTTCCTTATCTTTTTTTTCTCCTCCTAACTCATTTTCATACCACTTCTTTTTATAAACAATTTTATGCAAATTATGTTTTTGCAATATAGCCTGAGGTTTCTAAATTTGTTTGTATTCCTTTTAAAAAGTGGTGGGAACTCCTAGGAGAAAATGGAAAATATTTTTCAAGACTTCCTGAAAATACACTGTGGTTAGAGCAATGCACTGGAAACAGAAAACACTGCATCTTGTTTGCCTCATTCCCCACTTCTGCTACTTACAATTAAGACAGCATATGCTTAAAACCTAAGGAAACGAGCATAAATGCCTGGAAAAAGAAAAATAACTTACAGATCTATTTTCATTTTTCTGGAAAAAATTAGCTTCGATCAATACGTATTTCATATTAATCAGCTGTCATTTATCAGCCAGCTTGTAGGGTGAACACCTCTGATATGATACTACAGAAAGCTGCAGCACAAATGAAAGAGGAGATAAGGCTGCACCAACTGGCATTAATCCCACCCTGTCCAGGTCCACACAACACTGTGTCAAAATCTTTTGTGTCTTTGGAAACCTTGACTGTGCCTGTGTCCCCAGCCAGTGCTAACTGACACTGAGAGAAATTCTTCCTTAAGTAGCCTGGATCCATCTGGAGTCAACTTCCACTAATGCCTGAGGCTCTCTTCACACTTGGTGCAAGGGTAACGCTTTTATCCAAATTTAGCACTGAGGTGGAATTGCAGCAGCAGGAATTCTGTGGGACTTTGTAAGAAACTTCTGGAGCCAGTATGAAATCCACCCAGACAAAGCATCCAACTGCTGGATAAAACGCAGTATCCCATTGCAGGGTTAGGAAATGTTCCTTTGCAATGCAGGAAAAGCATTCAGCATGCTGGTATTTGTGACCAGGCACACATCCCAGTCATGAGCTTCTGGAGAACATGTTGTTTCCAAGAGGAATGTCAGTGTTACTCCGCTGAAGAGTGAGTGGGTGAGTGGTGTGAAGGTGTGAGCACAGCAGCGTTTGGAGGGATGGAGCCTGACTGTCGTGCTGGAGAAGGAAGGAAGTTTGTGTCCCACACAGCTTGCTCACCCTTTGGTCCCCAGGAGGTGCAGCACTGAACCCCTGGCACGGGTACAGCTGGAAGCCTCAGGTGTTTGATGAGCTGGGCTGTCTTGATACAAAGGAGATGGATGAGAGCTGCAGCACTGACAGAGTTTCAGGACCATTTCATATGCCAGGGGAAAGTCCTCTTCCAGCCTTTGAAGGCTTTCTCTTGAGAAACATTTGGGATAGGATGTGGAAACAGATTTTGGGTTGCCCTTAAGTCTGTCCTATGTCTTCAGATTATCCTAGACAATGGGACTCATTGAGAGAAATTAATTCTCTTTTCCCTGGCATAAAAAAATCCATCAGTGTGGGATAAGTTGCAGAAAGAAAGAAAAGTTGTTATTATCAATGGGAAAGGCTCCTCCAGAGAGGTCAGAACAAGCTCTGATTCTCTTTTTAGCTAAATAGTGAACGGGAAAGTCTGTGAAGGGATTCCCATGAAGATTCCCATCAGTCACGTTGGAATGGCTGCCGTGGTGCAGACAGGCTCACACTGAGATAGGACTCAGATTTTCTGGACTCTGTGTTTTCATTATACTGAAATATTTAGCAGCACTAAATAGATAAGAACCATCACTTATATTTTCGAATGTGGAAAAAAAGTTGCAGGTCACTAAAAAACCAGAAGTTCAAAAGCCTAAAAGACCTTGTATTACAATAACAAGGGTAAGATCTAGGTTTGTTTTCTGGTCTTTCAACTAATAGCAGAGATCTAACAGCTACTTTAGTAAAGGACAGATAATTCCAATACGAGCAAAAATTAAAAGACATTTGTTCAGTACTGAGCCATTCACAGACACTTGGTCATAAAACAGCAAACAACTCGTCATACTAAATGTTATTTTTCTCTGGGGAACTGAGTTTTTTTTGTCTGCTGTAATGAACTGTTATAATTGAGCTCAGTTTTACTGGAGTAGGGCTTTTTTTCTAAAATAGAAAAGAGAGATGGAGATTTATTTTGATTAAAAAAGATGGTTACAACAGAATAAATATACAGGCAATAAAACCAGGACTTTCTAAGTATGCAGAAAAACCTACAGTCAGTTAATTTTATTTTCTGTTTCATTTTTCAAGGAAAGGCATTTAATTTTCATTGCTGATATATGCTGGCATAGAAGATCAGCTGGTAGATATTATAATGAAGTATTCTTTGTTTACAGAAAAAAAATTGTGTTCATGACTTTTTAATAATGCTTGACAGTCTCATCGGAAAGAAATGGAGGTCTCAACTGGAATTGTTGTTTGTCGTATGCCTGAGACCTGAGGCTGATTTATTTTGTTTCCAAGCTGAGCTGATTTTATTTGAACTAATAACTGAAAGTTTTCTTGAATATTTACTATGACAGTGCAATGAATGAAGTCCTAATGAATGAGCTGCATTTCTCAGAAAACCCCTCATTATCTTAATTCAGCTTTCCCCTGCACTGCCTGATAATTTTTAAGGCTGTAATGTTTTAAAAGGAAATACAGGTAGTAGCTAAATCAAGATACAGAGGTAACTTTGCTCTTCCTTCTACATCTGCACCTCTCATCAGAGCTGATCATTTGTGCCAAATCAAGCACTGACTTACAGAACAGACTAATACATAATGGGTATAAGAGTGAAATAAAAATCCCACTCATGCAGCTTCATCTCAGGCCCACAGTGAGGTTTGTGGTGTGGCTGGATAATAAGCCCACAGGTGCAATTTAAGGATCTTACCAAGCACATCAGCTAGAAAACCTCAGAGATAATAGTTCTTATCTAAATTGGGCTTGGCATACTATTTTACTGCACCCCTTGGAAATCAGAGAGGATGAGCCTGGAAAATTATTTTGTCTAATGAAAAAAGCTGGTAGCATTGAGTGCCACCTTTTAGAGGACAAAAAAGTGTTCTGCAGAAGAAACAGCAAAACAGAGCCATGTCCCACCCAAAGCCCATCACCTCTCAGCTCACTAACTCAAGGCCAGTTCCTGTCTTCATTCCACTTCCAGAGGAGTACCCCATCCGCTGAAGGGCGTTCCAAAACAACCAGTCACTTTGGTGTTTATGGTTTCTCCATTTGGATCCTAGGTTTTCAGATATTCCCTTGGACAACAGGATATACTAGAAGGTTTCTGTCTGAAGATTTTTTTCCCTGCAGTTCTCTGAACTGCATCAAGATGCCTGCTTCCTGCACAGAAACCCCAAAGAATCCATAGCAGGAGTGCATCATTTGTTCTCTAGAAAAAAAATCCAAAAAACAAACAACTTTCATTTGGCATGATGAACTACTTTGTATTCCAAGTCCATATTTTCATTTTGCTTCTCCTGGTCATAAATGTCTTGTGATGCTGAGTAATAACAACATAATCTGAAAATTATGCCCAGCTGAATGAGCTTGTTCATAGCTGTTATTCCTCATCTATGACTTACACATTCCAGATATGATGCATTTTTTACCTGCGTGCTGTTCCAAGGCATACATGCCATGGACAATGGCAAACTTGAAGGGAGCCTGGTGCAATGTATGACCCTATTACCCACAGTCTTATGATCCATCCTTTAATAACCTATTTTTGGTTTGAGATTCTTCCCATCTCTTAAGAAGGTCTAACTTGCTGTAAGTATTTTTTTGATTTAATTTTGCCCCCTAGACATCCTAATTCACAAGTTTTAAGTTGTTGCTTAATACAAAGCATTAAAGACAGATTCACACACAACTATTAACTACTTGATGTATTCAGACATTAGTTAATAAGCTAAAATTCATGTTGAAACAAATTCTAATAGTCAGTGTCTGCCCACAGATGCCATCTGACATGACAGATGAGTCCTTCCCACTTCTGTAACATCAAGTCCCAGGTCACCAACCTCCCAGAGTAGGAACCACACTCATTTGGACTGTTCCACTGGAAGACTAAGCACATTTTTTTGCAAAGCAGCAGGAGCTCTCTGCTTTCATGAGGGCTTATTAACTCTCTACTCAGCACTCCCAGCCCCACCACACACAGACTGCAAAGACAGGAGCAGCCCAGTTCTGCCCTGGATCAACACTGGGCCATGAAAGTAACTCACATATTATATAGCATATATATAGATATGGAAATAATACTGTAAATATATACTATTGTAATTATATATATATATACACATAATATAGAAATATTTCTTAATTGATTCTTCAAAGCATTACTGGCACAAGACAACCATCAGCCACGTCAGACAGCTTCAGAGAACATTATGGACCCTCAGACCTGAACTCCTCTCTCATCCCAGCTCCTGAGTAAATTAAGTCAGGATAGCATTAATGGGACAGCACAGGCACTGCACTCTCTCTTTGTAGGAGGTGGCTGCATAAAACCCCACTGTGCTAACTCTTTCATTTTCAGCCAGATTTCTTTCTCTGCTATTGCAATTCTTTTGACCCGGGCTTTTGAATGTTTGACTTCAGGTCTGAGGAGAATAAGAATAAAGATGCACAGATAAGGAGCTCATCAGATCCTGTGTTTCCCCAAAGACAGAAGATCCCATTCAATTTTTATTCTCTTGGAGGCTTTCATGGGCTGGCTACATAAAATAATTTGTTCTATTCCTCAGGATTTTCAATACCAGAAGAAGCTTGTTAGGTAGAATTAATACTGTTCAAATGGGAAAGAATCTTCATTTTCTCTCACAGCAATGAATAACTATCACAGAAGAACAGTAAGAGACCAGTGGCCTGTCCTGTCTTCATCCCATGACCTGTATCAGGGTTATGAATTTCCAGCCACTGTCCTGGCATACTCTGGGATAGCTGGGGATTGCTCCCACACTCCAGGTCTGACTTTCCTATTTATTTCAGCTTGTCCAAGGGCTGAACCACCCTCTTGCACACCCCCAGCCCTGTCCTCAGCAGCTGCTCAGGGCTCTCAGTAGCTCCAGTCTCTTGCCTCAACTGCCCCACGTTCTCCTCCCCACGCTGGCAAAACCAAACCTGCAGCACATAACCCACCCTTCAGCCTATGACTCTCTTTTCCAGTCAAAACCACCTCCAAAATGAACACACGAGCCTTCAGAGTCAGTTCCCCAAAAATTCCAGTGGCAAGACCCAAATGCAAACTGTGGAGAAAAGACATTCTCTGATCCCATGGACAATCAGGGCTGTCTGCACACCTCTCTGTTCACATCATCTGCTTTCCTCAGTAATATTCTGCTCTTTTCCCTCTCATCCTGAAATACAAAACCACAGCTTCTCATGGCTCTCAGAGCACATATCATCACCAAACTGAAGGATTTTTTTAGGGCTGGGCCTGCCCTCTCATCAACTGTGAAGGATCTAATGCGTTTTTGGGCACACAGACTGCATTTTACATAAATACATCTTAAATATTCCATTAGATCAGGATCAAATTCTGTGATCCCACTTGCAGTTTTACTGGGGACATATCTGGATCTGTGTGACAAAAGGATTTCTCCTAATACTTGACCTGAGAGGGAACAACTGTATAGAATGAGTAAGGATAGCAAAGTTGAACTCATGGGTTTAGCTGAAAAGCATTATGGATGAAAAGTTGTAAATTAAATAATGCGTTTTATTTGTACAGTAAGTGTAAGAGCACCCAGAGAAACTAAAGAAGAAGAGCTGGAACAGGTTATAGAAGAGTATGGAATCTGCTAATTTAAGAGAAAAATATAAGCCAATATAAGATATTGATGCCCACAGTTAAATGTCCTATTAAATTAGAAAGCACGTCTCTCATTCAAATGAGATGCTTTGCTGGCTAAATACTCAGTTCCTTTTTCTCCTCATCTTCAATAACTGTAATATCTCAAATGGAATACCATGAAGATTTGGGAATGTCCTCCTAGAAGAGATAAGTATAATTCCCATGCATTCACTTTTACAGGTCTGACTATGTAGACATATTCAGGAAAATTGACCTGAAATAAGCAGATTCCTAAATTATTAGTTTGTAGTTTATGTTGAAAATTAAGGCATATGTCATTCATCTTAGGTTAAATTATTCTGGAATAGTAAAATACAGGTCATTGGCACTGAAGGTAGGAAAAGGTGTCCCTCTCACACATTAAACATAATTTAACTGTGACAAGTTAATTCAGTGCGGATGAAATCTGGTCTCACACATAAAAGAAACTAATGTTGTCCTAACCCTTAATATGCAAATGTCTACTTTTTGTCATTATTTTTCTTCTAGGACACAATATCAGGCAGATTTTCCTCCAATTACTGATGTACACAAGATGTGTAGTAAAAACGTCTTTATTCTAGTCCTTGATTTCTATAGGTTGAAGTGAACAGCTGACCATGGAGCCAGCTGAAAAATTATGAAACAAGAGAATAACTCAAATTTGAATTACAGAGTTTATTTAAATATCTCAGGAAAAAGGATAATCTTTTGCCTAACTTTGGAAGGAGGCACAGGACACCCTTGGCTTTCTGTAAGCTGAAGTTATGCTCTCTGAGTCCTCTGAAGGCTCAAGAGACTTGAGCAGCCTTTGCTCAGTGTCTTTCTCCCCATTATTTTTTTCTTGCCCAGCTGAAAGAGGAGTGGCAAGGTGATCTTCCTGCAGACACTGGCCTGCAGCTCAGCTTCCCACTGTGGAGGCCACAGCTCTTCACCCTGCTGTACAGTAGCTACCACAGGTTATCCCAGGATATTCCTAGGGCTATTCCAGGCAGCCACAATTAACCTGTAACCCTGATTCAGACTGGTCCCAAAATTTTTTTAAGTGCACAGAGCCTGTTCTTGACACAGCAATACTGTTATTAAATAAATATTTATATACTTATGACAAACAAATAAATAAATAGATTTACAACAAACATAAATCTGTACCTGAACTGGTTTATTTTTCTCACAGACAAGCATTCTGCACTATATGGCTCTCTTCAGTATTACACGTCCAGAGTCAATTATAAACCCTTTATTTTTCTCTAGCAGGAAGGTTAAAATTCAATTCTCCTTTATTGCAGTTTGCAAATACAATATAGTCTCCAGCTGGCTTGGAAAAGCTCCTCAGTTAAATCATCTTGTGCAACACTGCCTCTTAGTCACTGGTACCTCCCTACACAGCAACAACCTGACAGCCCCACATTTCCAGGATATTTATTGGTCTGTCCTTAAATGGGAGAGTTATTTTACAACATATTTGCTTTTTACTGAAATGGCTGCAAAGACAGTTTTGTGTTTCTTTTTTGTTTTGAGGGAGTTTGGGGTGAGGGCACAACAGTGCTTTTAGGTTTTCAATGTCTCCTGGAGGCTTTGAGTCCATGCAGTCATCCTTAGTTCCTCTCCCCAGTAAATCAGGTGCCTGGTTCTTTGTTTTCAGGGTGTTTCTGTTACCAACAGCAAGTGATGTGTTAGCATAGCAGAGTTCCTGCTTTATTGAACTGGGGCAAGGAGCCCAGAAAACCGAAGGAAAATGATCCACTGAAATCTATACTCTTTCCCTCACCACAGCTCCAGAACATGAGATTATTATGCTTGTTAGAATAACTACTTATCTTCCCATGGCCAGGGCTGGTGTTTCCTGGAATGTTGAGAAGGTCTACACCTAATTATGGTGCTGACCTGATTATTTTTTTCCAACTCATACTTTAAAGAAATCCATTATAGCTTATCCCCCAACCAAGAAAAGTGAACGGATTTACTCAAAGGATCAATATACTCCAAAAGGGTGAGGCAGGAATAAAGAGGATCCTTTCTACAGGGTCCTATAGAGGCTGAGAACCTTCAGTGTGAGTTAATTGCTCCTGCTCCTAATACTGCAGCTCCCAAATCCATCCAGGTTTTCCTGCTTTGCTTGAAACAAGGCTATCTCCTGGCAATCCTGGCTGTTACAGCTGCATCATTTTGTCTGACTTGACTGGATACTCTCTGGGACAGGGACTCTGCCTTGTCTGCATTTTAAAAGTCAAGACGCACACAAAATACATAATTACTATGCAAAACAAACTTAAAATTCAAGGCACCTTTGTTGGTTTTTGCTTTATGTGACTCAACAAATTTGTTACCTTGAGGTGCAAAACACACTTGTGAGCACAAGGGTGAGAAAAAAAGGTCAGTTTTGCTACTATAGAACTGTCTTCTCATCTCATAGGAATCCACTGGCTCTGACACTGATATGTGCTGGTTTCCCCTGTCCTCCGAAATGTTATTTTTGTGAAAGTGCAAAGCAGCACCTTCCCAGCAACATCTGTCAGCCAGGAAGACTGAGTATTTTTGGCATTTTCACAGGCAGAAATTATAGCACAGAAAACAATAGGTACAGGACCAATGATGCTGGCAGGTATCATAGAAAGCTGCATTTATATAGAAATTCCAGAAGAAACTGAAGTCCAGCTAATAAAACATTTTTCAAAGGGGAGATGGGCTCTTTCTAGATGCCTGTCCTTGACTGCCCTTTTTCTAAAGAATCAAATTAATAATCCTGGAAAATGTATTGGTGGCTGGGATTTCCCTGTGCTATCTGAAAGGATAATCAGCCCCTGGGGATGCTCAAAGCCTTTGCTAAGGGGGTCAAAACCTTCGTCACCAACAAAAAACTGCTGCTCTTCTTGTGATGTCTTAATGCCCCCATCAGTGGCACAGAAAAATCTCCTCCGCCCAAGAGCCCTGGGGAATGAGTGAATCAACACCTTACACAGCACCTGTTCTTAGGAAATGTTCATTAATGATTGCTCCGTTATCTCTTGGGGGTGCCTATGTGGAAAAATTATCCCTATTTTTGCCCGCGGGACTGCAATGTATTTGTTTTCACGGACTTGCCACACACGGTTAGGCACAATTAGCATTTGCAGGAGGCCTGGATAACAGGTAAGCACGGCCCCAAAATGGGGTTTTTCTCCCGAGAGCCCCTTTGAAGGTCAGGGTTGGAGCAGGTGGTGGTTTGGCTTCACAAATCACCCGTTCACCTCCCTGCAGCTGGCTATGGGGAGAGCCAGAGCTGCTCCCCCACGGCTTCCCAAAGGCACCGAGTCAAACATCTCAGTACTGTGAAAAAAATAGGGTCCCTAACGAGAAATCAGTGGCACTGTGGCTCTTGGTCCTTCCTGCCTTTTTATGACGACAGCTCAAGAATTCTGCCCCATCTGCATGCAGGAGCCCCCATAAGTGACAGACTCTGCAGGCAAAGGACAAGGGTGACGGTCCCACCTTCAAGAGAGAGCAGTGCTTGGAGCCTGTTAAATCTGAGATGGTAATCCATGAAGTTTTAGGTTACTACTTTTTGACTGTATACAGCAGGGCTGGTACAGTGCGTTTCGGAGCTAGGAAACCCCTCCCCTTCACTTGTACTTCTGAAAAACAGAAGATTTAGTTCAAGTGACAGAGTGCGGTCCTCAACGTTTAAAAATGCATTGGCTTGACTTTCTGTTGTTAACTCGAGCACTCTCTGAAACACATAAATCAGTGTTTGGCTGAGAATTCCACTGTAAGTTGCAGAATACGACAACTTGCACGATACAGAACTGTAAAGCAAGATGAAGCATCCCCAGCCCCTTTGCCTTTAAAATGCCATGGAAGCACGGAGGCTCTCGGCAGAACACCTTATCTGCTCTGGAAAGCTGTGACTCTTCATCCTTTCCTTATGAAGACCCAGGGGATTGCTTACTTAGCATACACCAGAGGCAATGGATAGGGTGAGCAGCCACTGCAGCCAGAAACCCCCAGTGCCGAGCACGGGCAATTCCCCTCCACATGCAGAGACTTTGGAGCTGAATTGTGCTGAATAGGAACCCTCGGCTGAGCGAGCCATGTGTGCCCGGGAAGAGCAGCCACTCTGGCTCCGCTGAAAAGCAATGCAGTAAGTGCTGGGCTATTGCAGCAGGCACCGCTTCCCCGGGCTCACCAGGAGCCTTTGCAGCTTCTGCTGGGAGAGACACAACCTCCGGTCCGGGAGCAGGGGCAGGGCTGCACGACTGTGGTTCTTGGTGCCGAATGAGGTGAAAGGATGGAGCGGATTTGCAGCGGCAGGGACGGTGTGCTTTGCTTTGTGCGGCTGTTGCAGGGGAGTGCTTGCTCTGTGTCCTGTGCTGAACTAGGACTGCTGGCTCTGGGGGGCTTCCGTGCTCGTGTTTGACAGTGTTTGAGCAGAGATGGTGCTTAATAACTTCATGTCAGCGGGCATTTGTGTTCCCCTTAATCACGCAGCATGTTTCCTGTGCTGGGGTGCAAACTATTTTCTGTACTGGTACTAGGTACTCTGATGCTGGATTTACAGGGGCTGTGGCTTTGGGTAATGATGAATTGTAGAATAAAACTACGTGAACGGGTGCCCTGATGGTGGGTAATACTTTTATTTCACTTCAGCAGATGCGGCTGATTTCTAGTTTGTGGTAAATTCTTCACCGTGGTCTGGAACTGCAGATGCTTTTTTTGGTAGATAAATGTTTGTAAGCAGTACTTTATCACAGCATCCCTGTGGCTTTCTTCAGATTCTGATGTTTTGTTTCTGTACTCTGCAGTAGCAGCTTCATTTGTACTGAGTAGGAGAGGGAAAGCACGAGATAAAGTTTGTTTTATATGAAGAGGGATTTTTACATAGTTTGAAAGTGTTTTCAAAATTAGGATTTGGGCAGTAATTGCAGGCCTTTGGAAAGATCTGTCCAGCATTTAAAGCAAATTTAACCATACAGTTTTTGTTCTGTTACTTAGAAACTAATACCAAGCTTCATTCCTCTGGTTTCTTGGTACAGCTTCCTCAGTGACTTATGAGCTCTGGCTTTAGGATAACTGCCTGCCTTCAGCCTCTCTGCCATTTTGGGCTTCAGGCATGTTTAACTCTATAAGGCAAAGTTTGCAAAATTTTTTTAAGAGAGCAGTGCATGCAACTGCCAAAAGTTAGGGATTCTGTTTTTGCTGCTCAGTCAAATGTCGATAATAAATAGCCATTGCTCTTGTAAAGGAGCACTAATGAAACCATTCTTTGGTTTTCCCACACAATATTTGTTTATAAGTTGGAGTTTATTTAGTTCTTGTAAAATATTCACATAATGAAGAAAGAAATATCCCTCTGATATAGCTGTCAGTTTTTAGCAAAATTTGTAGAGTCACTAATTTGAAGGGATAATTCTCAAACATTAGGCAAATAAATTCAGCTTCTTCTAAAAGAGTTTTTGCAGAGATGCAGCTGAAGATGTGTGTAATGTTTAGTCCCAGGCACAGCTGATGACACTGAAAAATACCCTGGAAGTTAAGGAACCTTTACAGTCCCGTGCAACATGCGTGTCTTGGAGTTTTCTCCTTGAGATGAATGCTCAGGTGCTGAAAAGAGATATTTCCTCTGGCACTGCAGTCAAGAGAATTTTCTCCTTTTCATCTAAGAGAAGCCTTGTGACATACGGTGCTATTGAGTTGCAATTGCTCAGATAATGCAAAATTAATAAATGATAATTATTCTTCATTAGCTGTACAACTCTGAAGATGGACAAATCTACAAGGAGGGTGGATCACATCTGAATCTGATCTGCTCCCCCTCCTCCCTTTCTCTCCAACCCCTGCTTCTCCCCTTCTGTTTATGAGTCTTTGATAGGTGCTATAGCTGCTCTCATTTAAGGATCTGAACCTAAGATCAGTGCAGTTTTTCCAGTCATGGGTTCACAATCTGTGTGCGCCTCATCTGCCCCTGTTTTCTCCATCTAAATTTCCAGTAAAGCTAGTAGCAAACTTGGAAGATGTGAGAATTTATCGTAAGATATCTCTGACTGTGCATTATAAAGCTAGAGTTGGTATGTCTGTCATGAGGAAAGAGCAGGGATATTACCTGCAACTAAAACGTCTTCAGAACGTGCAGTTTTGATGTCATTATCATCAGATATTTTCAGGTAAACTAACTCGGGTAATTCAGGTAATTTGACAAGCGACTGTTTTCAAATTATTTCCTCTGAGGTATACAAAACAGGAGAGGGAAAGAAATGCAAAGAAAGACTTGGATGTTGGAAAGTCACTGGATTTATAATGAGAATCATAAGAAAAAAAAGAAAGATTATGTCTGGTTTTATGCTTTCATGCAATTCTTTCTTTGATCAAAACGTGTTTCCTGAGCTGGAACCTCAGAATTATTTGCCAAATATTATTGTTCATGTCCAATGTAAAATGGAGAACATTAGGTATAAAATCTAATTTCTCAGTCTAGAATAAGCATATTAGTAAACAAATGTTTTCACTTCACCTTGTCTGTTAGTAACCCTGGCAGGAGCCTTGCCTCAGAAGTCAAGTTCACTTTATTGCATTGCAACCTGAGAGAGAAACATGCAAAAGGAAGTTTACTAATTTTTGTCCTACATTGCCAGTAATGAGCTGCAAGTCAATTTAATTAATGAAGAGTAGCTGCTCAACATTAGTAGTCACCTGGACTACTTTAATTTGCATCACTGTATTTCCACCAGTTTTTGACACGTAGAAGCACGGACAGCTTCCCTTGACAGTAAGACATACAGCTGCCATTTAAGTACCAGAGGCAAAACTTCCAGTACAAAACTGGATAAAAGGATATACAGAACATACAGATAAACATGCTGCATAATTTCAAAGCCCAGTGGAAGCGTGTGTCACCTTGCACCATTGGTTCCTGTGATGATGTCACATTAAAACACACAACATTCAGCACATTCTCAGAGAGATAAGTTTAGCTGTGTTCATACAAGAGAGGGGAATTTTTGTACCATGCTTAGTAGAACTGTCATGTTTATAAAGAAATACACCTTACAGCTAGTGACGTCCAAAATGTGCCACATAAATAGTCAATACTTTCTTTCTGATTACAAAAGAAAGGACATTTTCTTCCTTTCTTGTTTTTCAAGGGTAGACTTTCTGATGGCGTCAACTACTTAGATATGCTGCATAGTAATTATTTTATTCATATGTATGAAAGAAAATCTCTTAGAATCTTCATTTTACTTATCCGCTGTGAGCATCAAGATTGAATTTAATTGGGATTTTCAGATATATGCTTAGACAATCCATTTTCAGCAACAAAATAAATATGCTATTATTTTCTACTATCACTTCTTTCCAAGGGCAATTACTTAATACTCTGTAATAGCTACAGTTTAGGATACTTCATTTGCCACAGTGACTCTCCTCACTTTCCACACCCACACAAACCACAGAACTTACTGTGAGTAAAGCAGCAGTGCAGTAGCATTCAAGGAGGATTAAAGGACTAAGATTGAGTACTTCAGCCTGCAGCCTGAGCTGTCATTTAACACAGGAGCTAAAAAGATGTACCTGCCTTTCCTAAGTGCTGTTCAGAAAGTGTAGATCTGCACACAAAAACCCATGCAGAATTAGGAACATCACACGCTATGTTTGGCAAAGTATCTTCAAAGTGCACCTGCTAAGTCAGGGTGACCTTCAGAAGGTGCAGAAGAGCTGGCCCACAATTCTGTCATCTCCTGCATCTATTCCTTAAAGCTTTAGGCAAGAATTCTGGCTTCTGGAGGATTATTCAAGACATTGAACTTTAAAAGAAGGCTGTGGAAGTCTGTGTTCTAACAAACTTAGTCACCAGAAACAAACTGCAAATCAGTATCTGATTTTCACTGAAACATCTGGAAGAAACTCCAAATGCCGTGTGCTGAGCTCTGAATGTTCATGAGTTCATGGAACCTTTAACGATCTTTTCTTTCCTTCTGGACACAAATACAAAGGAAAATGCTTGTGAACTAAACAAGGGTTTGCTTGAACGATGGCTGCAGAGACACACACCTCTTCTCAGCATTATTTTAGCATTTGAGTTTCAAATCTATTTCATCCAGCCCTGGGGAGACTAAGCCTCTGGGGATCCTATCCTCGGATACTCAGAATTCATAGTAGTCATCCAGAGATTCCTAGACAGGAAGAACATTGTATCCCCCAGTGTCAGTCAGGACTTTGTTCAGAGGGAGAGATGAAGAAATGAGACAGAAGGTTGCTGAAAACACAGATGCTCACATTTCTTCTGCTAGAAGTAGGGAATGATTTATTTCTTTTTATCATAAATCACAGGTTTTCCTTCAAGGCTTTGCTTTAGACTTTCAATCAGTGCTGATGGCTGGAAAGAATCACATGCCCAAGCAAATCCAAATTACCTGATGGAAAAGCCTTCCATTTCTCTCCCTGCCCCATCTGATTGATTTCTCAGTTAGTGGAGAATTTGCTGCTTCACACATTTAGTTTGTCTTATAAACCAGTCCAAGGCAGCTGATGTCACCCATCCAATTTTGTTCACTAATCTGAATTCAAGCTCCCACTCCCTCTATCAACATCACGATATATCTATGACTTCTTATCAAATAACCACATCACACCATATATTGCAGAACCATTTTGGATTTTCACCAGTTTAGTTTCGAATCCAGCCCTCAGTCTGAGCATAATTCATCTGGGAGGAGATCAATTATAGAATCACAGAGTGGTTTGGGTTGGAGGGGACCTTAAGGCTCTTCTCATTCCAGCGCCCTGCCATGGGCAAGGAACCTTCACTAGACCAGGATGCCCAGAGCTCCACCCATTCTCTCCTTGAACACTTCCAGGGAAGTGAATTTTAAAAAGCCTGATGACAGCCATGAGCCAAAAGTCACATCAGAGACTATGAAAAATAGTGGGAATGAAAAGAAGAGGAAACCTCAGCTACCAACACAGAGGGAGCCAATTTTTGTCAGTTAGATCTTGTCAAGAAAGTGTCTCCCATTGTTAAAGTCCAAATAATGATAAGTCATAATTGCCCGAAGTCAAGAAACTCAAAGTAACCAAACCAAAACGACTCAACTCTGAAAAAAAAAATAAACATTGCATTCATTTTGTCTTCTATTTTGGTGTATTCTTAAGGATTTATGCTTCAAAGCTTTCACCTTCAAGCATATGAGAGCATTTTAGAATAAAGAATTTTATATCCTTGCACAGTAACCTCAGCAGAGCTTCAAAAGCATCACTGCATATGAAAACCACACAAGGTTGAAATTTAGATAATCCCTGTATTAAGAATCACAACTTTATAAAACATGACTTGCTTTTGTTTTGTTATTTTTTGGGGTTTTTTTTTACAACATTACATGACCGTCTTTATGTCTTACAGCCAGCAGAAATGTTTCCCAGGAAGAAAAATGGAGAGATTTTCTACCATCTGCATCAGCAAACCACCAGAAAATGGTGTTTTCTGGATTATATTCTGCCTGAGTTCACTGTATCATCACTGCAGTTTTCCAAGTTGCAAGCAAAAGGCAGCCAGAAAGGAAATACCCAAGTAAAGCTGATCCAATTCTTGTTCAGCTGCAAAAGTATTCAGAAATATCTCTCCTGACTCTTTTCATGTGCTATATTTGTTAGCACACTGAGATGACTTGCATTATATTCTCTCCCATTCAGACTCTGCCACCCCATTACAGCACTGACAGTTCTCATCTCCATGTTCATTATGGGTATTTTCTGGGAAGAAGCAGATTCTCCTGTTTGGAAACACCTGCTTTCACTCCATATCATTTTCCTTCTGCCACATCTTAGTAATGAGCTCTTAAAAGAATTGCCTGGAGAATGGGAACAGGTTGGTAATAGCAAGTAAAAAAACCAACCAAACAAACAAAAACCCCAAAAAACCCTCAGAATTGCATCTGTGAAGGAGTTTTTCCTCAGCTGCCTTCTGCTTTGGGTCTTGATCCCATATCTATGGAAGGCAATGAGGAGACTCCCACTGACTCTGCATCAGGATTTAAAAGACTTCCATGGAAGGTATATTGGGAGTATTTTTGGTGATGTTCACGATGCAGAAAAAAAAGAGGTGCAGGAGCTCATGACCTTGTAAACCCTGGGCATGGTGAGCAGCCTCTCCTGGGCAAACACCCAGCTCCCCTCAGGGCCTTTATTTACTGAAGTGCCACACACATTAAACATTCATAGCTGGGCTGTTATAGATAATGAAATTTTGTTCCATCCTCTTGTTTTTTAATACTGTCTTGATTTAAATTTTGTATGGAACAAAGGAAATAATATTTTAGAAGAGGAATGAAAGTGAAATATAGGCACAATAAAAATTTGGTTACAGATAGAATTAAAGTAGAGGGAGTAACTTTTCTTCTGAAAAAATACTGCACCTAGGGAGGGTGTTTTGTATGATACTCCATACCTTGGGATTTGATTTTAAAAGCCTTTTGGACATCCTTAGATCTCAAAATGTAGAGAAAACCAGCAAGGGGATGCATCTCTCCTTTTTATATTTAAAGCATTTCCTTCATATAATCCTCGTAAACCCAAGATTTTGGTGAGGAATAATAAGCGCATACAAATGAAGCAGATGCTCTGAAAGAAGCAAAAGCCAAAAAAACCCAAATAAATCAAGACCTGGAAAGAAAATGCAAGCAGCATATATTCCACAATAAGTTTCCTTAAGCAATATTTAGTGCTAAGGCATTTAGTGTCTCTGATGTAGGAGCAGAAGCAGCAGGTCCCAGCTGGGTGCACCTTCTCTTGACGAGGCAGCCGAAGGTTTCAGCAAGCAGCCAAGGAAGGGCCATGCTCATGTGCTGCTTCACTGCAAGCTCTCTGGACAGACTTGTACAGCAACCTGTCAGGAAATGTCAGTATTTGTCTCCAAAAGTACCCTGTGACACTGGGATTGATTTAAAAGGACACAATGGAGCTGTTAGGAAGCACAGTCTGCACAGAAACCATCACTGTCTGTAAGAGGAAGAGGTTGAGTGGCAGTAAAATACAGAGGGCATTTAATTTATAATTGTGTACAAATACACACAGATGCAAGCCGTGGGTTTGTCTTTGGGGTTTCCACCAGCTGCTCACTATAAATGGCTGCTAAGAAGGACTTGAGAGCCCACAAACAACACAAGATTTTTATAGCATTTGTCTACATTATGAAGACAATATACCAAGTTTCTCATGAAACAAAGAGCTTTTCTATTCCTCTTTTTTTTTTCTTGTTTAACACTCCGAGTTTCTTTCCCTGAGCCTGCAGACCTGAAGGAATAGCACCTTACAAACACTGCTCCCTACCCCTGCCTGTGGGCAGGGAGGCACAGATTAAATACAGCAGAGACTGAGCTAAATGTGCTGTGTGACTCTACAGAACAGCTCTCTGTTTCCCCTGCACCTGGGATCTTGCTTTAACAGTGATGTTATGCTTACAGGTGATATTTAATCAGTCATCACCCATAAGAAAACACCTCAGCTGACTGCTAAGCTCTTTTTTTTTCCTTCTGGTTATCACTGAAGTGTCCTTCTACTGATCGTGGAACAAACTCTTTTGTGATGCTTGCCTGGGTTTCAGATGTCTGGACATGCTGCATGTGTGGCAGGTGAAATTTCTCAGCCTACACACTGCAAATACAAGGGATCAGTCCCACCCTTTACCCTGCAGTTACCATTGCTCTCATAGCAACTTGGCCCCATATATTCAAAGATTAAGTGTGTATTTAAACCTGCAGCCCTCAAAAACATTTCTGTGTGCTCCAGTGACTTCACTGGGCAGTTGGGCAGCAGAGGACCACATTGAATTCTTCTTAGTTAAAATTCACAGGAGTTATAGTTTAACACTGAGAGACACAGATTGGCTGTGTAAGGGAGCCACAGGAGCAACCAACCTAGGCTGAGGTCTTTTATGAACTCTGATTTAATGATTTAAACTTATTTGGTTTTCTGAGATGGTCTAGAGCTCATAGGTAGTTTATTACTCTGTCTTGGCTGACAAGAGGTAACTTCTAAAGATGCATGACCTTGGTTTCTTGCTTTCTTGGAAACATAATAATAACCCCACCACATTGGAAGTAATACTTTTTATTGAAGTTCCCTGCTCCACTTGCTATGTTATGTGCTATGCCACAGTAATAACAGAAATGCATCAACATGAACCTTGCTGGAAATAGCTCTAACAAAGCTTTGAAAGCCATTTTTTCATGTGAATGAAGTAAAGAAAAACTTTTCATCTCCAGGAACATATGAGCCTTTCTAGTGCACTCCAAAGCTTGGCCAGCTGGAAGCAGGAGCTGTAGCAAGCTGCTGTGGAGCCTGTTTGGAAGCTAACTCCAGCACAGGAATTGAAATAAATGAATTTGGCATCTAAAAGGAGGTTTTGTAGAGTCAACGCTTTCTAAGCAGAGGACAGAGAGAGATTTGGCAAGGTTGGTGCATACATTATTGACATTTTAATGTCACAAAGGGGTAATCCCAGGTCTAACTCTGAGCCAGCTGAACTTGTCGTGGTCTTGAAGCCCACCCTTCTCAGGTGTAGGGCTGAGGTGATGCTGAGGTGGCAGCCTGTGTGGGCAGGGGAGTGTTAGACACTGTCAGAAAACACACACATGCTAAATAGACACCCCACCCTTTTTGTACTAACTTATGATTTTCTGCATTCCCTACTACCCACCCACCATAGATAAAGCTTTTATGTGAGTGGTTGTCAGAGAATGAGCATGGGGATGTTGAGAAAAGAAATAATTTAGGCTGGCTTTTGGTTGTTCAAACAGAAACATTTTTTTTAAAAGGAATCTTTCTGAAATGGAAATCAATGATGGTTGGCATCATTCTCAGAACATTGCCTTGGGACACTGAAGTGCACAAATGCTTTGCTGATATTTTGGACACAGTGCATAAGAATTTTCCAAGTTATTTTCCATCTCCCAGGAAAAATAAAATATTGTACTTTGCTATTTGCATTTGGACAACAATTTGTATCTTAAAGCAAGTATCTGCAAAACATGCATGCCTGCAGCATTTTTAAAATTAATAGCAGAGAAGGAAGTAACACCGGCAGTCTAGCAGAATATTTTTCTGTTGGATTTGATAAGAACAGGATACTCTGTGTAAAGAAAGTCTTGTTTCCTTATTTGTGTAGGGATCAGAACCGTTGTCTTTAGCTTTCTTTTCTCCTGACAATTTGTTCCTGTAATCTCTTTAAGTTCCTACATTAAAACCTTTGACTAAATTGAGAGGTAGATTAACTGACAATTTAAGATACACATTAGTAAACATAACAGGAGGCAATGGAACAAGTCACTCCACAAAGAAAGAACTACAAAGAGTGAAAACAGCAATCTGTGCTGCCTCACCTACTTTTTATTCTGCTTTTAAAAAAATCAAAAAAAGTTTCCTGTGACATCTTTCTTCCTTCATTTGCAAGTTACATCTACTCACACAAAGTTCATGATATGCAAAATAGTTTGCACCACGTTTAGGTCTGTTCTAAGGAGATAATAATGGATATTAATCAGTGACAAGCACAGGAACTGTGTGTCTGGAGGACACAGAGAGTCTGAGCACACCCAGGCAGTGAAGTGGCAAGGTTTGAGAAGGGCCCAGTGACCTTGTCTGGGGGCACACAGAGCTCCTCAAAATGGCTCAGCATCAGCTGAAAGCATCTTCTCCAAGTGCAAGGTGGGTGGTGTCACAAAACCTTAACTCAGAAATCACACAGCAGGTAATTCCAGGTCCCCCTTGTCAGGAATGGAGGGAGAAGGGGAAGAGGAGCTCTGGAACCTCTCAAAGAGCATTGCCATCACTGTTTCTCTGAGAAAAGATCATGGTCCATAACCAACACAGCAGAGACAGTACCTCAAATCTGTTTTCTGCAAGACCAGGACTGCCTCACCCAGAGCTAGAGCAGCACTACCAAAGTGCACAGTTCATCTGGGAGGAAAGGGGCTTGTGGAAGGAATAATTCTAAAGCACCAAACTAAAGCCCCAGCTCCTTGGCTAGGACATTTTCCTTGCTTTTCCCCCTCTTCACCACACGAGCCAACAAAGTGTCTCACCCATTCACTGTCTGGGAAATGTGATAAGTTTGATCAAGAAAAGAAAAATTTCTCCCCCAGCTCTATTAAATTCCGTGGGTGTCCTGAGAGAAGATGATCTTTGGACAGCAGCAGAATATATGATTGCAAGCAGACAGTAATTCTATTACACAACTGCCCAATAGCACTTCTCTGAAATATTTTGAAGTTCTGTGGCATACAGAAAGTCTGCATTTTTAAAGCAGTTTAAACAATAAAACAAAGTAGTAACCAGCAGGGGAAAATAAGAATAGCTGTTCCTTCTGAATTTTTGAGTGATTAGACTAATTTTGAACCTTTCCTGTACATGATCTATTATTTAATCTCCCACCCTACTTCATAGCAGCAAACAACAGTTCAGAATAAACTTGTGGTTTTTTCTGCCATTATTAAAGCATTACTCTCTAAAATAAAGAATTTTGCAAAGTGATACTGTAAGAGAGAAGAGAGAGCAGGAGCAGCTCCAAAAAAGGCTCAGATGGCTGTGCCAGTCCTGCTGCTGTGCCATGTCACTGCTGCTGTCAAGAATATTCCTCACCTTGAAAGCCAAATCAAAGAGAACTTTAAAATAAGGAATAAAATTAGAAGATCAAACAAGCAGAGGTGAGAAAAGTGGGATCTGGTCCAGTACTTAGTATATTCTTTCCCATATTTGTGTTATCATGAAATAAAATTCAGCAAGTTATCTAAGTGCAATTTATGTCAGAGTAAAAAGGAGAGAAACAATCAAATTTCTACAATAACTTACTTTTATCACATAACATGGGCTACCTACTGCACTTTTTTCCCCACTTGATCTTTTTGTAAGGTTATCTTAAGGAGTCTCCTCCCACTTTATTTGAAGAACTGAATGCAAAGGATGAATTCTACTTCTAAAGAGATTTGCTCAGCAAAATTTTCTGGTTTCTGTTCTTACAGTTTCTTCCCATTCTATTAGCATTTCTATTTTTTTTACCCCACATAACTCTTGCTAATGTCAACTTGCATTAACATGTTCCTTATTGGGCCCATAAACAAATTAGCAGGCAGGGTGTTAAATAGTTACTGAAGGTCTTGTAAAAATACATTTAGCAAGTGAGAATGCATTTGAATGAATAATAATTACATCAAAATAGCAAAGCTGATTCCTCTGTATACAGCTGTATGCATAGGAATGTATACATATACTCTGCAAATATACAGCTGATTCCAAAGATATATACCTCTTTCTTTCAGATATATTTTCAGATCTCTGTAACTTTCTGAGAAGCTGTGCTTAAAACACTGGTGTGAGCACAGAGCAGAAAATCTGAAGTCATTCACTTTCAATCCTTCTCAGAAATAGGCTGCATTTGCTTGTACAGCAGAACAACTCTGGGCATGCTGAAAGGGTGCTGTGAAAATCACTGCTCCGTAAAGTCCTTGCTGGCTACTGTTTAGAAAAGGAATTCGTGAAGGAATAAAAGCACTTTTTCACCAGGTTACAAAAAAGGAGAAGGAAGAAACACTTTCCAGTTGCTGGAACTAAAAAGGCGAGGAAGTGCAAGTGCATGCAAAGAGGGAAAACCACAATTCTCCTTTGCAAAAAGGAAGGAATGATGTGTAAAAGGCATTCAAGAAAACACTTCTACTCCCAGCTACAGGAAAGATTTGTGTATAATCAACTTCTGTTTGCTGCAGAGCAGTTGCCGACGTATTTTCATGCAGGGTGATGTTGTTTTCCCTGCTTGAGTGGCATAGCAATAATAAATACATTTATTATTCATTAAATGCCTTCAAAATATTTTAATATGCCTCAGCATTTCCAAGGTGTTCAAATCACAGCAGTAAAACACCCTGTTCACGTAATTTGCTGCCTTAACAACTGAATATTTCAGTTTGTAGTTTAAAGTTTCTGAGTGCACATTTTCAGACAGAGCGAAGAATCACTTTAGGTATCTGGAGTCAAACCCTCAAAAAGAAGATTTTCACTTAAAAATCACACCCCACCCACCCATCCCCCCCTCAAAAAAAAAGGCTGGCATTATACCCAGCTCTGTTGTCCCATATTTTGAAACAGGATTCATAAAATTCACTGAGTTCAAACATTGTCAAATGAGGAAAAGGGTTTTTTAAGGTAAAGGCAGATTAATAGATAGGTGCTGGGCATGTGCATGCATTGTTTTGTGTGATTTGGTTTGATTGTTTCTTTCCTATGCAAAAAAAACCCAAAAAAATCCCACAAAAAAACCCCACAAAAAAACAAAAAACAGTAAAGGAATGAGCAATTAAGATTCGTTCTTGTGGTTTTCTTTGCTTGCTTTTTGGAAGTCTTCACGTTGCTGACTTTCACTGGCCGCAGCATCCCA
Source organism: Cinclus cinclus (assembly GCF_963662255.1). Taxonomy (NCBI): domain Eukaryota; kingdom Metazoa; phylum Chordata; class Aves; order Passeriformes; family Cinclidae; genus Cinclus; species Cinclus cinclus. The sequence continues at coordinate 13,613,472 of NC_085058.1, forward strand.
GCCTAGATTTACATGATGGAGAGCCCTGCATAGCATTTCCTGAGTGCCACTGCATGCCAAAGCAGATGGAAGGTGATTTATGGTCCTTGTTGTCTATGGGTATAAAGGAGCAGAGAATTATGCCTAGATCACTGTGTCCCGAGTAATTCCTTAAGGTTATCAAGTTTGCACAGCTCTGGCTTATGTTAAGTTTATGCCAGAAAAAAAAAAAAATTAAAATAAGAGGAAGTGAACCACTAAAGCAGAATGCACAGGGAATGTACCTAAGCACACAGTGCTTATTTATCTACAGCTGAACCACATCAACCAGGGAGAAGTTTTATTCCCAGTCACTGCTCAGAGCTTCCAGTGAAACACTCCCAGATTATATTATTGTCACCAAGTCCAGCATTTAGTGAACTTTATCTACAGTTAGAGTCTGGCAACATGTAGGCCATAAGCAAATAAATCTGGAAGCTAAGTAGTTTTTCTTTTTAAAAGACTAGCACTTGAAAGATCTAACTGCAGTTACCAGTGTTGTGTCCTGTGAAATACAGAGAGAGAAATCATTCAGAGACTCAAGAGCAGCCTTGATACAATGAGCAATGATTTGGGATACCCAGCCCTGGGAGATGACTGCTGCCATTCTTGGAAAGGGTTCAGGGGCACTGCAGACGTGACCCTAACACGGCTGAAACGGGCAGAAACCTCTCACCAAGATGCAAAATAAGGCTAAAAAGGAATGTGTGTTGGTGTTACCTGCTGCACGTCTCCCAAATAAGAATATGGAACTCCAGGTATCCTGAGAGTGTTTCCCAGAGGTCTGGCCTGTGCTGTCTTCTGAGTTCTGACAGCGACAGAACTGCCATTCAACTTCAGCACATGGCAGGAGCCAAGGCTGTTTTTGTCATTTGCTAGCATCACTGCAGTTTGAAACTTAAAATGGAGCTTGGTACAACCCTGGCCAAAGACTTACCGCAGGGTGTTCTCTTTTTGCTACAAGAATTCTTGCTTTCTTGCTATTCTTGCTATATTAATAAAGTCAGGCATTGACAAATTTGCTGTTGTTTAGGGCAAATACTGCTCCATGTGAGCAGGTTATGTGAGGCTGTGGTCTCAGTCAATGTGGTATAGGATTTACCATTCAGTTCCAAAATGAAAAAGTGCAATTAAATGCTCTTGGAAATGTCCTGTGCTAAGAAAAAAAGCCTTTCAAAATGGATTTCTATCTACTTGGTCCAAGTCCATGGTTCTTTAATGTTTCTGTAAGCAGTAATGGTTTTGTCCTGCAAGACAAATACCCATTGATTTGAGTTTATAATGACTGCTAGCTCAGGCTTCCTATATATTTGTTTAATTAATTTTTCTGACCTTCCTTCCATTTAACGCTTGGGATGACAAACTTCCATTTTAACAGCTGTGTGGATGTTAGTCTGAAGCACCCATGATGTCAAAGGCTTTGTATTCATTTACTAACCAAGTTATTTTAAGCCTTTTTAAAAATTATATGCATGGTCAGCACAGATTCATGATTTTTTTTTTCAGCTCAATCTCATATCACTTATAACATGGATTAAAATTATTTCATACACATTAACCTACAGGAAAGAGATGGTTACTCTTTCATAAGATATGAAGAAACCATCTGATTCCAGGGAGGATTCCAGATAAATGCATTAATTTTTAAAGCTGAGAAGTTCCTTCCTACTTCAATTAGCAATGCTTCAATTTTCTGCCTCAACATTCAATAATAAAGGTGGAGACTGGGAGAAGTGCCATGTCCAACACAGAGACTGCAATGTAGAGGCAATTCCAGGTGACATCCAGCAAAACAAGTTTAAATCTGACAGTATTAGTTGGACTTAGGTTAAAAGCCAAAGTCATAGGAATAAATTGGTTCTTGAATCCTTCCTAGGAACCCCTGTTCTCATTCAAGTCTTAGCTGGTTTGAGCAGGGTGCTGATAACACCAAGGCTGTGGGCTCAATCCCCACATGGACCATTTACTAAAGCTAGACTCAATGATCCTCGTGGGGTCCCTTCCAGATCAGAATGTTCTGTGAATCTGTGAAGTGTTAAGCAAGTCTACAAGAAATTAAGTACCTAAATGCAATTACACATCTTGTCCTCACCGCTTTATTCTCAGGTCTGCCCTTAGTACCTATTTAAAGCCAGGCTTAAGTCCTTGCATGAAAACTGCATCGGGTTAGTGATCTAAAATTAACGTATCAGCCCAGCTCTTGTATATTTGCAAATCAAATTTATTTTGACAACAGGTTAACATAAGACACAGATGAGACACAGAGCCTAGAGCAAGATGAGTTGTGTGATTTAAGGCTCTGCAATTAAAGACAAGGCCCAGAGATGCTGCCTTGCAAATGTGGGTGTTCAAGTTCTGCCAGGACTCTGCTGTCTGCACGCCTGCCAGTGAACTGGAGCAGTTGCCATGCTACTTCATGGAAAATATTTATTAAGTCAGTGATTTATTTAGTCTATTTAAAGAAGGTGGAATAAAACACTGGGCTGGCCATAATGATTAGACTGTTGTTATTTCTTTTTTAATTAATATTGAGCAACCTGTACTGCAGCCAACTTCAAGACACTTCGGAACTGCACTCCTCATTCTCTGGCTGGAGAACAAAACCTTTGGTAGGATGAACAGTCCTAGGATGAATAGAAATGAATTTTCATTCTAGGACCCCACTGAAAACTACTTTTCCTAGTATCTGCCTTGTACAGAGAAAAGAGACTCTTGATTTTTCTACCTTATTTTACACAGAAAATATTCACCTTTTTTCCCCCGTCTCTGAGATATGAAATATAAGACTCAGAAACAGATGCAGTCCCAGGTCTGAAGCTCCCACAGAGGACAAACTCAGTTCCTATCTCACCATGCTTCTTTAACTCAATGCAATATTTACCAGGATAGAGCTAGGCATGGTCCCCCTCACCCTGCTGGTCTGGGATAAATGATTTTTTCCACCTGTCCATCCCAAACCCTCCATCACCCTCCCCTCCTGCATTTTGCCAGTGTGGCTGATCCTGTGCTCAGTCCCAGGCCTGCTCTGGGTCATTGAGGGGGAAGTTTATCACATTCAAACTGAAAGACCACAGAGTTTGATATCAGATATTTGCCATTGGGGTAGAAGGAAAGAAATAAAGAAAAGAACAGCTGGGCACAATGCCTCCAGCTCAGCATGTCTGACCACCAATCTCTGCTTATTTCTAGAAGCTGAATGTCATATTAACCACTGGGAAAGATTTTCTCAGCCTGCATGGGAAACAGCAGGATTTTGGTGCTGATATATTGCAGTTGCCCCTCTACTGAGGTGAGTGGGACAGGGGCAGGTGACTGTCAGGACCAAGTGATACTCTCTGAACTGTGATAAACTCTCTGAGAGTTTAAAGACACAGAGCTAACTACAAACTCATCCTGGTGCAATGGTGTAATACCATGTGGTGTTAAATCCACAGCAGAACAGCCTTCAGAAGCTATTTTAATCAATTAAGAACAGTTGGACCCTTTAGCACATAGTTACCATCATTTACTTATTATGCGCTTAAAATGCAATTATAGACAGGAAAATAATGTTCGTTTTCTATTGGCCTCGTTTTCCTTGAGTGAATTAAGTCTGCTTCTCATCTGCATTCACAGTCCCAGCTGCTTCCTGACTGAAGCAGATCCTTTAGGCTTTTTATATCCAGTAGCAATGCAGCAATGCCATATGTAAGGCCAGGGTGTGTGTGTGGGAGCTAGGATGTCTCCTGGCTCCTGAATTATTAGGCTGTTCCAAGTTCCAGTGCAGAATCATTCCCTGTGTGGTGATTCATGAGGTAGCAAAGAACCTAGATCCAGTTCCCAGGCTATGTTTTTAGGGTTAGAAAAGCAGTGTTGTTTCTCAAGCTTAAAAAAACATAGCAGAAGGGAAGATAGGTTTTAAAGTCCCTGCCTATAACAGAGCAGGTCTCTGAGGATATTCATTATCCAAGACTGGTGGTAAAGTAGAAATGGTGAATGTATAGCAAAGGAGTTTTCCTAAACATATATAAATAGCAAACCATTACACTTTCACTGGAAGAAGAAAAATTTGCAGACAGGGCAATGCTCAAGAACTCCCAAGCCCACAAATGCTTGTGCTCCCTGAATGTCATTGATGCAAGTCCCTTGCTGCCATAATTAGCTTTGTCAGAAGACCTGAAATAGAAGGGGGTGGAGAGGAGTCCCTGCAGCATGAACTGCACCACGGTGGTGTGTGGAGAGGATACCCCCAATTTTTAAAATCTGCTTTCCTTCCTAACCAGGGCATTTACAGGGTTGTTTGATGGACAGATATGCATAGGCTGGCCACATTTCACCAGCAGATTGCTCCACACTTTCAAGGTTATAATTATGAGAAACCTGCCAAATGCTTTAATTGGTGTCCACTGCAGTAGGTCACCAAGGAAAAAAAAAAAATATATATATATATATTTATTTAAAAAAAAAACAACCCTCCAGGGCAACATTCAGGAAACTACTTCATAGGAGAAGTTTTAAGTTGTGACAAGACAGCCTATCAGACTTGTGGAAGACTTACTTTAAACTACACCTTCAGTAGGTTCCAAAGAAATAATCTGGACATCGTTCTTTGTGGTCAAGTGCAGGTTTTTATGTTGCTGCTATAATATTTAAACACTTCCTATTAAACATTGCATATCAATAGAATTGGCTATATCAAACAGCACATAATTGCCTGCACTTATTTTTCAAAGTCAAAACTCTGCTTGAACTTCCCTTTGAGAAAATTAGGGTTTTATTAGCTGGCAGAGGAGGGGAAGTGATTCCAAGGGCAATTTGGCTTGGGAATGCAGTGTTCCCATCAGAGCATCCTTTCTGGCAGTAAGGCTTTCCTGAGGGAGAAGGTTCAGCAGGGCTTCCTGAGGCTGTTTAGCTCTCAGACCTGATTTTATGGAGACCTTGGAAGCTGTTGAGATGGTTCAGACATGTGAACCCAGCAATGCACAAACCCCGCTGTCTTTCTCACTGCAAAGTCAGTAGTGAGCCAATGCATGAAATAAAAAAGGTTGAGGGGGAGGAGGTCTAAAGTTTGTGTTTGTCATATCAATCACTGCACAGAATGAGAAATGCTAAGTGCAGGCTGCCAGCCTGTACATCCCCCTGATTTCACAGAGGTGTCTTGGAAGCACAAAGTTTGCTCACTGAGTGTCACACTCTCCTCAGCCCTGGCCCACCAGATGAAAATAATGCTGCCCTTGATTTTCCTGCTCATGAGGGACATTTGCCACAACCACGATGGCATTTGTGTTTTGCTTAGTCCCAAAGCACTGGGTTGAAGTGAAGCAGTCAGAAGTTTCTAGCTGCCCACAGTCTGCCTGGTTGAAGTCAATGCAGTTTTTATGAGGCATTTTATTATTAAAATAATTTCTCTAGAAGTCAACCCTCCCACTGCCAATCCAACGTTTACAAAACTAATTTAATTCAAGGGTGCTCACAGTCATGTAAATAGAAGCCAGATATTTTACTCTGCCAGGGGAAAGTCATTCAAAGAGAGGTACAGCCATGTGCAGGCCATATTTTAGCATGCCCATAAGGAGCTATTTTCTAGCTGAGTGCTGTATATCTCACAGCTTTTGAATGGTTTGTAATGCAGTGTTCCTTCAGCCCAGGAAGGGTGCCTGAGGCAGCCCTGCCACCCTGCCCCATTATTTACTCTGTGCATCACTCCAGGGCTGCTGACCTTGGTAACACCACATGCATCAGGCTGGGTGTGAGCAGGCTCCCCAGCCTCCTTCCCACACTCCATCTGCTTTAGCCACCAGCCTATACATGCCTTTCCTACTTGGCATATTTACAAGAACTGGATTTTACAGCACTCTCAGGCTACTTTCCTCTGCTACCCCCCCTCAGAGCTGAGGGTGCAGCTGGGACAGTCACAAACATGGGCAGAGATGCTGGAGGAAATCTCCATTTGCAAAATCCCCTTTGCAGAGCAGACCAAGAAAAGGCAGAGCCCAGACCTACAGGGTGAGGAGCAGTGTTGGAGGTTTCTGCTTTTAAAAGAGCCTCCTCATATCTTTGCTTAGCATCTTCTCAGTTAATAATTAGTTTCAGTAACTCAGAAAAATAGAAGTCATAAGATTTTATTTGCCTTCCTTTGGAAGGGTTAGTTCCTGAATTCAGCTAGATTTGAGGGCTGTGATTCACTGTCACAGGTGACTCGAACAGCCCTGCTCTAAAGAGACAACTTGAAACAAAACTTGGTCCCTTGCCTTGTCCTGCCATAGATAATCCCTGTGACTGTGTTAGCTGCCCCTGCACAAACCCTGAGCATCTCACACACCTCTGCATGCCAGGCTGTACCTACACAGAGGCTTCCACCCAGAAGAGAATGTCAGGGTTTTTTAGTATAGAGGGAACCATTTTCCCCCAGCCACAGCATCCAGATAATTCTTTGTGTTAATCTGCACTGACATGGGAGAAGATCTGAGGCTTTTTTTCTGTGACTTGGAAACACTGCAGAATTGAGCAAAACCAGTTGCCCTTGTTTGCCTTCTAAGAGAAGACCTGTGCTGAACCATGATGGAGTTATAAATCTCCATCTGCCACTTCACTCCCCAGCCCCCAATCAAGGCCCTGCTTTAAGGAGTCTGACTGTCACTGGCACGTGAACAGGAGCAGCATCTGAGCACAGCACTGCTAGAACAGCACCAGGCAGAACTGCAGCTGAGCAGCCGAAAAGCAAGGGCTGCTTTTGAGCTCAGTGTCCTGTGCTTCCAGATGCTCCAGGCTCAGCTGCAGCACACTGAACCTGTGGGAGATCTGGAGTCATTCCCTACCAGCACTAGGATCATCTAGAAGACCTTGCAGGGAAAACAGTAAACAGCCCAAGGGGAAACAAAGTATACTTAATTTAAAACAAACAAACAACAAACAACAACAACAAAACACTAAAAATTCAGCTCCAGGTCTGTATTTGCACATATATAAAAATTTGCCTCAGAAAAATCTGTGTCTGTGTTGAGTCATGACTGCAGTCCTGTTAGTTCTAACATAAATCTCACACAGAAGTACTTCAAATGAGGTAGGAAAATATAGTTAATCCTGATGGTGGCATCATGTCATGCTCCCTGCACAGTTTCTAAGATCATTGGCTGGATGCTCTGTGCTGAGCTACGTGTCTGGTGAGATGGTGCTCAAAGGTAATTGTCTCTTCTTCAGCACACACAGATGTGGGGATGTCATTCCTATATGTTCGATGTATACTTGCTTCTGCCCCAAAGTCACCTGTACTGCAAGCAATTCTCCATGCCTGCATTTGCAATTAATTGAACTTCCAAGAGCGTGGGCATAAAACGAGCCTGTGACAGTAAAGAAATACCAGCCACGGACAGGCAGAGACCCACTGGGACACATCTCACCTTATTATTCATAGGACTGAGCTGCTTGAGTTTAGTTTCTTTTCATGCATGAAGAGATTTTGAGCAATCTCATTATTGCATTGAATATAAATATATTCAGTAAATATAAAGAGACAGAGTTCAACTAGAAGCAAAGATCAGTGCTTGGTTTTAAAAGTATTAGAGCTGTATTGCTTACAGATACAAATAGAGATTGAAGCCGAAATTCCATCAGATCTTAAATATCTGCTCATCTCTTAAAAGGGCTTTCCAGAGGCAGCCCAAAAACATTGGCAATCCAAGAAATAAGAACATAAGGAATTTGCTGCAGGGGCATCCCTGTACTCTGAGGGGAGATGCTCATTATGGACGCTGTGTTGGCCTGGTCACATTTGGCAGCCCATCCTCCAACACCCACAACTACTCTATTAGGAAGTCATAGGAAAGACCTCTGATTAGTGGTTTCAGGGTCTATTTCTGGACCAGTTGTCTGTAATTCATCCAGTTCAAAAAGCCTGCTGGTACTGTCTCCAGTCCTCTGTGATAGCAAGTTTTGGGAAGTCACTACCTGCTGAATAAAGAAATCCTTTTTTCAATAACAAGCTGATTCTCTACTAGTTCATTGAACGCCCCCAAATTTACCTGTTTTGAAAACTGGTGATTTTTTTTTTTTAATTGGGAGGAAACAATTTTCCCACTCACCTGATCTGTGATTTTTTTATAGCTCAAACACTATTCCTCAGCCACCTTTTTCCCATCTCCTCCAGACACTCAAAAAGCTGATCATAAATGTACATCCCTTTGATTGTTTTAGTTACCCTAAAGAGAACTTTCTTATGACAGGTATCTATTCCTCAGCCCTCTGCTTATCTGCTTTCAAACCAAAGTGATCCCAGTCCATAAAAACAAAAATAAAAGATGGCTACGAGGGGTAAGAGAGGATTTATGTTTGGGATATCTTGGCACATTCAGAATGTGAACCCTGCAAGGGAGAAAAGACCTTCCAAACTGCTGAGTCAGTTCAGGCAAACCCTCATGGCTCCCTGTACATTAGGTTCACTTTAAAATGTTCCTTGTGGCTAATGGTGCATTAATAAGGTATTGGCTGTCTGGGACTGATGGGTGCTGTGCCAAAAACAGTTCTTTATAAATTGAACATGTACAAAGGTTCTGGCAGTCTGATTCCCAGTGACCCACTGACAAGCTACTGATCTATCTGAAGAAGTGGAGATGGAATGTAATTGCCCACAATCTTTTTAATCAAGGACTACACTTCCAGTAATCTGCTGCAGTGACAGAGAAAACAACATCAGGCTGTAACACACGTCTGGAATCAAAGCTCTTTTCTCTACAGTCTTAATTAAAGAGTGTTTCTGACTACAACTTTTATAGAAAAGTCAGCAAGCTTCCAGCTGAGGAAAAGGACCTTTCTTGATGTGATGAAAAGGCTGCAAGTGTACTTAGAGAGTGTATGCGAGTACACAATCAGAAAAAAGCCCATGGAGAAACACAGGCAGCACTTGGGCCATGGGTTGTACTTGGGAATATTTTCAATATAGATTTGGATGAGAGGGAAGGGGAGAAGGAGAAAGCATCAGTCACCCCCAAAACCCTGACCACAACCAAAGCCATGGCCAAAGCCATCTAGCATGGACCAGAGCTGTGCAGGGAAGTTGAACTAGAGCCCGGCCTGGAGCAGCCCCCAGGGCATGGGTACCTGCAGATTCACCTGAAGGTGATCCAGGGAACATCCCCAGAAATGAGAACGACAACCAGGGTGATAATCTTGGGGTGGCCTTGCACTGCTTGGACACTCTTCAATGTCATGCTGTGGTGGTGGCCACTAAATTGGTGTTCTGCCCACCTCCTGCCACCAAAGCCCAGACAGAAGGAGGCCCGTTGCTTCGCCATTCTGAGAGATCATTTTTGACTGTTCTCTGTCTTTGATTAAGCACAAACTGCATTTTATACCTACCCATCTGGCACTTCTAATAAATACATTCCCCAACTAAGAGATACTCAAAGTTTATAAGTTTAATTTGTCATCCCTCTATAAAACCACATTGTAACATAACAATCTGTCACAGAGGCCAAGTTTAGCAGGATTTCATGGAATCACAGAATGGTTTGGGTTGGAAGGGACCTTTATAGATCATCAAGCTCCAAGCCCCCTGCAATGAGCTGGGAGATCTTTAATTAGATAAAGCTGCTCAGAGCTCTGTTCAACCTGACCTTGAATGTTTTCAGAGATGGGGCATCCACTACCCTCTCTAGGTAACCTGCGCCAGTGTTTTACCAACCCCTGCGTAAAAATTTTCTTCTTTACATCTAATCTAAATAGATCCTGTTTAGTTTTAAACCATTACCCATTTTCCTAACACAACAGGCCCTGCTAAAAAGTTTGTCCCCATTTGGACAGGCAGCTGTTTACCAGCCAGCCTTGATGCCAAAAAACAGCCTTGGACACATCTGATTTACTACAGCAGATACTGCCCACATGCCCTGGGAGGGACAAGAGACAGAGACCATGAACAGCTGGGGTTCAGACTCAGGATTCTGACTGATCCTCACTCATCTCAGCAATGGGCCATTTATCCTTTCACCCAGCCTCGCTTGGTGACATGCCAAATTTGGAGGCTGCTATGTTTGTTACCTACCTACTGAGCTATAGACTAGAGCTCAATTATCCTTAAATTCTTATCAGGATCCTTCACTCCAGCCAGGGCTGTCATGGAAAATGTAATGCATGTCCTGACTCAAGGTTTTGGTTCATTTGTAATAAAAATCATCTGGCCTCTCTCTGAAGGAAGATGCAATCCATCCCTGTTGGGAGACAGTGGAAAATATAGTTTATATGGATGCCAACTGGATCCTCATCAGAAAGAATCTTTTGTGCAGTGTTCATGTGCAGAGCTGTGCAGAAAGGGGAGGGCCTGAAAACAGGAAGATTTTCTGTGCTGTTGAGCTGTTTGGCTGCTCACACTGGTTCCAGATGGTGCTGGAGGCACTCGGTGCCTCTGAAAACCAGCCAACTTTCATTCTCCCAGTTCTTATAGTAGCAGGAGAAAAACTGTTCTCTTGAGAAAAGAAAACAGGGGAAAACTACTAATGATATTTCTGCTTCTCCTGTTGGCAAATTATAGCTGAAAGTAGATAACATGCTGCAATAACTCTGGCTTTCCAGCTGGAGAGGGAGAGAAGGAACGAGCTGCTGTGGGTGTCCCATGTAGCACAAGGCTCTGCTCCCTGAAACAGCCCTAACCCAAACTCATTTGGATCACCTGGGGCCCCTAAATTTTCATTCCAGAGCTTCAATTATTCTTTCTTCCTATTCTTCATACCAGTGAGGAGAGACAAATCTGTCTAAGTAGGGCTGGTTTTGCCATTGTTTTCCAAGGGTTTCTCATCCTTTCCTTACCCAGGAACACTTCTGGGCTCTGGGGCTGCTCCTCCTGGGGATCCATTTCTGCCCAGTGACCTGACAGCAGATGCTGACAGTGTTTAACCTCATGTCCTGCTTTGCAGTCAGGTCCATACTTCTACTACATCTCAGGCTTATTCATCCAGTCTTTAACACTCCTTTACAAGGTTTTTGTTGTTGTTGTTTTTTGGTTTTTTGTTTGTTTGTTTGTTTTCTTGGGTTCTTTTTCAGTTTAAGATAGGATGTGGCTCAGCTGGCATCACAGCCCTGGTTAGATCACCACAAAGAATCAGAGCAATGGCACAGGAGGTTTTGCACATGAGCACGAGCTACAAACATCCATCCTCACTATCCCCTGCCGACCAAATTGGTTCAGAAAAAGAACAGACAGGAGCAGTGCCTTTGATGGAAGCCCTGTGTAAAGCCTGTGTCAATTTGTCTTGTTTTGAGCCAAAACACACTCTGGACTTTGAGCTTGATTTTTGCTTATGTTTAATTGATCAAATCCCTCTCCCCCACAAATTTCTGAAGTATCTGAGAAAATCCTATTTTAAAAAAAGTGTATGAATTACTTTTCAGTATCAATTAAAGAGTACCTTGCAGCTATTACAATGGCAAAGCCACCTGTAACTATGTTTGATGTTTTGCTGCTTAATTATTAAAACTTTCTTGACTAGGAGTTACTTTCATTAGCAAGAATTTAACTTTTGATTTTAAATAAGTGATTCAGAGATGAATCAGGGCTATATGATTCCTTTCAGGCTGTATTTGTGGCAGTTCTACAGGCATAACCCAGCTATTTTTGCTGAGAATTCATCCACAACACTTTTCCTCAATTGGAACAATATTGATACAGCATCAATCTGGTCTGTATGTAGCTTTTCAAGATGAAAGAGCAAAAGATGTGTCTCTGAGATATATCTTGCAAGTCAGAGAATACTGGAGATCACAACTACAAGGTAATATTTATGTAAAAAGGAGTTGCTGTTCTACCTTGAAGTGAGACTTTTGTTTCTGTTAAAGAAAATAATAAAAAAATTCAGAGCAGTAAAGAAAAATATAGGTCATTTTTCCTCTTTGTCAGCTTTGCTGCAGTGAAAAATTTCTCCATATCTTCGCTTATAATTCTCCTGGCTAACAGTCATTGTTTGATTTATAAAATAACTGCCAGGACCAACAAGCATGTTTATCTCCTTTCAGAGGATATAAACAGCAGAGAGTTTAAAAAGCAGATACTCCATTAAAATGAGTTTATATCATATCTATTCAGACCTTACAAGCCATGGCTTAAAAGCCTAATCCATTTGTTTCTCTAAGACTGCTTTACTTTTGCCTCTTGCCTTGATGAAAGGGGATGCACTCAGTGCATCACAGCAGTGATAAGGAGACAGCTTCAGCCCCCTTATCAAAACACACATGGAATGAAGGATGGTCCTGCTCAGAAAGACGTTCCTTCTCAAGCTCATCTAAACTTTTCATATCACAGGTGTTGCTTTGCATTTTCCAGGATGAATCAATGTTCCCAACAGCCCCAGGGTGGAAGCCAGTACTGCAAAGAGGACGGGCTGAACCACGCTGAACAATGCCTGCAGCTCTCTTACCACAGCAGAAGCACAGACAGAGAACCAAAGGGATGTCCCTGCAGCACACACAGGAGTCACAGAACTCCCTTCCCCAGGGATGAGCCTGGCCAGCCCAGGACAGTACCAGGGAGGGAAAGCAAAATGTCTGGACTGGGGTCTGAGGCAGCTCTGGATTTTCTTTGTCCCCCTGCTCCCCTTTGGATTGTAAAGCAACGGATACAAAGACATCACCACAACATCATCCTGCGTTACCTGCCCTTGTTTATGGTACTTGAATCCTGTCACTTCCCACTCTTGTGTCCAGCCAGCAACCCATAAAGTGCCTCACTGATCCCACCCCTCTTTTTTACCTCTGAATGACCACTTCCAGTCTCTGAGAAAGATTCCCAGGCGTTCTCACCTCAGCTAAGCTAGTCAATGATTTTTCACAGAAGTTGAGCTTTGGGGGGGCTGGAAACACTTTTTATTCCAGATCCCAACTGTCCATCAGTTTACTCTGTATCTCTGAACAGCAACTTGTTCCCAAGCACAACCATCTGGTTTTTTTATCTCTTGTTAATGAGTAATTCCACATGCTCCTTGAAGTGAGTGAGAAATGATTATTTGATTTAGGATGCTCTCAAATTATAAACAGCCCACATGTTTTTTTGTTGTGTTTTTTTTTTTTTTCCTATGTGCATGCTGCATCTTTTTCTCAATGAAGATTAATGTTATTCTTGCCATGGGGCTATGTAGGAAGGAAACATTTGTGCAACAGCAATTTCTAAAACTTTCCCCAGATTGATTTATGTGTTTATTCGTTTTCAAGTTTTGGGCTCTTGTAAATGATGTCTTTAGTCTTCTGATGGAATCCTGACATCCAGTGATTTACAGCTAGCTAAAAGCAAATGTGTGGAGGGAAGATTATTTGTCTCCTGACCATAACTGAGGGCTAGATTGAATAAAGAAGTTTGCATAAACTAAGCTAAGCGTAAAGCTTTAAAGTCATTATGTAAAGCAAGAAGTAAAATAGTCTAACAACCAAAACAAAATGCCAAGCAGTGAATTAAAAACAAAGATTAAACCTGCCTTCAGCTATACAGGAAAAATCATGCTTATAGGAAGGCAGAGTCACTGAAATGAAGTATTGATTTTCTGCTGAAAGAATTGTAAGTATAAAAGGACAATTAATTTTCAGACTAAGCTAATGGTCATATTATTGCTCTCTGGGTGTAGCAAGAAGCTCATCTGTCTCTATCTATCTATAGCGTTTGACTCCTGTGCTCAGAGGCAGTGAGTTTTTAATCGAAAGTAGATTGTTAAGAATATCAGAGCATGGTCAAGAGTCCAGGCTATTTCTGTATAGATTTCAACTCCAAATTGAAGGTGACTTTGTTTGACACACACAATCCCTATCTGGAGCAGCATTTAACCTTCCTTCCTGGCCACTCACCTCCAGTCCCTTGCCTGTCCTGCTGAGTCCCCTCACAAGGGACTGGGGCTCATCTTTTGGCTTGTTCTTCTCAGCCTTCCCATCCTACACCTCGGAACTCCTTTCCAAAACAATGTGTAATAAGCCAGGTTTGTCATCCAGCAAGTGTTGCTGGTTGAAATTATTTTGTATGCATGTAAAAAAGAATATTATCTCAAGCCAGACAGACTTTAAAAATGCAAATAATTAATAGTTTCTAAAGCCTGGTGCATCAGTTCCAATAAATCAAGTAGTTTTGTTTAAACAAACCATCCAAGCCCCAAATAAATATGCAGACTCCTGAGCAGGATCAATTCAAACCTGGCTGATCTTTCACTGTGATTTAAAAATACGATTTTCTGCTCGTTTCCGAAGAAATATTGATATGACTTTAGGCTTGAACATTGCCCTTGCTATCATAACTGTTCTTCTAGGGAATGCCTGGCAATGACTCCACGCTGTGTGATGTATCCGAGTGCCTCAGGCTGATCCCCAACCACTGAACGCGTCCGTCACCCCCACATCCTGCCTGAGCAGCAACTGTCAATTATTATTTTATTTTTTTTTCAGAACACCCCAGTGAGAACTGCTTCCAGGTCTGGGTGGAGGTGAAGCTGAGTGGAGTCCGGACGCTGTGAAAGCCCCACTGAGTGACAAAACTTTTAAAATATGATTACAGGGAGGATTTTGTCTCCACAATGCTGCCATGCTGGGATGTGACAGGCTTCCTACCCAGGTCTGGAAGGTATGGATCTGCTTGCATACATGAAATTTCATAATTTCCCTTCCTTCCCCTCTCTGTGCATCTGTTGTTTTGAGAAGGGAGTATAGAAGAAAGAAAAAAAAAAAAAGCAAAAAACAACAAACCAAAAACAGAGACTGTTTTGACATAAATCCTAAGGGTTGAAACGAGTTAAAACATGATTAACCAGCATAGGAACCAGCTCTCTGCAATGTATGTGGTACATTATTAGTTTATATTTAAAGTGACAGTGCCAAGACTGTCAGGTCAGGGGGGAAAAAAAACCCAAAACCACATCTTTAAAGTATCTTGCATAGTTACTACAGACACAGATCTGATTGCAAAATTCAGGCACACTAATGCCTGAGAACAAGTGTTACAGAGAGCCTGTAACAGAGCTAGAACACTAAGGAGGATGCCATCATCCTGCATAAAGCCACAAAAATTAAATATTATCTCTCTTCTGTGGCAATCCCTCATGAAAAGGGCACGAGGGAAACAAAACCACCAGCAAAGACCAAATGCTCAGGATGGAGTCTCCATGAGGTAGAGGGTTCCTGATCCCTGGGCCACATCCCTGACCCAGCTCCAGGGGCCAGAACAGAGACACAAAAACAAGCCAGGGGAGCAGGGCACCAAAACTAGAGGATGCCACCCCTTCTGAAGAGACACAGCTGTCCTGCAACCCTCGAGGAGCCAAGAGCACAGAGTCACTTTGGTACTGAGTTACTCACCCAGCACAGCTCCATCCCTGGGTGAGCCTGCCTGTGGCACACACCTGCTCTCACAGGACTTACAGGGGGAGAGACTGCCCTGAAACCCACAGGGATTTACAGAAAGACATGCACTCGGGATGGCTAAATTGCCTAGTTTGAACCAGGGTTTGTCCTTCATCTTTTGGCTTCGTTTGGACCTAATCACATTTTCAACAGATCTGAAGAAATATATAAAAACACAATTCTACAGCTCATTGCTGTCAAGCTGGAGGGGGGGGGAAGTAATTTTCTACAATTCAGCTGTTCAGAGAAAACTTGATCATTCAAGTATGAAACTTTGTAATTGTTTCTGCTGATCTTATTTTCCCCCCTCACACACACAATGCTGTCAGCATCAACCCTGCTAATAAAGAGCAAAACATCCAGCCAAACAGTCTGTAGCTGGAGAGTTAATTTCATCAGCAGCGATGGATTTCACACGCCAGACCAAGAAAAATGGACTGCAAAACCCTTCTGCTCACCTGCACAGCACATCCCCAGGGCTGGGAAGGAGGGCAGGATGTGCAGGCAGAGCATCCAGCATGGACCCAATCTGCTTCAGCCTAGGAGACACTTCCACACCCCACTCCAAGCCTGGCTGTACTGCTGGGCACCAGGGAAGTGAGAAAGGGGAGTGGAGGTGCTGGCCAAGGAAAGGGGACTCAAGCAGGACTAGCTGTGCAGCTATTAGAGAGATGGAGGAGCACAAGGAGCTGGCAGACAGCAGGACACAGCATGTCCATGGTAATATTTGGGAGCTGGACTTTCCCAGGAGGACCAGTCCTAGTGAACACATGCAAGTAACTCCTTTTGCATTCGGGGACTGTCTCTTGCTGGTTGCCAGACACCTGATCTAGAGTCCTAGCCACAATAAATAAATCTGGAGACAGCTGCCTCAGGCACAGCCCCATTCCAGCACCAAGGACTCCCTGCCCTGCCAAGCCTGCTGGAATGCAGTTGCAGTGACTGAGAGCAGGGAACAAAACCAAATTCCTGCTGGCACCAACCTCCCATGACTCACAGGAGCTCTTTGAGAATCCAAACCTTCAGAGAAGGGTTCCACTCTGACAGATGCAGGTGAGCAGCCAAGCTGAGAGTGAGGACAGCCACTTGGAAAGCCCCAAGAAACACATTGGCCATCAGTAGTGACTTCATGCAGACCAGTGCTCAGCATCAAAACATCACCAAGTTTGTGGGGAGACCAGAAGGAGGGGAAACATGTGATTTACACAACTTCAAGAAGAGAACTTTTTTAGAAAAAAATATTACTAGTCCCACTGAAAATGCCCACTTTTGTCAAAACAGATCAACATAAACCTGAAATCATTAGGTTCTACCTGTCACTGTACTGTGCAAACTACAGCCCAGATGCCACAACCTTTCACTCTGCTCTCTGGGTACAGCCCTCTGCCTGGCCTATCCTTTCCAAAATGTGTTTTGCCCTTCCAGCAGGAGAGGAGCATCCTCCAGACATAGCCCTGGGGGCAGAGGGAAGCAGCACTTAACCAGACTCCCATGAGATTGAGTGATGCCATGTTGAAGAGAAAATCTCCAAGGGATAGATCCATACTTAAAACCTCTGATCATTTTCCAAGTAAATTATTCTTCTTTCCAAAGAAAGTACATTTGAGTGAAAATGCAGTTTTCCCTCCAAGATCAGTACTGATGGAAATTACCAGGTAGTTCTGCTATCCTGCAGGAGGTAACTTAGGGTGAAATAACCCCACATGGTAAAACAGCTAGATTGTCAAGAGGGGGGAAAAATTTTTTAAAATCACACTCATTCTTGTTGGGTGTTTCACAAGAGCACTGCAGGAAAAGACTGGGATACAGTAGCAGCATTGATAACATTTTTTTTCTTTTGTATTCATAAAGCATTCATAAAGTATTCATACTTAACACTCAGCTTTGCTGACAAACCTTTTTTTCCATCAAATGAAGTTATAAACTGCAATGTAAGATCTCTTGGCTGGTGAAACAGAGTGATAGCAGAGTCTCTTGGGAATATTAGACCTCCGACCACGCAAGGTGAGCATTACAAGCCTGACCTCACTCCTCAGAAATTTCTTCATGAGTTCCTAAGGATATGACTGGTAAATACATGAGATCATGAGATGTCTGCTTGGTTTCATTCACTTTGTGTCATCAGCATTTTTCATTCCCCTGCTGCAGGACTGGCTGTTGCAGTAATTTCTATGCTTTCAGGAAATTAAAAAAAAAAAAAAAGAAAAATATCTGACATCTTTGTGCTTAAAATAGACTCAAGAGCCCAACTGATTTGTACTTTCCTTGTGGGATCTAGGAGGTTGTGAGGCTGGAAAACCACCTGAAAATGAGCAAATTATGAGACAGGGAAGAAACTGTGAGCTTTTAAAATAAAAGGTCTTCAGTTCACCCTGAGGAAGATTTACAAGGCACAGGAGTTCAGGAGTCTCTGGGACATCCACTGGCAGCTGGCACAGCATGATACTGCAGGAAAAAAATGCTCCATCCAGAGGAGAACTACCACTGCAACAGCCCTGGCAGCAGCACCAGCTCACTGGAAACACACCCAGGCAAACTCGTCTGTGCAATAAAACCTGGGATTTCCTCACTGTGTTAATGTAGGGATAGAGAGCAGCTGGGCCGTTTGATACCCCAGTTTCACCAAATCCTGTGTATAGTCCAATACCTTCTTGTTCCCATCTCTCCTCTCCAGTTAAAGCAGGGACTGGCTCTCTGTTGCATTTGATGTGAACGTTGTTTTGTTTACTGTAAGGAGGCATTCCATATCCCTGATCTTCTACACTCTAATCCCCAACACTTCTCCCTCCCACCCTGGCTAAACATGGATGTCAGGAGAAGTTTCCCGGTCCCTGGGCAGTGACTCAATGCCATGTAAAGTCAGTTCCTCTCCTTTAGCACACTTGTCCAAAGCAGTTTGTCTTATCAGCTGATGAACTATACAGAATAAAACTTTCAGAGGGATTCAATCCCTGCTGAAGTAATTTTGGTTATGGATTCAGGTGAGGAGGCCAGAGGAGACCTTCAGCTATGCAGACATCTGCAGTGAATAAGATAATCCTTGTTCTAATCATATAATCACCTGTACCTCTCTGGTTGATAAAACATCCACTTAAAAATTATATTGCTCCTAAAAAAAATCTTCTACTGCCTGGAGAACCTTGAGTACCAGAGATTAAAAGATTATGGAAAATAAGTATGCATAATTTTCACTTTGCTTTGTGCCAGTGAGAGACAGAGAATGTTTGGACAGAGAGGAAAATTGGGATAGAAACAGTCTGCTCTGCCATTTGTCTGATCTTTCACACCAGCAGAGGAATGGAAATATTTTTATGATTAGGAAATGCTGAGACAAGAACAGTGTCTGTGCCTCTTTTAAGAGATGATATTTCAAGTGGATACAGCTCATTCACTGTTGCTATTTTTTTTTCTTAACACCTTTTTAGTGTCTAATATTTTAGCAAGAAGCATTTTTGAGCTAAATGAAGGTGGAGATGAGGTTTCTTCTTCTCACAGCTCTCAGTCAGCTGAGATATAACATTTCTATTGGGTTTATTTCCCTGCAAGAATTTATCAGACCTGTGAGATGTATCTGTGCCCAGTACAACCCCTGATCTCCCCCATGTCCAGGAGCAGAAATCCCTTGTGCCTGTGTCCTAGGTTGCAATGCAAGATGTAACCAGCAGTGTGTATTCTATCACCATCTGTTAAAACCAGGTGGGGCAGTATTCTTTAGCTCTTCCAGGACCCATCCTTTGTCTAGGAAGATATCTGCTGTTAATGGGCCATTGAGTCCCACTGCATGACGGATAAAATTACATCATCCCACTGGGAGATGTTCCACCCAGGGGGAGGAGCCAAACATTCATACCTAGATAAAACCTGAGATTTGGAACATCAGAGCAACTTTTTCCCACTAGATTACCAGAAAAAGACCAGGCCCATCCTCATCACCACCAGACCATCAGAGGAAAATTGCACACTTCTCCAGGATTATTGCTTCAATAGAACCACATCTGTCACTCCAGGAGGGCTGGAGCCACCATTTAATCAGACTGCCACCAACACCTGGACAAACAGGGTATCATCTTGTATTCTGGCTGTTTTGTTTTTTGCATTACTGTATTTTTATTTTAACTTTCCTAGTAAAAACTGTAATTCCTATTCCCATATCTTTGCCTAAGAGCTCCTTAATTTCAAAATTATAATAATTTGGAGGAAAGGATCTTACATTTTCAATTTCAAAAAAGCACCTGACTTCCTCAGCAAACACCTATCTTTCAAACCAAGGGAGCCTGACACTGTGTTTGTTTTGCAGGTGGTTGATGATGTTAGGAGTAAATTCAAACCCAGATGAAGAGTGGCCTAAGCAATGGAGGTGCCAACCCCAGAGCCCGTGTACGTTGACGTGGACAAGGGACTGACGTTAGCATGTTTTGTCTTCCTCTGCCTCTTCCTGATTGTGATGATCATTCGCTGTGCAAAAGTCATCATGGACCCTTACAGCGCCATCCCAACATCCACGTGGGAGGAGCAGCATCTGGATGACTGACAGGGATTCCCAGACACAGCCATAGCATGCTGTGCTCCAGGAGGTCTTTCCCACAGGGAAGGCTGACACACAAACAGCCATTTTAAAATATGCAGGACAAAGGGAATGTCTCCAAGAGCACATAGTGTAAATTATTTTTGCTCAACAGGTCAAGATATCAGCAAGCCATTCTGGCAGCAGAGTTTACTACTATGCAGCAACTCTTATTTTACAGTTGTCATTTTAAATCAAGTAGCACAAGATTCTCCAGACTTTTCCTAACTCTTGGTCTAGCACAGCTTGTCCCACCCTCAATATCACCCACAAACCCAGGGTAACCATCAACACCATGAAAAAGCAACAAGAGTATTCTATCTTTCCTGGAAACAGATTGCTTCAAACACTGATTGCTTCCTTGGTTTTATGGGTGCATTTTAGGAAAGGCCCAGATTTTATATACCAGAGCATCACTAAGTAGAAGTGCTGAAGTACCTCTGGCTAGGTAGAATTATAGAATCAGATTTATTCTTGACTTGCTTGGTTCCGCGCTCCCTTACCCCTCTGCAGCCATATTTCCAGTGACCAGGATACCAAAGCACTCAGACTTCAGGGGTCCTGGACTGCTGTAGACCCCACAGCACCACCTTGCTGTATCCTAGTCATGCAAAAACCAGGCATATCCTCTGTCATGGGCCCCTGGATTAGTCAGGCCATTGACTTTGAGCTTGGTAGGCACCAAAAATCCCCGGAGCAGAGCCTGTAGTTGACACTGCTGGTGTCAACTACATAGAACTTGCTGTGATTTTCATAGAGTGGTTCCACAATTTCACCCATCTTTTGCTTCAGGTGTACTTCAGTGGTATGAGACAGGACTAGAATGACAAGGACAATAAGCAGAGAGACTTCTTCCAGCTTTGTCATTCAGTCTCCTCAGCATAACATTTACACTAACACACAATAATAAGCATTCTACCTGGGAGAAATTCAGCTCCTTCAAAGGAAGATTTTTTTTCCCATGAGTTTGTAAGGTATATTTCCTTCTCTCAACTCATTAAGACATTATGCAAGAAGGCATAAGTGAACATGGAAGCACTGGAAATTTATTATTTATGTTTGAAGAGTGGAGACTGCAGCATTCCAAAGTTCTCCATTCCTCAGATTCTAAGTTTTGCTCATGCCTGCCTTTTCTTTCATGGCTACATGTTCAACTTATGGGATTGAAAGGAAGCAATTCAGAGCAGGTGCTGCAACCACAGCAAGCACCGTGAGCAGACAAGTCTTGGAAGCACAAAACTTCAAGAAGGGCATTTCTCCATTTCTCCTCCTCACCATCCTACCTGACTCCCAGACTCTTGCCATGAGACAACGCACAGTGGGTGAGAAAGGTGGAAGCAAAGGCTGTGACAAGAAAATTGGGACACAGACTTTGTAAGGCACTGTTCTAGCTCTGACAGATTTGTTTGATGATCACACAAGTCAATTTTTATGTGCCTCAGTCTATTCATCAGTGAAATGGGTGTAACAATTTCACCTTGTCACACCCCATTTTGTCTATCTAATAATATCAGAAAGCACCTGGAGAGCCTTAGATAGGGACACAGATGAGGTTCTTAATTACAAGTCTTCCTGCTAAAACCAATAGGGAAGGTCTGGATCTCATTATACTGCAGGGATGCTCTCCCCAGGCAGAGGACTTGTCCAGACCCCCATTTACTCTCTCACTGCAGTATTTTGAGCCAAGTCAAATGGCTCCTGGTTTTTTTTGGTTTTTTTTTTTTTTTTTTAACATAGCCCACTGATTTCTGAGGATGTAAGGTGCTCAACACTGCGAATACAGAGATCCCAAAACTGCAGGCTACAAGGCGTGTGGAGACTTTTGCGTGGAACTTTTGAAACACACAATTTCTGCTGATCTCCGTTGTAGGAGATCCCATTCCTGAGGCAGGAAATTCAAAGATTCACTTTCCTCCTGATGTCCTCTAGCAAGAGACCTCCACTGCTTCCATTACGCACTGCAGATTGCTCCTCAGGCTGTTTATTTAGCCTCAGCTTCTGCTAGTCAGGTAATCACCAGTAACAGAGCACTTTTTCAGGCTTGAATGTCAAATATTCATCATACTTGGAGCAAACCCACTGTTCTCTCTTATTCATGGGCAGGTCTATCTGTACCAGAGGGATGGATTTCCTAGCTCAAAGAACAGCACTTCTGTTTCATGAGCTAAAGTTTGGAACTTGCATTTTGTTCATTATATCTTGTACCTCTCTAGTGGGACTATTTGCAAAATAACAAAATTATGTCCGGGCTAGGGACACTTTCAGTTTGCAGGTCACCTGGCTGAGCTCACAGCTGATGCAGAGCAAGGACAGAGCTTGTCCTCACACCTCTCAGTGCCAATACTCCACTTGGTGTTTATCTGCATGCATTGTCTCTTTGGCACTGTCACATGTCACTGATAAGCCCCAGTTCAGCTAAGGACTTATTGAGGTGCTGAAGTTTAAGCCTCTGATCAGGCTGCCCAATTACTGGGACCAGGGTCAGTGCTGTGGCATGCCTCTGGCAGGGCAGGGACAGCAGCATACAGTCCTTGCAGGAGCAAAGCCTGTCTGAGAATGAAGGGTTACAAATGCTGAGGAAGCAAACTGACAAATTTGCTTTGCAAGGATGGTTGCCACTTTTTTTTCTCCTTGTCCAGCTGAACAAACCATTTTATGGATTTTCCTGAAAATCCTAATGAAAAGACCCCTCTGAATAGCTCTATTTTCTAATAAAAAGGGACTTGTCCTCATGGCACAGCCTGTCAAGTCCATCATTCTGCTGACAAAAAATGCCTTTATAAAAATCTGGATGTTCACATACATGACTGCAATAAAGTCAAAGAGATTGTTTTTATAGAGAAAATGTAAATCTATTGATCTCTTCACTCTTGTGACCAGTGACAGGACTCTAGCCTGAGTTCAAGGAGCCTTTGGACAACACTCTCAGGCACACAGTGGCATTCTTGGGATGTCCTGTGCCAGGCCAGGAGTTGGACTCAATGATCCTGCTGGGTCCCCCCCAACTCAGTTTATTCTCTGATTCATTCTAATTTCTGCCTTTCCCCACTGGTTACAATCACACAACCTCACTCCTCTTTAACCAAAAGCAATACTGGACATCATGCCTAAGCCAGACACTTTGTGCTCCTTCCCCTGGGAGCCAGGACTATCCCACCCCCACTGCAGCTCCAGCTGGTGCCAACCCTGCTGGCAAATCCTGCTCATGGCCAGGGAAGGGCTCTGTCAGCAGGAGCTGCATCACTGGGCTTGGTAGTAATTTCAGCTGCATGCAACAAGTGCCTCTGCTAGTTTTGGTTCTTTTTTAATCATTGTGCCATACTACCAGCAACTGCACTCAGAGGATAGACATCAAACTTGTTGCAAGTGTATTTATCTAACATAATAAACGGCTTCAACATGGAAAAGCTCCTTGCTGTCTCTGTTGTGGTTTTCTTACAGTTGCCAGGACAACCTTAAAAATACCCACAACACAACGTGATTTACGAGAAGGGCATACATTCATGACAGCCCTCCTTGGAGAGTGAGAGCAGAGAACAACTCCCTGCATAGCTGCACCACTACAGATTTTTGGACCTCAGGGTAGAGCTGATGGAGCCCCAGGTGTTCCTGTGGCTCTGCAGAAGGTCAGCCTTTCCAAAGGGGCTATTTCAGGTTACTCCCTTGGCCAGGAAGAGCACTCCGCTGAGTTCAGCTCAGTAGGGGACTGCAGCACCTGTATTTCAGCAATTCATTATCAGTAACAAATTACATACCAAAAGAAATTGGGCCACTGAGACCAGAACCCCTCCTGCTAGCAACTGAAAATGAAGAGCATGGAGCATCTGTGGGGATGTCTTTGAAGAAACTCCAGAGTATGGGATATACAGGGTAAAAAGCACCTAGGGAACTCCTCCTTTTGAAAAAGATATGAAGAGATGAATTGCTAATTCTTTCATCTTGAGAAAGGGCTCTGTTGCCTGAAAGCTGGTTTCTTTATAGATCTGCTTGTCCCTGCAGCAAGTCCTCTGGCAGAAGGATCTTTGTGCCTGGAATCCAGTTTGCCACAAAGACTAAACCCCTCTGATAAATCATTACTGCTCTCCTAGTCAGAAGCAGGGGCTGGAGTCTTTACACTGTTTTCAGTGCAGCTACTCTGAACTGAGGCCAACAGCAGCTGAATTTGAGTAGACACCTTGGAAATGTTTTTTGGAAAGAAACAGGGACTGATGGCAAGCTAGAGACTCACATGAGCAATGCTGCTGCGGCCAGTTCTGGCCAAAGGTGTCCCCAGCTTGCTGGGTCATTACAATCCCAGCAGGCACCTTCAGCCCAGATTCCAACACAGGACTAGGATGGGGAAGTGCTGTGCTCAGACTTGAGCCATCTCCTTTACGTTTTAATTTTTTTAAAAACAATTTTCAGTAAAAGTGGTCGGTACCTTGCTCACCAGGAGGAAAAGTCTGCTCTCACACACATCTTTAGAGCAATAAACAATTTGAAATTCCTGATTGCATTTATTCTTAAGTCATCATATACAATTCAATTAACAGGGATGTTAAGAAATATTGAATTACAGAATTCTTAGGTACAAAGCTCCATGTTCCATACTGGAACCTAGCCAGGCAGCCCACACAGGCATATCAGAAATCAAAAATGTATTAAAATTACATTAAGTACGCCAAAGCCATAAGGACTGCAAAGTTCTTCAAAACTTATTTTATATTTAAGATTGATTGGATTTCTCCAGCAGCTGCTGTCTTGCCTCTACAGATCAAAGGAAATACCTGTAGGGGTGGGCAGGCAGCAGAGCTGGGCACACTTCAGACCCTGCAGCAGATCCCAGAGCCCCCCAAACAGGATCCCAGGACTCAGCAGCTCCAGGGCACCCCGTGCTCTGCAGGGCACTAGAGGTGCCAGCTGCCAGTGCTGAGCCCTGAGCACATCTGCCCTAGATCCAGTGCACAGTGAGGAGTGGGACAAGAAACCCTCCCTGTGCTTGCAGCTCCCAGCCAGTCCCCCAGTACTCATGGACCAAGGTGTTGATCCTCCAGGCTGACCCAAGGGATGCCCAGCTGCCACCAGGGACTCTTGCAGCATTCCCCTTGGAAGTTCATTAACTGTGTTAACACCAGCTCTGTCTCAGCTGCTTATGGAGCAAACAGTAAAAGCAGAAAGCACAGGTCTGTAGTTAAATCTTCATGGAATACCAAGCACCTGTGCAGCACAGAAAGAGTTGAGGTGAAGAAGTTCTTGGGAATGAGGGAAGATGCAGAGAAGGAACATCTCACAGCAGATTTGT
The DNA here is from genome assembly GCF_963662255.1 of Cinclus cinclus. Lineage (NCBI taxonomy): Eukaryota > Metazoa > Chordata > Aves > Passeriformes > Cinclidae > Cinclus > Cinclus cinclus. Next base: position 13,638,668 of record NC_085058.1, read on the forward strand.
ATGGAGCAGCACAGTGCCAGTACCTCAGCATGTCCCTCACGTACTTCCAAAGCCTTCAATCAATTTTAAAATCCCAGAAATGATCTCCTTCTTTCTCACTATGCAGCAACTGTGTAGGCATTCTGAACAGAAGCAGCAATGAAACCTGAGAAATGGTCTCTTGCCTCAGTGCTTAACACCAAAAGCCACCTGAACATCACCTACCAGCTCTGTCCCTCTTCACAAAGCCACTACCGTGACCCTGAACAGCTACTGAGAGTGTTTTACTTTGAGTTATTACTGCCTGGGTAAAGAAAGAATTGCGAATATTGCTGACCAAAACGCTTACATCAAAACTAATTTTTCCCCAAGATATTGCATCTATCTAATTAGAATCTCTGCAGAAAACCACTTCAGGTGGAGAGTGCCTGCATTTCACAGCAAAAAGCCATTGGTTCCTTTAAATTCTGAAATACATTTTAGAGGTTTATTCCATTTTTTTGATGCTTAATTATACTAACAGCACTATTATAAATTACACCCAGCTTTTTTGTTACGCACCAACCTGACGACGCTTTGATCTGTAAGAAAATGCATCTCAAAGTACTAAACAGTGGCTGCCTTTAGTTTTGCTACCAGCAAGCTAACAAAATCAGGTGGAATAATCTCAGGCAGGATAATTTATTGTCTCTATGCCAGTGTTAAAGCAGCACAACCCAGAAGCAGCTCCTGCCCCCCTCCAAGAGTTCCCCTCCAACACCCCAGCACTACTCACCCCAGGGATCACTGTGCTCCAGCAAGGATTGCTGCTGACCTCTGCTGAGTGGGAAACACCAGCCAAGAGAAGGATGCTCCAGGCCAGCACCAGAGCTGTGGTTTCCACTCAGACACACATTTCTATTTCCTCTGGTCACGAGTGCAGGGTCTGTCTCCCAACACAACTTTGCATGACCCTGAATGAGGCTTCCCAGGTGGCTGACATAGCAGAAAGGTTTTATTCTTTACTCCAGGCTTCTGAAGATTCAAGAAGGATTATCTTGTTCTACACACATGTTATAAACCCACAAACCTGGTGCTAAGACAGGGTAGTAAAAAAGGAGCTCTGGGTTTCTTTGTTCAAAGCCAGATTATAAGCAAACTAAGAAAACCACATTTAAATCAAAGGGAAATTTATAATCTCTGGGAGCAGAGACAACCATGCTCAACCTTAACTGAAAAAAAATCTTCTAGAAGTGCATGGGACTCTCTTTGTAGAGGCAATCAAACCAATTGGAACTAGAACTTCAAAAATAAACTTTTTCCAAGCACCCAGGCTGAAGCACCCTCTTCTAAGAGCCTGATCTTTTCACCTGTGTTCAGCTTCCCCTAAAACCAGAAGAAAGGTCCATGACCTTCATTTTGAAGCACAAGGGTGCAAACTGGTCCCAGCTGCCCTGGGGGAGGTGGAGCAAGTAGGAGGTGCCCATAACACCTGTGTGTTTCCCAAAATTTGGGTCAGAGGCTGCTTTCCCCCCCAGGCAGTGGGTGCTGCTGGTCCCAGGCCAAAGCTATTTTGTGGGCAGCCCTGCACATTGCAGCACAGATGTGCCCTTCACTCTCCCCTTGACTCAGGGCACCCTGGCAGGGATGAGAATCAGCAATGCTGGTGGCTCTGGGCTTGCTGTATTAGGAAAGGGCATCATGGCCATGGACCCCCCCCTGCTTCTCCACCCAAAAAGAACCCACTGCCTTCTTCTGGGGATAGAAGAAAAGTGGCCTTGGGCACACAGAAAAGTTTGTCTCCTTTTTCACCATCTCCTGGCATTTTGGCCCCCATCCATGTAGCAGGCAGCAGATGATTCTGAGCTCTGTCCTGAGAGAGGTTTTGGACTTTGTCCAGCTCACCTCTGAAACCTGCTGTGCCTGAGGTCCTTTCCAGAAATTACCCACCTTCTGGAATCTGGAACTTCTCCAGATGTCCCCAGGCTAGAGAAGCTCAGTTCAGTCACCTTGGGACCACATGGGTCCCTTCCCTCCCCCCACCCATCCCCAGTGTGGTGCAGAGATGCTTGGCCCAGGGATGTCCAGAGTGGCCACTGCAAATCCCCCCTCCTCCCTCAGGGCTGGGGCTGGGCATGGCAGGTTGGCTCTGGGGCACGAGCCAGCGTGGAAGGGGCTGTGGTTGGGTGCCTCCATCCTGGCCAGGTTTGGGGTCTCAGCACCACTGACCTTCTGCCTGACTGGGCAACAAGCCCAACTCCCCCTTGCAGGCAGGAACTGCAGAATCCAGTTGGCTCTTTGGAAGAGGAATTAATTGGGTGTGTACAGGACTCACCTTTACCTTGCTCAGAGTTCAGGAAGAGCACTATGGATTTACAGTTGCCCTAAGTATTCCTGTGCCCAGAAAGCCTTGACACCTCAGCCCTTCTTGGCTGTGCAGTGTCTTGCATCAAGGTCACAGCTGATGACTATTGACATACTGCCCCAACATCAGCTCTTTGTGTCTTTCCTCAGACATTGCACTTCCAGACATCTGATGTGTCAAGGTGCACCATGGATGTTGCTTCTGCAGAGAAATTTCTCTCCTGGATAAATGTTTTGTGTGTCCTCCTGCCACTGTCAGGAGCAAAGCCAGGCTGTGCTCAGAGGAACAGGATGGGTTATTTCTAAATCCAAGAGGGAAGGCGTCAACTCACAATTGTCCTTTGAGGTTAAAAGAGAGCACAAAGCCTCTATAAATTGATAATCCAGTCAGAGTACATTAAATAAATATCTGCCTATTAGTTCAGCTCTAAGAGCCTGAAGGCAAAATAGCTTTTTCTTGATAAACAGCAATGAGCCAATATTTTCCTGGCCAGGTCATCCTTGATTTGGGGATGAACTTCCAAGCATCATTCTTTAAATAACTATTATTGTTGCACACTAGAAGAGAGCCCATTACAGTGCACATGCCTATTAGCAGTAATTTATATGCACTGCCATGTTTTTTCTTTAATTTTCATTTCAAATTAAGTTTCCTCTTCTGCATGGCCACAAAGTTCACATTCCTGGCCAGCCCCTGGTACTGCCCAGGATGACATAAAATGCCCTGACAGCCCACACCAGCAAAACTACCTGGCAGACTTTTTGAGCAGTAATGGGACAGCCTGGAAAAGCAGCAGCATGGGCTCATCCTGCTGTTACCACATGCAGCCAGCAGCCTCATCAGGTTCTTCACTTTGAGGACCAAGCAAATATTTAACAAGTTCCCCTCGCACTACACCACAGTTCATTATCTGGTCTCCCAAGCTCCTTCAGTCAGTAATATCCTCTAATTGATGTGATTTGGCACTGGGCCATGGAGTTAAATTGATTTGTAGGCCAACAGGAGACAGCAGATGCCCTTTACACTTGAGGAAAGTGGCATGAGGCTTTGTTTACTGTCTGCTGCAAGGGGATGCTGTGGCACGAGGAGCTTTGAGGGGGGCAGGAAGGGGGCTTGGTGTCCCTGTTGGGTGGCAGGGTGTGACTGCCACCAGTGAGTGCCTGGGAATCACTCCAGTGATGAAATTCCCCCTCCCTCCTTGACCCCAGGGATGCTGGTGCACAGGGTAAGAGAGAAACAGGGAATTCCCTTCTCTAAACCAGGGCAGGAGGCACAAGGGTGATTTTTGTCCATGACCTTCTGAGGGGTGCCCCAACACATTCCAGACATCTCTGGGCTGGAATCAATCTCTTTCTGGGACAGGAGAGCTGCCTCTGGTTGTGTAAAGGCAGCAGGAGCAGGAACATCCTGCCTGTTGCCTTCAGTTGTGTTGATTATCACATTTCCAAATTGCTTTGTTGCAAATTATTTTAGGGCACAGTCATGTAATTCTTGCTCAGGAAGGTCTACAAGTTTTAACATCCATATGCAACTTGCCTTCAGGATTTCCCCTCCAGCACATTAACACTGTGAAAAAAGGAAGTCAGCATGGAATCTCAGCTTTTATCATCAGCCTAGTACTCTGAATATTTAAGCTTACTTGAAAGCCTCTTTTTATAATTATGAAAAAAAACCCATTAATGTTTTAGAAGAGTTAAGAATCTTGCTTTCCATTTCAATCATCTTGTTCATATTCTGAGAATTTTAAGCTAGCATTGAAATCCTTTTCTAATCACACCAGAGAGCTACATTCATCTTTAAGATATTTATTGATAATTTAAAAAAATAAGATTCCAATCACTCATATAAAAACAATAAACTTGAATAAAGCAGAATGACCAGTAGAGGTAGGAGGAGGGTTCCTCCTTGTCACATTACTCCATCCTCATGGATTTGACAGGGCTGGAAGGATTTTTCCTGAGCACTGGCCAAACCCCACACGGAATCCGTTGCCCTGGCAGTAACCTAGGGACAGAAAACAGCACACAGCTTGTTCTGTAAGGACAGCTGACTTACCAGGAATAAAAGTGAATAAAGGCATAAAGAGACCAAAGCCAAGTGAAAACATTTCAGATATGCAATGAGGGATAAAAACCCAGAGCACCTGTGAGAGTTCAAGTAGTCCAGGTATATGAGAAAAAAAAGAAGCACAAACTGTTAAACACAGCAATATGCAAGTTCAGTGAATTGATCAAAGAACAAACAAGATGTGCCAGCAATATTTCTGTTTTCAAACCTAACCTGCAGCACCATCAATCTACCTGGCAAACTGATTCACTGCCTGGCCCAGCCCTGCAATTAATCAAATAAATCTGAATTCTCTTTCTGCAGCATCAGGACTGCTCTTGGGATATCAGGATGCTGACAGCCAGAAAGGCAGTCATTAAAACCCCTCAAACAGCAGGACCTACCCTTGAAGAAGCTGTTTCACTTGCTAAAGTCAAGTGGTTTAGTTCCATGAGAAATTCAACATCTGACTCCAAGTTCTCACTAATTCTCTGTTATATAAGAGGGTGTGGAAGCTCTGCTGGCTGCTGCTGCAGAACTCGGGGGGTGTGACAGCATCCTATGACAGCACACTACATCCCACAGAGCGACCACAGGACCACTCCATCCCTCCCTGCTACCCCCTGGTGGAGGAGGTGACGTTGGGACAGGGATGCTGCATCTCCTCTTGCTGCCACGGGCCAGCCCAGCTGCTCCACAAACATCAGCCACCAGCCAAGCTGCAGGCAAAGCAGGGCAGGGGACACAGACAGCACCTTCTGGCCCATCTGAGGAGTCTATTCTGCCAAGAGCAGCTGAGGAGATCCTACTGTAGCATTCTGCTACAGCAGCTGATCAAGGGAAGAACAAGTGGCATATGCTACATTTTAACGACTGATTTCATAGTTAGAGATGGATTTTCCTGATGGACTACATCACCTGCACGTGATAAAATACAGCTGCCTTCAAGAGGAAGAGAAGGAGTTCAACAGAACAGACCAGAATTCCCACCCTTAGCATAGATCAGTGGAAAACTCCCCTGAGGAAGAGAAAGGGTTGGCTCAGGATGCAGGGAGACAAAGTTACTGCAGCACAAAATGAGACCCTGCCAGCTCTAATCCACAGTGCAGCCCTCACAGCCAGGATGAAATGAAGTTTTCCAAGGATAGTAGTGTCTCCAAGTGCTTGTGTAAAGCCACAGACACCATCCTGGTATCTGTCAGGTAATCCTCATCCTTAAGCAGCAGTGGAGTAAGGCACTGTAAGGCTCAGCTCAGCTTCCATTTGACTCATTAGCTTCATTGTCAGCCTTCCTTTGAGCAGCAGCTGATTATTTCAGTCCAGTTTGGTTATCCCTGCTGTCAGGCACAATTTTGAGCAGCACCAAGGAGCAGCACACTGAACAAAGTGAGCCCTGTGCTGCCAGCAGCCCTGGCCTGAGCTCTGTATGCCAAGGAGCTACTGAAAGATTTTTGCATGCAGCTGCCAACACCACCAGGAGCTGCTCCCCTGCCATGCTCCCTCCCTGAGACACTTCTTGGGAGAAATATATTTTTCTCATTTTATGCATTAGGTCTCTGAAATAGGTCCCACATGGGGAGTAGGAATACAAAGTTGAAACAGGAAACCAGAAATGATGTGTTGAGCACTTGGCAAGAGCTAATGGCAGTGCCTTGGGAGAGGATGGAATAGCAGCTCTGCCCCAAGGGTGCCCTAAGGCCCTGGACCTGCCATATATCACTAAATAAATAGGAGCAGCTCCCAAACTGTCCCAGCAGACAGCCCAGCAGCCCCTGGTTCTTTGCAATGCCCCGGTGTCCACTGCCACACACTGTGCTAGTGTGAAATAGCCCAGCAGATCAATTAACATGGCACTGTCCCACTGCCTCCCCCCGGCTCTGCAGCAATGCCATCATGCCATCTTTAAAGATTAAACACATTCAGGATTCAAGGTATTTAAAGAATTAACACAACTTGTCCTGGGCATGAAGAACACGGGCTGGTCCCATTTGTCCTGAGCTGGCTCCCCAAACCAGCAGCTCCCAAACTGTGAGGGGCTCCTTGCCAAAAAGGGATATGAGTGTGTAACTGCACAGGGATGTTCTTCATCCCTCACTGCACCCTAATGTAGGGCTCCTGGCACAGTTACTGGAGAGACACGGGGGACTCTGGAGGGCAGTGTGGCACTTTGAGTTGTTGCAGGAGTGTCCCTGGATATTTGGGGAGCCTGTAGAGAGCAGAGTCAGATGCCTCCACATTGCAGAGTGAGCAGTCACTGGGCTGCTGGGAGGCTGAAGGATGGCACTGGGGACTCCTCAGGTTCATCACCTATGGCTCTCTCTACATCTCAATCTCCAGTTGTCTCAGCATCTTCCTCTGTCAAACTGGCAGCAGCTCACAGAAACACGATTTTCAAGGCTATTGGATGGGCTGCCAGGCAGGAGGCACTGAGGCTCTGCCTGCAGCACCACCAAATGCCAGGGGAGTCAATGCCAGGGGTCTGGAATACTTACATTAAGGGGTTTTTTGGTTTGTTTGGGGTGTTTTTGGCTTTTTTGTGTTGTTGTTGGGGTTTTTGTTTGTTTCTTTGTTTTTAAACACAGAAAATTCTTGGCTTTTCTTTGGTTTTTTTTCCAGAAAAAAAATAAAATATAATTTTAAACTGTTTCATCAAAAATCCTAGGAGTCCTGGTTGGATTGAGCAGGCCCAACTACGTAGGCACACTGTGAAGCAGCTGCCTTGGTGTTTGTCACTCACACTTTCTCTGCCCTCAGTCACACCTGTGAAGTCTTTTCCCATTGCTTTTCCCAATGCTTTCCCATTCCCATTTGTTCCTGTGCAGATATCTCTGATCACATCAGCAGGATGGAGCTGCTCAGAGCTAGGTGTGGCACTGGCTGGGTCTCAGCTGGTAACAACATCCCACAGCACATTCCCTAAAATCCCAGTAGGTCACATAGCAAAGACACTGGAGGCTTGAAACAAAAATTTCTCCTGGCTGTTCTTGCCAAATATTTGCCGCCCCAAAGCCACAAAGATGAGAGGAAAGGAAAAAATTGATTTGTTTTGCACTAGGCTTTGGGTTAAAAAGAAGTAGGAGCAGGATTTAGATCACAAAACACCATGGTAGATTTTAATTCATAAAATCCTTAGATTATCAAGATGAAAATTTAACCATGTCTCAGCATGAAACAGCTCTCAAGCAGAGCCCTTTTCAGAGGGGAGCTGGTCAGCTGCTCTAGAAGGCTCTGTGCTGTTTCCCCACATACCTGATTTGCAACACACTTCACTGAATAGGCCTAGGTTACAAATGAAATATTATTTGAAAAATAACTTTTTTTAGCATTTGCCAAGCTCAGCTCCACATGCAAACTTGGACTGTGGTGGAAACAATTCATCAACTGCTCCTAGTCCTGGGTTATTTTACCCATAAAGGCAAAACTACCTCCATCATCTCCTTGGTGCTCACACAGGGGCATAGGAGGAGCATTAAGGACTTAGCAAAGCAAATAATTTAATCTAGAAAGCATTTATGGCAGGGAAATTTCCATCCACCTCCTCACAGGGAGGATGGAAACTGTGCTTGCATGGCAGGTATGTGTAGAGTAGCCCAGCTCCACACCAGGAGCCTGTGCTGCTGGGATCAGCCTATGGAAATGTGTCCTTGCTGCAATTCTCCAGCCATTACCTGTCAGAATCACTTCATCTCCATCCTGCAGGAATTTACGAGACTGTCCATTGCCAAGAGGGATTTCTTTTGTTCCATTCCAGGATAGCTCCAGCATGGAGCCAAAGCTCTCTGGATCCTGCAGAAAGAGTTCATAAACAAATAAACAATTTTTTAGTATCTTTCCTGCTGTTCAGCTTCTTGCTGCTGGGAGCAGACAGACAAGTACATTACCTCTACAGAACAGAGTTTTGCTGTTGATTTAATTCATTGATACATTGGCTCTTTTTCCTGACTATGCATTTTAATTTGTTGCTGGCTATTAGCAGTGATGCTTACAGCTGTTTTCTGGTGTATTTAACATAGTGTTCAACCTGTTCAAGCAATTTGGGTCTGCCTCAGCAAGAATGGAAACAAGTGAAAGAAGCTTCTACAAATCCAGTGCTTTTATGTAGTCACATTTCAGATTTTTAATTACATTTTGTTCTTCAGAAGAGAAAAGCTGGTGTTTGTGAGTCTTTAATGTCATTCTGCAGTATAATAATCTGAAGATTCAAAAAGCACCTCAGAAATTTTTGAAAGTGAAGTACAAGCATCCCAGCTTGCAAACAACTTACCTGAGGCTTTGTGACAGCATGTACAGGATTTGTATTTGGTGATCCAGAAAGTGAGAATTGCCCATATATTGCAGCCACTGCCCAAATGGTAGCTCAAGGGGAGTAACAGTATGTGAGGCTGGCTCCAGCTTCACTGGAGAAACTAAGAGTTATACCTAGGCACCTTTTACATTCTTTTCAGAAATAAAAAGCTGCATTTCACAAAGAGTAAATGGATTATGAGGATGCTCCCACACAGATTTGCATCTGTTGTAAAATATTTTATAGGAAAAGAAGTACAGGAGAGATCAAAACCCCCAAACTCAACAGCATTTAAAAGCAGCCAAACGAAAGCCCTACCCACACCAAATCACTTCTCAGTGTGAATTTGGGGCTACCAAAGCAGCACCCCAGAGTGCCCAGGAAAGAAATGCAGATAGTTTTGTGGGGCTCAGATCAGGAAGGGTTTAGCCCCAGGCCCCACTCTGTTGGTTTTGAGTTGCTGACCATTGACTGTCACTGTTTCAACACTTACAGGTCCACTGATGGTGCCAGAGGCCAGGAGGTCCCCAGGTCTGAGGTTGCAGCCATTGATGGAATGATGAGCCAGCTGCTGTTTCATGGTCCAGTACATGTGCTGGAGGAAGGAGGAAGAGGGGCTAAAGCAAGGAAGCAGCAAAGGACATCCTCTGGTGGGCCATTAGGCTATGCAGAATGGAGTCATGTAGCCTGGCCTATGACACTCATAAAACCCACACTTCAACGTGCAATTCAGTCCCTCAATTTTTTTTTCTTATTTCAGCTGGATGTAATTTTTCCTTTTATTCCTCTCTAAGACCAGTAGTGCTGACCCAGGCTCTATGATTACACCCAGTATTTTAACAGCCTTGTAGAAAAATCTACTTATTACTGATTTGCTGACTACTGATTTACTGATTAAGGTAATTACTATGCAAAGAGCCAAATGTGAATATGAAATTGATTGAGAATTGCTGCAGCTGGCACATAAATCTCCTGGCTTCAATCAGTGGGTGGAGGCAGAGCCATCACGCTGCCCACGGAGGGGATAGGGCAGACCCAGGCTGGCAGCAGTGAGTGGCATCTAAATTAGAGCTCTATTGCAAGAGGCAGTTCCCTCTTCCTGTAGTTCTCTGTCCCCAGCCAAATGGACACAGAGCTAAGGATGCTCTGAGCATCCAAACCAAGCAGCAGGAAGAGCTGTCCCCTTCATCAAGCATTCAGGTGTTTCCATCTTCCAGTGGTGATAGTTACCCCCTGAGAGGTGGAAACACCTGAATACTTTTCATTTTATTGAAAATTCCCCTCTGTCTCCTATGCAGACATTCAGCTCTGATCTTCAGCTGCACTGGGACAGACTGCTCAGAGAATTGGTGGATTCACCATCCCTGGAGGTGTTCAAAAGGTGTGTGGATGTGAGGGACATGATTTAGTTGTGGGCTTGGCAGTGCTGCGTTAACATTTGGACTCGATGATCTTGGAGGACTTTTCCAGCCTTAGTGATGTTATGATTCTATTCTATGAGTCTAATGTAAAAAGCAGTGCTTGAAATTGCCTGGGCAAGAGCTGATGGCATCAGCAAGATTGCAAATAACCAAAAGATACTGGAGTCTTACCTTGAAATTGGATCTGCATATAGTAGTTGGTGAACTCATTCCTTCTCCTGCAGGAAATAAAGGATAAGAAAGAGAGACGCAATTTGTTTGTGTTGGATGAATTATGTTGGAGTCTTCTTATTTTACAGATGGATGGAGACTTCTTTTATCACTGTAATCCCTAGTGAGAAACCAGTAATAACATTTTCTATAGCTACAAAGACTGGGATTTCATAGAAAACAAGGGTGTGGATTGCACTGGAGTAGCATCAAGCTGCCCATTTCCTACTCTGCTCTCCTATGGGAGAAACACCTGGAACCTATGGTCAGCAGGGCCATAAGGTGGGGGCTGAGCTCATCTGGATCCCACAAAAATCTGCTCAATCCATGCCTCGACAATCCCTGCCTGTGCAAGGAGACCCCTCAGGGACCCTCCTCAAGGAAAGCAGGGGGGCATCCCCTGCTTGGCACATTGCTGCACAGCCAGCAGGGAGCAGGAGGAGTTCTGCCTCTTTCTCTGACAGAGGCAATCTGGGCAAAGTGGGAAAAGAAGGAGGGCAGAGCCCAGAGCAAAGTGCCTGAAAGTTGAGGTGGTGTCACAATATTGAATTGGCAATTTCAGCTTTGCAACCCACGCATCTTTGCCATACCTTTAATGGCAACAAAGAGCTCGATGTCAAAAGTGTAGGGCTCTTTATCCTGAAGGTAGGGCAGTGGCTGAGGATCCTAAAAGCACAAAAACCACATCATAGTCTAAATAAAAAGAAATTTAAAAATCCACCGGACATTCCAGTGGGTACTGGTATACCCAGCCTGTGCTGCACAACCCACTCTCTTCACCATTCTTACTGCTCAGATTCTTACTTTGCTTGGTCTCCTGCACACACTTTTACAGATCTTTCTGAACAGATATGATATCCATATAATCCAATTCCTTTTTCTGCTCGAGGCATGGCAAAAGCCATGCCATCATTTCAGTGTGGATGTTAATCCAGCACAAATAGAGTGCCAGCACACCTTTGTTCTGTGCCTGCACAGAGAAGATGGTGAGGCCTCTGCAAGACTCTTATCTTCTCCAGTTCTAACTACCTACATAATGCAGACAACTGAAAATGCTTGAACAAAGTGTTCTGGTTTGACTCCACCCTCTCTTCACCACTTACTGGATGTTAAGTGCTACCAAAGACCCAGAAGAAGCCCTCATTAGTTCATTTTCCAAGTGTTTTAAAGATGATTTTTTCTGCCCTGCTCAAGCAGGATGACAGCACAACATGTGTCAGGGCCAGAGACATCAATGAGCACTTGAACTCAGAGGACCCTGGCTGCCTTCATCTGCTCAGAAGTAGAATCACAACTGTAAATTCCATGGAGACAATCCTTGGCATGGATGCAGCTCAGTGATTTCTACTGACACTTTCTTAGCACTGCTTTTCCTTTATTTCAACCTTTTCTCTTGCTGACCTGGACAGGGTTTGGCAACACAAATGGCATGAGAGCTTCCATGGTGACAACCCATGGAGAGATGGTTGTGCCAAGGCTTTTGCTCAGGAAAGGACCCAGAGGAACATATTCCCACTTCTGGATGTCACGGGCTGGGAAGAAAACATTTCAAGCAATGCAGTTAAACATATCCTAGGAATTGTACATCCATCAGATTCATGAAAGAGTAACATGAATTGAAATTGCTATCCCCAGCCTCTTCTAGCTGTTTTGCCCAAATCTTAATTTAAATCCATCCATTTTCAACCCAATTTTCTTAGATCAGCTAGATGAGAATGATAAATCAGCAATAAGTAAAACAAACCACATCATTCCCATATAACTAGTATTTTTACCCCCATAATTATTCCTTTTATACCTAGCTAATGGTCTTTTCCAGCCATGTGGAGAATTTCAACAAGTTAAATCTCTGCAGAGACTGAGGGATTTGTGATTGCCAAATCCTTTTCCTGTTCCTGACACTGAAATCAATCACCAACCTTGGTATCACCATTCCTACGACTCCTCAATCCCTACCCAGAAGAAACTAGACTGACAATAGCTCTTTCATAAGTAAATAAATCTTAATTAGGCAGCAATTTCTGGTTCTACTAATTGATCAAAGATGGATTGATACAGACGCTGGAAAATACAGGCAGCACTTCATTTTCATCCCTTTCACTGTACCCAGTGGTTTCAGTGATCAGCATTCTTCTATTAAAATATGTAATTTATCCCTCTCTAGGGTCCCCCATGATGCTGGAACCCCCTCTCCAGGCAGATTCCCACAGCACCAGTTACCACTCCAGTCATTCATCAGGACCATCCCAAAGATGTGCTCCTGGGCTTTGCTGATGGGAATGGGCTCCCCAAACTTGTTTCCAGGACCTACAAAGAATGCCTGAAATCAAAAAACAACATGTTGATTATGTTTCTGAAGTTACAAATCTTTACTGCCCAGAGAGTTACAGACAGCAGCAACAGAGGCTGGACAGGGTGAGTTTTGCACCATCTCCCATACACATTTGGACAAAACCTGTAGCCTACTCCACTTTTCTTCCCCTCCATGAAGCTGGCAGGCTTGAATTACTTAAGAGCTCTTTGTTGCTAGGAGACAGGCATTAAACAAGGGCACGATGTTCTCAAAATGCAGGAGGAAAAATGGTCCCTCCTAATTACAGTCCGGATGCAGAACAGGTTTTCCCACTGAAGAGGCTGCTTGCTGCAGACAGTGAGCAGGAAGGAGTTTAAAGTCATCCAGGGGGATACTGAACATGGCTGGAACCTGATGGGACAGTGGGGAAGAACAGGCAGGTGGAGAAATGTGCCCACTCAGTAAAGTAAGCCATGAACTGGGTGCCTGCACTCATCTCCTTAGGAATCCACAGCCTGCACATGCAGATGATTTTGTAGGGAATCTCAGTTGTCTCTTTCTGTCTACAATATGGAAGTTCTTCCTTCTGTTCTTGCAGCAGTAGAACTCGGGCAGCGTCACAGCAACCTCACCTTATGGGACTGCATCTCCCCTTACAGCACTGATTGGCAAAGCACATAGCATTAAAGACTTTCACTACATTTTATAACCATTTCCATCAATACTGCACTTCTGCTACTTTTTTTTTTAAGGGAAATTATTGGGAATAAAACACACAAAAATTATATAAGACATTAAAATAATACAAATCTTCATACAATCCTATGAAACCCTCCCTTCTGGACCACGCTAAGCCGCAGCATGATGTGCCTTCCTGCCATGTTTTTTTACAACACCCACAGCACAGGTTTTAACTTTCAGGCAGCAGAATCATGAGTTTGAATTCCACTGCCAAGAACTCAGGGCTTCCTCTGGTCTAGCACAGGGGGCAGACAGCCTGGACTTCCCAAAGCCCAGTGTCCATTGATAGACCCTGGCTGCAGTGCAGAGGTAACTGCTGACCATGAAACAGGCTGTGGTGGCTGATGGAAAGAATTCTGCTGCCTGGCTGCACCACTGGTACTCAGCTTTGGCCAGGTGAATTTCTTCCAGCCTGAGAGCTGTGAGCAAACCTCCCAATGAGCCAAGGCACCCTGCTCCTCATCCAGAGCAAAGGTTTGTTCCACAGAAATCTTTACCGCCTGCAGCACAGACAGCTCAGAGAGGAACATAGGAATGGACCTTATGGGACATTCATTTTAGAAGAAACTAAACCCACCCTTTCTTCCCTGTTTCTATTTTAATATTTTTCAAGTCATAAGGAGGAAAAAAACCCTCTCACCATTTCTAACTCGATATCCAGACGTTTACAAGCACCAAACACTGGAGGTTTATCTGTGGGTAGAAAAAAGAATATTTTATTCTCACACCAGGGAGGCAGCTAGGAAAATAGAAGTAATGGTCAGAAGAAACAGCAGCTGGTGCTGCTTGGCATGGAACAGAAGGCGGATTAAAACCAGGGCTTTCTCTTTCCCTGACCCCAGGCTGGGCTTCAGGCAAGGCATCCCAGACCCTTCCACTCCACTACTCTGTGATGTGGAATAAAATTAAAGAATAAAATAAATAAGAATCCACATTAAAATCCTCCCAGAGACTCACCGTTGTCAGGTTTCATTTGTCCCACAGGTCTCCGGATGGGCGTCCCAGACACCACAACAGACGATGCCCGGCCGTGATAACCCACAGGTAGGTGCAGCCTTGAGAAAGAGCACCACAGGGCCTGAGTCAGCTGTGTGCCAGAGCAGATTTTGGGGTGGCAGCACCACAGGAGTACAAGGTACAAGGAGAAGGAGCTCTGTATACATGGGCACAGATCTCAGCACCTTACTCTGATACAATGATGGAAACGAAATATAATCCAAAACCACATTGCAGTCTTAATGCACTTCTGTTGCACTGCTCCAATTAATTCCTTTGATCTTCTACTTTCTTTTCACTCAGCAAAACCTAATTTTTTTAAGTATATTTGTCTTTGAACTGAGGGGACTGCACAGTAACTGGTGTGGCCACTGCAATGAAGGGCAGGGCAGACTCACTTAGGCTGGGACATGTGGAGTTTGGTTCTAGTATTAAACTCTGGACAACACCAATTCTCATCTGCTATGAACTGAAACCTGAAGTGTGTTCCTGGAAAACTACTCAGACCTTTAAAACATCATGTATATGTGCAGATAAGCCTGCAAAATAATGCTGTCCTTGAGAATAATCCAAGCCACCCACCAGTTTGGCATCAGAGCGTTCTCCTTGCCCCTGAACATGATCCCAACATTTGTGGCATGTTGGCGTGAAGAATAGAAGTCAGTGTAATCTCCTGCACGAGGAAAAAAAACCCATAAAATAGGGATCAGTGGCAGCAAAGTCCCTCATCTGCGGGGTCTAAAGCACATCATATGGTGCTGGCAATGAAAAGAGCAGGAAAGGAGACAGCAAGAGTGCTCAGAGGATGTCATTAATAGCATAAAGAGGTGATTAACAGTTCACCTATAACTTATGCAGCCATTTTTTTTTTTTTTTTTTTTTTTAATCTCCGGTAGAGAAGAGGAGGGAAAATGCAGGAGATAAAGCAGCAGCCCCCGTTCCAGAGAAGGCAATTCCCGCCCGGTACCCGGCAGGGACTCGGGAGATACTCAGGACATCTGCTGCCCTCTGCTGCCATCCCTGCAAACAGCTCCCACCCTCCGATCCACGGGAAAACGGAGCCGTGAGGGTGTGAAGACACAAACTGGGAGGGTGTATCGGCATTCTGCTGGTTAGTGAGCTCAGGAAGCTATCCAGCAGCTCCGGGAGGATCCAGCAGCAGGTTATCCCCTGCAGCTCCAGCCTCCCTGAGGAGGACCAGCCACTCAGGAGAAGCAGGAACCACACGGGACAGAGCAGCTGTGGAACCCTAAATGCCTTGTGTCTGTGAGATACAGCTCGGTCACACCAGGGCAATGCTCTGTTCCCAGCACTGATGGGAACCAGGAGCCAGCTATCTTCTGACAGGATATGCTCAACCTGAAACTATTTTCAGGAAGGTGTCACACCTATGGGAACTCTTCATGGTTCTGCTGGGACAGGCTAGACTTTGTCCCAAACCAGGGCTGTGCCCCGTGGAAGGCAAAAGCCAGCTCAGAACAGAGCTTGCATGGAAAATGGGCACGTTCGCTTCCCTGTTCCTATGAAGGTCCTGCCCTCAGGTGACTTTGATCAAGTTGGTTTGGGTCCAAATGCAAACTCCTGCTAAAACCAGGAAATGCTTACGTATCTCTATGAATATAGCAAACCC
This sequence comes from Cinclus cinclus, assembly GCF_963662255.1. Classification (NCBI taxonomy): domain Eukaryota; kingdom Metazoa; phylum Chordata; class Aves; order Passeriformes; family Cinclidae; genus Cinclus; species Cinclus cinclus. The sequence continues at coordinate 13,654,613 of NC_085058.1, forward strand.
AAAGCAGTCAGTGGCCTCATGAGAGTGGAGGCAAGGTTTGGAATGCAGAGTAATGGTTTGGGAATGGAAACTCCTACTTGTTCATGAGGCTGTGCTGGAGTATCTGCCTTGGAAACTTTGCAACACCTGCATTATTTTCCGATAGCAAAAGGAGAAATTGTTGGAAACTGAACAAGGGTTTCTTTCCTGGCTCTAGTCACAAAGGCTTTTGGTGATGGCAGTCTGATGGCAGGAGTTATGTACCACCAGACACCCCTGATTTAGTGGAAATTGCATCAGGAGTGTTCTGGCTGTTATTGAGCTTCCCCAGGCTTTTATTCTTGTGCCACAGTCAGCACCCACCTTTCATTATGTACAGTAATCTACTTCTGGCTGCTGCAAACCCCATTCCCTGTCACAGCTATGATGTGTCTGTCTGAGCAAGCTGGAAATAAAGCAGCTGCTCTGTGTGGGAGCAAAGGGCAGTGCCAAGGAGCCCTTGGCTGCAGGGGACTCACCAATGTGGGCAGGCAGGTGCATCATCGCAGAAGCTTGAGGTACAAACGCTCTGAAATGAAAAATTAGATCTCAGAAAACTTGTAGCTCCCACCTGTAAGAAGCATAGAAGAGGCTGAGTTGCTCTCCCAGCTCCTTCCTTGAGTTAGTTTGCAGAAAAACCCCTGGCAGAAAAGCTGGTGACTGCACAGGCTGCGGTTACTGGGATGGCTGCACCAAAAGGAGCAGCTGTCAGTGTGTGAGTGGGGAGGGGACATCCCTGGGGCTGGCTGCATTCCCGAGGGACACAGAGAAACCCCAGTGCCCACGGCCAGGACACCACTGCCACTGCCTCTGTGTGGGAAGGACGAGCTCATGGCATGTGGCTCCTGGGCTGTCTGATTTGAACTGAAGGCTCTGTTCAGGGCACAGGCAAGCAGCAGTTCAGACCTTCTCCTGCTCATGAGAGCCTAAATACTCCCAGTGCCCATGGCAGGACAGGGAGGAACAACTCCTGCTCACTCCAGAATAGCACTTGTGGTGTTTAAAACACCACTGTGGACCAACGAGAGGTGTGGGTAAATGGACACACAGAAGAGAACAGAGCACAGTCCTCCCCTCCTGCCCCTACACCACTGCACAGCCCCAAATCTGAAGCCAATTTGTGACCATGTACTCAATTTTAGCAAAGTCTGAAGAGTGGTTGCTGAGGACAAACTGGGGGGGGGGTGTTTCCCCATGCCTGCTCCAGGTGTGACAGGCAGGGAGGGAGGCACTGGGGGAGCTGGAAGAGGTGGAGACCCTTGGAGCAGCGTTTCTCCTTGGATGGCCACAGTGGAGGGGCCGTGGCCAGAGGACCAGCCCAGGCCATGCCTGTCCGGGCAGCCCCGCTCAGCCCCCACAGAGAGGGAGCAGGGCTGGACACACCCCAGGGCAGAGCTCCCTGTTCCCAGGTGGAGGGTGACACCCTGGATCTGTGGGCAGTCACGGGACTAATCAGAGATTAATCTTTACGTAATTAAGAGAAGGAAGCACTCGATGTGCACAAACCCCAGTTAATTCCCATGTAGGAGGCAGGTGGCCACGTCAGAATGTTGGTTTTGGTGTCCTGTCACTCAGGTGACACAGGCACAGCTGTGTCACACACCTCACTGTGCCTGCAGCCACCCCCTGCTCCCTCACCTTCTCCGCAGCTCCGTGTCGTCCCTCAGGGTGGGCTCTCCAGACGACAGCAGTTTTTGGAGGAAAGCCCTGGCCTCTGTCCACGCCGGCCAGCCCAGCCCCATGAAGGCATTCAGGGTGGGCTGGCAGTGACACAGACGTGGGGGCAAAGAAAAGAACACGTTTTGCTTATCCTTCACATGCAGGAAGATGTCCCACATTCTCATCCTGGTGTTGGATGCCCATGGCCAGGGTTATGTGGCTGTGGCTGCCCAGATCCCCCTGCCCACAGTTGCCCACACCCCCATCCACACCCCACAAGTCCCCTGCAGCAGGACCTGCTGCATGTTTGCATCACCCCATCCCAACACACCACTGCAGGCCCTGGTGGCTTTGATATCTTAACCAGTTGTAGACAGAGGTGGTTTGTATTTACCTTTATCCTTAACGCAACCTCCCTGTCATTAATATCCCATCCATGGAGTGTTGAAGGCACAAGCAGGAGTGAATTAACATTTAAGCTTGGTGTCAAGACACCTGCATTGCCACAAGCTGATTACACTTCCCTGGAAAATGACCTTTGGACCCCCGACGTCCCTGCTCTCCTTGATAACACCCTGTGATGGTTTTTGCTCTACCAGAATGCTCCTGACAACCTATTTTCAGTTCACATTCATTATCTCACCACAAGTTGCTGAAGTGCTTACAGAATATTTTTAAAATGTGTGTGGAAATTAAAACAGACTCTGATAAATACCTGGTCAAAAACGTGCTGGTGTTTGGCAAGAGCTGGTCCATTGAAAAGATGTTTAATGATGCTGAGATCCAAAATCTGGTCTCCAATTGCTACCCCAAGCCTGTGCCGAGGCTGCAAAGCAGCAAGAGGAGAGAGGAAGAGAAGAAGAGATTATGCTTGTTCCCAAAAATGCCCCAAAGAGGGCACAGGGGAAGACAGTGACCACAGAGAGTTTAGCCCATCCAGGACAAAGGTCTGGTACCTCAATGGGCCATCAGGAGCCAGTCTGAATCTGGCTAATGAAAAACATTAAGCCCTGTGAGCAGAGCATCACTCCAGACTACCTGCAGAACCTGAGGGGTAGAAAAGAGTCTCATTCCCATCTTTTGGGGAAAGGAAAGCACAACAAACTGAGGTTTCTCTCCCCATCCTCTTCCCTCAGAAAGAAGCTGACTTTCTCATTAACACCCCTCATTAATGACAAGCACTGCAGAATAAGCCCATCTGTCTGGAATATGCTGTGAAGTAGGAATTCTACAAGTGGGGAACAGTCACACAGAGAGGCCGTGGGCAGGATGGATCCCATCCCTATGGGTGTGCCATTGGAGAAATGGGAATTTCTGCACCCCAGCTCCTCCCCAGAGGACTGAGGGTGCTCTGGACTGCTCTGGTGATACCAGGAGGCACATGATGAGAGCACATCATGCTCAGGCACATGATTGCTGTGCCACATCTGCCCTCCATCACCCACCCTCACACCACAAGAGGAGCTCAGGACATGAATGCTGAGCCCAGCCTGGGTCCCTGCTCGATCTTCACTGCAGGAACAGCATCCCCACACTTGGGGAAATGTGACAGATGCAGCCCAGGAGACAAAGCTCCTGTTCATGCCCCGGGTGTGTGCAGAGCTGGTGGTGAGCAGCACCACGGCAGCTGCACAGGGCAGAAACACACCACAGCCTCCATTATTTGTGTCTTCGGACAAATACAGACAAACTATTACAGCCACTCTGAAAAGCAGCTCACCAAAATAACCATCTTCAGACATCCATGCTATTAAACCTATTTTTCAACCTTTAATTTCCAAACAAGATTCCAAATGTGGTAGTAAGTGTTTATTCAGCAAGCATTCCTGCAGAAAAAAAAAAAATCTAAAGGTCATGTCAGGTTAATTTGTAACTGGGATAGTCAGGAATGACACCAATTGTTTTAGCCTGAAATCATTAAAACATTCAGCTACTATCAGAACATTATTCTCCTAAATAATAACTCTAAGTCTTGCCTGTCATTTCACAGGGTTTGAGTGAAGATGGTTTTTTTCAGAGAATAGTTACTGAGGAAGGCAGAAAAATAATCCAAACTTGCTAGATAACAGCACGCACATCTAGGAATAGATTAAATGCATCATCTCATTTTATCTTTAGAAAATACCACATTAGAAAACACCATCTTCTGCTTCAATTTTTTTTAAACATACATGGGTAACTAGCAGACACCAGGAGATAATCATGAAGTTTCCATAAGCAATGACAAATAAATTCTCCAGATTTTCCTTCTGAGAAGCAGCTCTTGGCTTGTTTCCCTTTCTCCAGGAGGACACATCTCTGGAGCTCCATCCCATCAGGCACTCAGAGGTGTGAGGTTCAGCCTAGCTGGGCTCAGTTCTCATGAAAATTTGGAACTGGGAGCTACTCCCTTGGCAGAAAGGTTGAGCCGTGTTTTCTTATGTGATCATCATAAAACAAAAGGCCTGGAGCTGGCTCAACTTGCAGGCTTCGGCCAGAGCTTCAAACATGACATGTTTGCACACATTTAATGCAGCATTGCATAAATACACACCCAATAGAACACAACAGGTCAGCTGCAAAAACAGGTAGAACACACATTTGGTGCCCTGGTTTAATGCTTTGGCATTAACCAACAAAACATCAACAAAACTCCTCAAGAGCAGTAGTTAATGGGGCTTCTTAAGGGTAATGGTGTGATTACAGTCACAAAGAAAATGAAAGACTGAGTTAAAAACAAAAAGTTGAGTGTGAAATGTGCCATGCCTCTACATAGGGAGGGGAAGGGTCAAACACAGATTCAATGAAGTCACAGAAATTATCAAAACCACACAAGAGCTACTGTACAAATCAGCCAAAGTACTTCTCATCAGTATTAACACTTCTGGTTTCTTTTGTGCAGTTTCAGAGAAATTGTGATCAAAATAACCACACTAAGGAAACAGCTACAGCTTTGCCATCAGATCAGGAAGCCCATGACCTGTGTCTCAGGCTGGGAAGTCTTCCTTTATCCTACGTTTCTGGGAAATTCTACTGTGTCATAGCCCTGGAAAATTACAATAGCCCAAGAACAAAGTTTGCTGTTACTCACCTCCTCCTTCGTGGAGAAAACCCCATAGGGGAGGTTTTGGAGAGGAAAATCTGAGTCCTTGTCTACCCGGATGAAAGACATGGTGACCCCCGAGCAGTCCCTGCTTACACACAGCTCCCACCTCCCAGGTGCTACGTGCCTTCCTTGAAGGAAGAGCCTCTCCAGGTGGTGCAACCCAGAGCAGAGGAGCATCAAATCCCACCCTCCCTCCTCAGACACAAACCAATCGCTGCTCTGTCACCATCCCACCCCTCTGCCTGGTCCCTGGCAGTGGTTAATCAGTGCCAGGGGTTTGCCTGAGTCAGCAGCTGCTGATGGCTCCCAGCCAGGCAGTGACCCTGGTGAAATGGGGTCTTCCTGCTCACAGCTACCTTTCCTGGAGGTATTCAGATGTGTAGGTATGGCACTTAATTTAGAGGTGGACTTGGCAGCACTGGGTTAGCAGTTGGGCTAGGTGTTCTTGGAGATCTTTTCCAACCTTAACACTTCCATGATTTTACAAACCTTCAGATGAAGCTGAGGCCTTCCTGTAACAGGTAACTCGCTGTGGGTGAAGGATGCAGCAGCTCTAAGACCAGAGGTAACTGCCCTGGTTTAACTTTGGAGGGGTCACTTACGTGCCAGGGCCCCAGTAAAATGATTATGTCCACACTGATTCTCCCAGCACAAGCTCAGCAGCCCTTGGGAAGTTGCACAATTCACACCTGAAACTGCACCTGTTGTGGTTTTTAGTTTTGCAATGCTGCTGCACCTTGTCAAGTTCTTCCATCTTCTCCAAATTGTTCTACCATCTTAAAACCAGAGATATATGTGCAGCCAACCATAAAGAACAGGGAGGGTGGTGCTTCTGCTCCCAATTCCAGCTTTCTCCCACCTGCAGGAGAAAATTCACTCATAGTCAGAAGCAGAAACCAGAGGGAACATCCTTGAAATTAGAACATCATAGCAAAGGCCTCATCTTTCCAATAAGAACAGGAAGATGCTTGTGATTGCCAAGCTAAAGAATTGGTTTGCTGCTCAACCTTTTGTTTTTCCTTTCTTTTGGCAGAGGAGTCATTAGAAGAAATGCAGCAAATGGTACAGACTGAATTGAGTGCAAGATGATATAACAGTATCATCTGTGACAGCTGCTCACTCATTGAGACACAAGCTCACAAGGTGCTGTTTGAAAAGGGGTCTTATTTAAACATTACAATGCCTAGCTTGTGGAAGATTTCTTTAGATTCCTAAAATTTCCCCTGACTGTTGGAAATGTTTTAAATGTTTCACCATAGTGAAAATGTTTTGTGGACAGATTATAGGATCTGGGCTATAGAACCTGCATATTCCAAAACTGAAACAAAATCACATTGAAAACCTGTTCCAATACAGTGTCCAAAATGAGGACACAGATTTACTCAAGCATTTTGCACTGCTCTGTGAATGTGCTGGTGTTAATCAAAATGTTAATCTGCTAGCCTCAAGCTGATGACACAAAATACAGATTGAACTGCAGATCAACCACCAGGATAATGCAGGGCCACTGCTAAAGCAAACGAACGTGACACACCTTCTCAGGTGTCACAGAAAGGTGGACATCCAGTCTAAATGTTAGCTTGTACAACAGGGCCATGAACTCCTTCCATATTAACTCTTGAGCCCCCTGCACAAGCCAGGCTGAAGGAGATGTATTAGATGGCTGGGAGGACAGGTGTGGAAGCAGAACTCCCACTGTGGTTCTGCCCCACCATGGGCACTGGCAGGTGAGGATCCTACTGTGTCATCAAGAGCCAGAGGAGCAGTTGCTTCATAACTGGGGGTGGCAAAGGAAGGATGAGTATTTTTGTTGCACCTTTTCTTCTTTCAGGCACAAGAAAATACAAACTTAACAGGTTTTCCCCTGCCTTGTGAAATGAATGGTGTCTTTCTCTCTGCCTGGCCCAGAAAGCATCACTGTCAGGTGAAAAGCAGATTGGTCAGGAGGGCACATAGGAGAGAGAAAAGAATATGCTTAGGAAAAGGTGACACCAGAAATAGGGAAGAGGGAGGAATCAAATTGAGAAGGATTAGAGAATAGGGAAGTAGCAGCAAAGAGGAAAGCAAACAGAAACACCCACCAAAGGTGACACTGCTGTTCTTCCATGCTCTGTGCTGTGTAAGAGGAAGTTTAGCAAATGCTTTGAGGAAATACAGGATCTCTGACCCGTGATAAGGCAGACCATTACTGAAACTTGCCAGTAAGTTATTTATTCCTTCCTTCCTTTACTCTAAACTCCATGTGCTTCATAGATTGTGGTTAGGCCATTTCTGCAAGCACAAGCTACTTCATTTATTATTCTCTCTTGCAGATTACATTCTGTAACGACCATAGAAAGCACCTTCTGCTACACAGTTTATATCCTAAATGTAGTGCTTTATCTACTAATTGCCAGCCATAGCTTTTAAAGAGCATTCAGAATTTTAAAGGATGGGGCCAGTTTTGATTAAAAATTTAATGTTTTAAATAAAGCTGTGCAATCACATTTGTTTCACAAGTACTCCAAAGCAGCAGCAAGTCACCCAGTGAGATTTCAACTGCAGATCAGGACCATCTGGAGAGGAGCTGGTGCTACTTTATCAGATACTGTTATTTGGTGACAAGCAGCATTGGCTGAAATTCCCATGGCACTACATAAGCCACCTTTAAGTTATGGAGATGATCTGAGTTGAGGCAGAGACTTTGGTCTCAGGACAGGCAGCTTTGAAGAAACAAACTTACTGAGCATCCTCACAAGACAAGAAAAGAATTATTCTTCCAACAGTGCCACCTGCCATACAGTGGATCCCAAACCCACAGAACCACTTCCCAGAATCACACACACGACTCCACAGCCTACTCACAGCCACCTAACTTTCACCTTTAGGTCTGGCCCAGCTGAAGTAAATTGTCACAATGTCACAAATGCCCCAAGATCCTCCACATGAGAGACGTGCTGCACAGGAAGCATGGAGAGCTCCCTGGGCAGAGTGAACAGACAAGGTCTGGAAACTGCAGTGTCTCTGGAAATTACAGGTGAAAAGATAAAAAAAAGCCATCAGAATTTAGCTGGCATTGGGACACATGTGACAGCTGTGAATAAATACATTTCAAGTAAACGAACCACCAATGGAAGATCCCCATTAAAACAAAGCAAGAGAAATCCAACTTACATATGCCAGAGACAGCCATAGGGGCTCGGATTTTTCAAAATTTTATTTAATCAAAGTTAAGACGTGGATAAACATAAATACAGCACAGGTACTTCAGATCATTCTTCATATTTGTGTACAGACAAACTGATGGATGTAATCCCAATGAAAACTGCAGTCAATGAAGTGCATACAGCCTTCCCCCCACACACACAAAAACAAACCCCAATTAAAAAAAAAAAAGAAAACAACAAAAAAACCCCACACAATCTCAGCACACACTCTCATTACAAATGATTCATACATAAATAGGTAGAGGGTGCAAACAAGCTAATATGCGAACATGTATAACCTCTCGTTAATGGGAAAAAAAAACCAGAAGCAGCCATAATGATTAAAATACATTCAGTTACTGATAACTAGTTGTGCCATACAAGGCATTATCAATAAAAAAAAAAAAATGGAAATTGTGCTGCAGAGAAAAGCTATATACAACAAGAAAATAAACTGCAAAGTTAACGCATGCATGTCTTATCCTGGAAAAGCACAGCCCTCCAATATTTTCTCCATGTTTGTTATAAAAGCCCTCTGCACTCAACTAAAATTAAAATGATCTTAAAGGATAATACTTGTAAAGTTTACTTAAGTCTTCAGCCACAGAAAACTGCAATGAAAATAATGTTCAGAGTCATTTTCAAAAAAAAAAAAAACAAACAAAAACAATCTATTCATCTGATGACATGCATGATTAAAAGGTCTAGGCAAGATACACTGCTCTACGTTCCTGATGACTAAGGAAAAAAGCTCAAGTCAATTTAATCTGCAGATGGTCAGAAGATTTTTGTATTCCAGCAGAAGCAGCAGTTCAGATCTTCTGGATCTTTTCCCCAACAACTACAGGATTCTCTTTTCTGATTTTCTCAGCAGCATCAGCTTTGTAATTGTAAGAGCAACTGTGTACATCTGAGTAACGGTGCATTCCACAGTAAACGTTCCCACACCGACATTCAAACCCTGTGGACAGAAACAGCAGCTTAGACATTTCAACATTCTTAATTACACTGGTTTGCTTTAAATCCTGAATGGGTTCACTCACTAGCAATAAAGCTCAGTCACCAGTGTCAATCATTCAGCGAAAGAGCCTCTGCTGCAGAAAGCATAAGAATCACAAGTAATACATTTTTAAGCGATTAAAGCAAGCAAGATTGGACTTGACCATTCCTTCTTTTTGCATGACACTCTAGCACAGAACATTTCTAGATAACTCTCTGCTCTCTTGCTATGTTTATGAATCTTCACCCTCCAGAATTCAGCCCTTTCACTGGACCACTTCAAAGCTGGCTAGTGAATGGCAGCAAACTATCATCCAATTCCTTAGCTCAGCAGACTTCCAAAAGGAAGTATTTGGAATTATGAACTTCACTTAAGAAAGAAGGCTGAAAAACAAAATGATATATGAATGACTAATCTAGTAAGAGTCAGCTGAAAGCATTTTTGACTGTTATTTCAAATTAATAAATAACCATACCCCATTTTGCCTTTCAAGTAACATTTCAAAGGGCCAAAACCTAAACAAGCCTAAGGAAACTGAAATCAGTATTTCTTACCAGTCAGTCCAACCTTCTTCCTGCACATGAAACAACGATTCTTTTTCTGTTTTGGTTTGTCAAGCGACTTGTCCTGTTCTTCAGGTGTAGGCTCTGCATTCTCTGACACTGAAGCTGACATTAAAAATGTTAATAAGAACAGTGGAGAAAAAAGAGTCTGTCTCTCCCCTTTTAAGTCCTACAATAATCTGAAGCCCATGTTGCACATTTGGCCATTTTGCAGCAGCTCCCATGTCTGAAGTGCATTGGTCTCTCCACAGCGACTGAAACTCCCTCCTTCTAAGACCTTCAATATAATTTAAGGAAAACACTTAAAATGCTTGAAAATACCACAAAAACAACTAAAACAATAAACATTAGTTTAACAGCAAGATTCAGCACTATCAGATCCAGGAAGAAAATCCAACAGTCAAGTGTTTCTCTCCCACTTCCCACTATCTGCTTACAAGAAGCACTATATGTAACAGGATCAGTTGAGCCACCCTCTTTCAAATCCTGAATCAACATTATTTTTGCTGAGGACTACAACATGGAGGCCACACAAAACACAGTGTTTCAGAAAAATCTACCACTGTGACAGTGCTGCTCTTGCACACCTGGAAAAAGCCTACACAGGATATAGTCACTACCTGGGGTGAGAAACACCAGCTCAAGAGACCCAGGCTTGCAGGGTGGAACTACACTGTCCGGGAACCCAGAAGGAAACAGGTAAAAAAAACCTAATTTTAAATACATTTCTCCTAAGGCATCTTTCAACCTACTTTAGTGCACTCTCACATCTAAAAGAAACAGGTTACAAGCTGTGTGGGAGAGTATGAACAAGTAATAGTAGTATTTGGCTGAGTCAGGTAAAAATAGAAGTTGGCTGGTTTTCCTCAAGTATTTGCACATTCCTTACATTACAAAACAGAAATAGAAACAAAAAAAGCCCCAACTTCATTTCAACGTGGGCAAAGAGCCAATCTCTGCCTACTAGACATAGCTAGACCACAGCAGGACGAGTCTCCAGTGAGTAAGTCACACAGAAGTTGGGAGCATTTGCAGCAATGAACAAAAGCAAGCTCCAGCTGGGAGGAGTGTGGATGGAAGCAGAGCTAGAACCAGTGCTGTAAGGAAGGGAGTACAACAGCAAGCTCAGACATTTGTCAGGGAAAAAGCCACAGGCATCTCTGTGCAGCTGGACTTTTGCTTGTCAGAGACTGTCATATACAGTTCTGTGCTAGCTCTTCACCAGCTGACAGCTCTTCTGCATGACAAATCCAGTGGGGTTTTTCATGTGCTGTTATTCTGATTTTTTTTTTTGAAAGAAAAGGGCACTCATCACTTTTGCTATGTATCAAAACAAAGTACTCAGCAACATCAATGGATAGCAAGATACCTGATCACCAGCAAAGACTTTGCCTGAGGGGACAGTATATTCCACAGGTTAATCTAGCAAAGACACTATTACAGATGGTCTATTAAATCCTTCTAAGTCACCATCTATGTTGGAAGCAGAGCTTCTTTGTCCTGAAATTTATAACAATTCATATTTCACAAAAAAAAGAACGCAATGGCTTTAAATGGTTGTTAAATGCCACATTTCTGCGTGGGAAAAATATCAAAAGGATTGCAAAATAAGAACCAAGATCAGCAAGGACCAAAAGAGGTCAGATAAGTACCAGAAGGGGTAAGACTTACTCAAATGAACTTTTGTAGTTTTACACAACACAGATATTGCAGTGTTTATTAATTCATTATGAACAAATTCATGTCATGAGCTAACACTCTCCAGCTTGCATTTCCTGTTGTAGCAAAATCCAGCTACCTTTCACTAAGAGCCTCTGTAACTATTAGCTAAATTTAGGAAAAACTGTCACTCTTCCCAGCATAACAAGGCTCTCATACACCCTTACTTACATTTTCTTTGTGCGTATGGCTCTCACATTAAAAAGGCTTAAAAATATTTAAGAGCTGCTGCTCAGTGTAGAACTGAGTGGGAAGATTCTTCTACTGCACAAGTCACTTTGTATCTACTGTAGTAACCAAAAATTTTAGATCTCAATTTGCTTTAGAATAGAAGCGGGAGAGATTTGAAACAAAATCCTCTATGATAATTACAAACACCCCAACCACTTTAGATGACCAAGTGCCCATGTTCAGTCTATGAGCTACCTGCAACGACCACAGCACAACAAAGCCAGGTAAGATGCAATACTGCCCAGCCTGGAGCTTGCAGCCACTCCCAACTGCTGGACTTCATCTGGATTCCAGGATGCTGCTGCCTGCTTTCCTTGAATCAAGTCCTCTCTTCCCCCAGCCCTGCCTGCAGCTGAAGAACAGAAGCCCTGGCAGCACCAGTACAAGCTTCCAACTAACCAAAAAGGAGTAAAGTATGAACACAGTAATGCGTTTCTGGAGTTGACAACTAGGGCTGGCCACTAGAAGTTCCCTGATTGACAGAACATGTTCCTTGCTGACAAAAACAAGCAGAGCCTGGATTTCCTCCTAAAGGCACAAGCTTTTCCTGTTGCTTTGCCTGTGCTAACCCCTGCCTGAGCTTCAGCTCTGACTGTGCTCTGACTGACTACAAAAAACAGTATTCCCCATGATAAAATGCACTCCAGCCTCTGCACCCCTGCAGACACAACACAGCTCTGTGTCTGAAGCAAGACACCCAGTGCCTCGCCCCTGCACTACCGGCAGAGATTTTAAAAGAAAATCTTTCTTATTTCTACAGAAGAGCATGAACAGCTACATTTACTTAAGGGCATTTCACTAGACCTAGGAAAAAGAACCCCTGTACCTCCAGAGGAGTGAAATGTGAAGTTAATCCACAGGAGAGTATCACTACATTTAAACTGACATAATCAGCCTAAAATACACTGTTGCAATATTAGGAAGTGGCAAATTAAATAAAAGCACACTCACCCACAGAATTTAGTTTAATCTTTCTGTTGAGTGTTTCCTCTCTCCCTGGTGCATTCACCCAGTATATCAGGGTATTCTGTACTATTTTATACACTTGTATCACAAACATAATCTACCTCTGAGTCCCTGGTACTATCACAAAAGTGAGAAGTATCCAACAACTCCTTTCCAGTACTGTGTACTGAGCCAACCCTGATAAGGCCCACTCTAGTTGAAGTCATTAGTTCAACTGCATTCACCTTAGGTCCAAATTACCTCCACATAAAATTCTGTAGCAACCTATTTTAATATCAAGTTTTTTTAACTTAGTTTGAACTTAACTGTTTTACCTCACTAAAATCCAGATATGCACAAATCAGGTGACTTCATTTAGAACAGCCATGTATCTTTTAGACAGTTAATCCAATCCAACTTTGTACTTTGGTTTTTCAAATAATAATCACACCACATGACACGAGTGATGGCATTCTGCAATGCTAACAGTACATGCCCCTCTACAACTCACAACAAGCTTGAAAATCACAGAGGCTGTTTTCATTCTCAGAAGTTTTCAGCCTCAGAGGGGCTGAGAGTCCATCCATTAGTTGGATTCATAATTTTAGCCCCATGTTCTTCAGTTGTAGGAGCTCCATGTTTGTGGTAGAGTCCTCCTGCCTTCCATGACAAGCTTAACTTACCTTTAAGATCCTCCCTGAACTAGAAGTGTGAATCCTAACCTGGATGGTTTTACCTCAGGGAAGTGAAGCACCTGCCTGAAGGCAGCCCTGTTAATCCTCTGGCTAACAAATCAGGAATCCTGACTGGCTAATCCTAGCAGGGCCATCATGTTGAGCAAAAGGCACAACAGTCCAGGAGGTAATTAAAGTGACATGGAGAGATGCTCAGAATAGAAGAAAGCTGCTAGGAAAACTGGACTGTAATTATCGAGTTTCATTTTAGGTCATCTTTAATGATATGTTCATGGTATTTAAGAACATTAAAGTAAAAAAAAATTCTGTTAGTCCCTATCTTAGATCATCTGGGCTTTTGCACTGCTCCACAAGCATCATCAAAAAAACATGAGCTGTGAAGTCCACATTTAACATATTCTGGAGTCTTCCTCTGTTGGATTTATGCATTGCAGAAGAAATAAAGACAAATCTGAACTGCTCTTTGGGAATTTTATCCCTTGATAGTTTTAGCTTGACTGCAAACAGCAAGGACTGTGTTCTGTACAGCTCAAGTCTCATTTATCTGTCTGCTTTAGAAAAGTAATAATAGTAATCTAAGAAAGCTTAATTATTCACCCAGTCTTTCATTCAATGCTGTTGTAGCCTGGTAATTTTTGTTAAATGCCAAGTTAAGGGGACCTCAGCTGAACACAATACATTAACTTACAGCAGCAGCATAGAACAATTCACCCCAGAACAGACATTTCCACAAGGCAAGATTTTATCAAAATAAATACTGGCATTATTTAGCTTGTTCCCCTACATCAACAGAAGTACTGTTAGACACACTTCACTCTGGGACCAATCAGCACATGGCTGTAACCTTATCTTTCTCTACACGTTAGAAACTTACACAATGCTAAAAAAACCACTTTGATTCACATGCTTGTACTACCTGTTTGTCAGTAACCTAAAATTCAAATTCCAAAAAGAAACTCCAGGATGCACAGCTGTGACAGCAAGTCAGTGAAATCCCTCTCAGCATCCATTCTAAGCTGCTTTCCTTCCAAACTTACATTTTCAAATCAAAATGCTTTAAAACAGGAAACACTACATTTCCCATGATTTTCAGTTAAGCAACACAGAAGGAACTCTTAAGGAACTATGGCTGACCCTGACAGAGTTATAAATAGGAATGGTAATTTAGAACTGCAACTACATGCTGGTGATGTTCTTAGTTTAGAAAAGAGAGTACAAAGAAAAGGACAGAGGACACAGCTGAGTAATCCAAACACCTGATATACTTTGACCCTCGAAAAACATAGAGTGAAATGCAGATACATCCCTAAATTCAAAGCTTCTGGTTGAGAAACCTCTCATCTTCTCATAAGGAGAATGAGTTTGAGAGGTGGAGAATTAGAAGCAGCACAAATTTATCCAAATGAGTAAGAAGAGAGACATGCTTCTGAAAACTTCCTGGCAAAAGTATTTACATAGGCCCAAGTCAACTCACAGGTTCAATAAAGTAAAGTACTTCCTCTGCCTCCCAGTGAAAAGCCAGTAGATGCATTGTCAAAACTGAGACAAGGACTCTCAGCTCCAGAATACAAATTTCCTAACAGGCATTAGAGAGTACCTCTAGAATGTATCTTTTCAAGAGAAAACACATTTCTAATAACTGACACATCAAAAGGTTAGTAGAAGTGGTAAAAAACTGAATTAAAAGCTTTTCTCCAAAATGTATGTAACCAAGGAGATGGCACAGTAGCTGACTAATGACTCTTGTATTCCATTGTACAGAAAGGGACACTTGAGCTTTGAGTTTGCTGAGAAGCAAAACTTTGATACCAGAGATACAGTCAAAGAACTAATATTTAGAATGTTTAAGTAGAAGTACAAGTTATAGAATTGTGGGTTTTTTACAGATACGTTTAGACTAGTACACAAAAATAATCCTCTCCACTAAAACCTAAACTGTCTGAGCAGAAGGCAGAATATTTACTGACTTACCTTTAAATACCTTTTATAATGCTCATAAGGTTACCAGTCTGAGCACATTTTGTATACTATCTGGCATTTTTGCATCTCCTAAGAAATACTATTATTTTTTTTTTAGTCTTAAGCTCTGAAAGTCTGCACACAGAAAATAAGAAAAAAGTGAAAAGAAACTTTACATTGTACCAGCAAGAAGGATTTTAGGCCAATATAGTAAACCCACTCAGCCATTGTCCTTCAAGCCTGTGGTTTGGTAAATTTGTATTTGATAAAGTAAATTTCAGTAGTTCAAAATCTTACACCACTGCAGTTCAAAGGTGAAAGGTTTATGTAGGTGTTTCCTGTTTAAAAGATACTGGCCTTGTTCTTGCAAAGGCTATGTCAAACACCCTCTATCACAAATACACTCAAAATTCTGCTATGTGCTGTAAATGGTTACTCTGAGAAGTACACAGGTACTCAAAACTCTACTTAGATGCAATAGCCATGGCACAGAGACAGAACAGGATGTTTATTTATGATGTGCATTCCAAACACCAATTAACTTGTTTATGGCAGACACCGACATCACCAATTAAAGCCTCAGTTTCACTTGCCCTTTAAGAAAATAAACTTTTATCCTTATTTTGCCTTCTGATTTCACAGAATATTTGGGTTTGAGAATCAGCTGTGTCTTGAGCAGGAGTGTATTAAGAACACTCAAAGTATAAAAAGCATTATTCATAAGTTCTGTCACTGAAAACTAGGTACCAACCTTGCAACTCTTCTGTCTCAGGTACTGTTTTGTCCACAGCTGTGCTATCCGCTTGGGATGATGCTACAGATTCTGTTAAAAGTGACTGATTTGACACAGGGCTGCGAGGCAAAAAAAAAGAAAGTTATGATTTTTATAATGCATTTCCATATTCTTTTCCTGTAAGAGATGTATTAGGGCACCTCTTGATGAAAAGGTATCCCAGAACTTTTCATTCTGAAGTAATTTCTGTAACCACTTAAAACTACCACAACCTGAATTGACACAAAAGGTAAACTTTTTTTTTTTATTATTCATACTGAATGCAACGGAACAGTTCCACTATAAAAAGAAAAATATTTTGGGTGGTTTGGCATACCATCATTCCACACAGAAGCAACAATGCAACATTCAATATGCAAGGATCTTTCAGCAAGATAATTGTAGAGGAGATAGTTTCAATGTTCTGGTGATATGAACAAGAAAATTGCAGCATGTCAAATGTTTCCAGTAATAAAGTTGCAGCAGCTGCACACAGAACCCCTTGGATTTTCAGAGTGTAAAGTGGTGCAGGCCAAACCTCCCAACCCTTTAGCCATACTGCTAAATCACAGCATGGCTGAACACTCACCAAGGAACACCCTGAGCAGTTGAGAGAGAGCAGTTCAACACTAGCCATCACTCCCAGCCAAGCTGCTCATCCAGCAGCTCTCCTATGGAATAAGACAGAGCTCAAGTCCCAAGCAAGAAGTAGCACTCTCTCAGCTGCGTTTTTATTTCTTCCTTTCCACTGAGGGATTCACTCTGAAGGCAAAAACCAGATTATCCAGCAGCCCATGAACCAGCACTTCACAGCACAACCAGAGCACTGGAGTTGCAATTTTAATTGTCAAGAACTGCATGCAGGTCTTGAACTGCCCATCTGGACACCTACAAAAAGGCATTGTCAATTAATTTTATTTGTCCTCAGAGCATTGTAAGCCTGAGGTATCCCCAGAGACTGAAGCTGAATTCCTGCTCCTTTATTTTGAAAAAAAAAAAAAAAAACAAAAAAAAACAAACCAAAAAAAAACAAGCAAGGGACACTGGTTTTTTTGAAGAGCAAGTCCAAGAGCAACCATCCACTCATTTCTCCTGCAACCAGTAATCAAGCCAGTGATCAGTGAGGTACTTCTATTCTTTCATGGTTTTATTGAAGTTGTGAGAGAACAAAGGCAAGGCACTGTAATTGGTTCACATCTGTGCACTGACCTGGATGAACTTTTTTCTTCTTTTTACACACACCAGAAGAGTTGTTTCAGGGTAAGATAAGTATTTTCTACCCCAACTAGAAACCTCAGAATGGAAAGACTAAATATAGCATCAAGCATGTCACCTAGCTCTCAGTTCATATGCAGGATCCAAGCATGAGATAACACCTCCTATAAAAAGCTAGGGAGCAGAAACAGTCTGAGCAGAATCAGTCAGCAGTAACTGATTAAATCACCCTCACCCTGTGTTCTACTACATTCATTTTTTTTAAAGAAAAGTTTAAATGAGTATTACTGCAAGTTTAGCTATAGTATATAACACGCTAACACTTTTCACTCAAAAAATTTCCAAAGCACTTAACTTGCTGTTGGTTGTGTCATTCTAAACTGAAATGGAGCCACTAAGTATAAACAAATATTTAGCTTTTACAAATGGAGAACACTTATTAAGTCTGAGTGGTTTACAAGAGGACATTATGTATCCTTGAATAATCCAGATGGAAATTACTTGTTTAATAAGAGATCAGTTCAGTTGCACAACTTGTACCAAGACCCATGTCTTTACCCTGTTCTAGTACTCTCCACTCCTTGCAAAGCAACTGGCTTGTTAACACATTATCATACATTTATTTATGAGAGCTCTAGTAAACAGCTCCCTGCCATTTTACAAAATCCTCAGATTTCTAGGATGAAAAGAGCTCTCCTTTGGTAAATGCACTGCAAGTTGTGGAAGCAGAAGAGCAGCCAGACACATCTTCGTAGAACAGAAGCTGACAACTTCTATCTGAGGCTGAATTATAAAGACAAATTTCCATTTGAATGCCAGATGAAGCACAGAGAACTGCTAGCATTCACCCTGAGATCCCATGCTTTAAAGTTAGCTCTGAAATCCTACACCTTCTCCTAATCCTGGTTCCAGCATTTAATTATGCAGGATCAGCACACTTCATTTAATCATTTTGACACAGATTTTTCTGTAAAGACACAGAGCAGACCGAAGCACCTTACCTTGGCTGCATAGATGGAGTCGATGTAGAATCTAAAGTGGACTGAGTTTCCTGGGCACTGCCCTCTGTGCACTGGACCGGTAAGGACTCGGTGATACTACTGACAGAGGCTGCTGCAAGACACACCCAGGGAAAAGGTGTTATGCTACTTCCTGGGATTACAAAAATTACACATCGCATTTACTCTTTGACCCCTACTACACCAGTCAGGAAAGTAATTGACTCTCTCTGCCTACACCATAATGAAATGTAATTTTCCAAAAACTAATTATGTTTGACCGTATTTTGATCTCTTTCCAGCCCCAGGCCCCCAGAACTTACACTGCAGAAAATTTTGAAGCTGGAGTCTTAAAACATTTACTATTTTTTGCTAATTAAAGCATCTACAAAAGCAGCTTTCTCAGCATACATTGTTACTCCAACATGAGAAGCTGGTGTTTTGTCTAAATAACCAAGATGGATCTGTGAGAACACCAGTATAACATCCTAATGCCAACTCCAGATGCATTTTGAAAGTGCAGAATCCAGATGGCCAGATTTCAATAGAAGCTACTGCTTCAATTTAAAAGGTTCAGTTGAAGGAAAGGCAACAGGACACAGGGCCAAAAAGAACAGAAAGTATGTGAAGCTAAGGAAAAACTATTGTTGCCTTTTCCCAACCTGGAAATTAAACTTGAGAATTTTAGTAAGGAGGTAATGATAGAAGCAGATCTTTATTTGAGGGCCTCCAGGGGCAGTTTTGGGAAGATATCCACAAAAGCCACTGAAGGCCTTCAAAAGGAAAAGGCATCACTAGGCAAGTGTTTACAGGTTAATCCTTCAGCATGAGGCCACAGAGATGAAATACCTGTACTTAAAATGCTTTTCACGAGCATTCCCCAAGCCTAATCCTATCTCTAAAGTAATTTCAGCAAAAATAAAGCGTAGTGTTTTTGTGCATTTTTATAACTTCAAATCAGAAACACTCAAATGAATACAAAAAGGTATTAGCAAGGGGCTACTTTGAGCAGATTTGTGGCAACACAGTTACATTATGAGCATTCCATCCAAGCTCATTCCATAAGGTAAGATGCTGGAATGAAATGGTTTGCACTAATGCTCCAACAACCAGTATCTGGACACGGCCAGGAAGCTGCTGCCCGCTGGGTCAGGTTGAGCTGCTCACCACACGTATGTGGGGTTACTTACCAGGAGGGCTAATTCTACCATTACTGTTCTGCCTTTGAAGGTGTTCTTTGTAGCACACTGAACACATGCCATTTGTGCGAGGATTCCCGTAAAATCCGCAGCCAGTGGAACAAAGCATAGGCACTTGGCTACGGTTAGTTTCT
The DNA here is from genome assembly GCF_963662255.1 of Cinclus cinclus. Taxonomy (NCBI): domain Eukaryota; kingdom Metazoa; phylum Chordata; class Aves; order Passeriformes; family Cinclidae; genus Cinclus; species Cinclus cinclus. The sequence goes on from NC_085058.1 coordinate 13,673,990, forward strand.
TGGGCCATTCTCCCTTCTTCTATAAACCTGAAATTGATACACACAACCCAGTATTTAGAGGCCTGAGAAAAGCCTTCTTTTACAGCTGCCATTTGAAAATCTGGAATTTCCTACAGCTCAGCAAAAAGATCATCCAGAAAAAATGCCTTGCGGGTAACTCCATGCCCTTTCCCAAAAAAAGTCTATGAAGTCTTCCCAATAATACACGTACATATGTAAGGCTTTGCATGACCCACCCTTCCAGCCCCACCAATTTATTTTCAATGTATACCCCACAAAGAAAACTAATTTTAGCAAATATTAGAAGTGTTACTGCTTCTGGCAGCCAGGTAAGGGGAGTAGGGGAGGGGGACACTTATGCTGAAACCTGAACACCTGACACTGGGCACGAGAACTGTGAAATAAGAGACAAGCATGGTAATTTGTCCAATGCCCAATTACTTGCTGCACAGTAATTATAATTAACGACAGTCACATGAATTCACATGTCACTGTTTAGTCACTGCATCATTAGTGAAAGACGACAACTGCTTACCACAAACCCCGTGTTATGATTTTTCACACGCTAAGAGAATATCATCCTTACAGTCAAAGATATTAGACCACGTAAACATAACCTGCTATTTTTAAATTCTGTGTGAAAATAAAATAAAAATGAGAAGAGATACATGAGTCTAGAGAAATATAATACATGAGTTGCCATATGATTTAACATCCTTAACTTTGATTTTCATAAAAACAGTATCATTTATTTTTTTCCCCCGGCTCGTATTGATCAAGTTTACAAATACTTGCAAGTTATTACAAGAAAATGACATCAAATGACAATTTCCATCAGTGTTCTGAGGCTCTTAACTATTATCAAGTGGTCTAATTTGCAAATAATTTTTGACATATCATCTAAAAATTAATTTTCCATTTACCACCTCATAAATATACAACTGCACTTTTTTAACCTGGGTCTACCATTTCCTGATTAAAAAGTAAGCTGAAGCATAGGTAATTTTAATTCTTGTAAGTCACGCCAAAGATAAGCAATATTACTGGGGGAAAAAAAAAAAAAAAATCATCAATCTTGGAAGTAACATCAGTATACATTTCTAACAGAAAGAAAAAAATCCAGAGGGAAAGGGGTCTCAAGATACTTGAATACTTTACCAACTGCCATGTTATAAAACTAGATTAAACCACAGTAAGAAGTACCACAGCAAAAAAATATTTCCTTTTACATAAGATGCATTCGAAGCCAAACACAAACAACTTCCCCATTATTTTGTTTCCAGAGAAATCTCATCTGCTCTCACACCCACATCCACTCCATTTTGTTTTTATTTCCCCAAAACATATGAAATTGATACAAGTGCAAACCTCTGGGTTGCAAAGCCAACAGCAACACGGAAACAAGTCAAGTCTTCTCACAGCAGTAAGGTACTCTACCGATGGGGAAGGATACAAGACAAGGAAGATGTACAGGCAGGAAGACAACCAAAATCTGATAGTATCTTTTTCAGCTTCAACCTGCAATTAAGCTTATTTCAGCTGTTGACTATGCTCCCCCACCCCGAGAAGCATTTGCTTTTGACATACAAAGCCCCCATTGACCTCACATGACAGCTAAATTTGATTTTTGCTGAAGTACTGTACTTGTAAGCTCAAAGAGCACTTTCATTCCTGCTTTTCTCCAGACAGTCTTTCAGAATGAAACTGCAAGTAGTGCATGTGGAATTTAATTCTTATGCTGGGCCCAACATTTCAGAGAAGCCATTTCAGGGGAACACAAATGAATATGAGTTTGCTGTGCTTTGGTAACCAGAACTAATTTAAAGCTGAAACCTTATGCAAATCATTCTTTGGCACAGAATGTTTTAAGATTGAAAGACTAATTAAAAACGCTTTTGACTGAATATTTCAAGAGCTAATAGAGATTCAATGTCACAATACAACTATTAATCCTTTTAACTTTAGGCAGCAGCATATTAAAGAACCCTACACGAACTTCCAGATTGTACCATGATTTTCTTTCTGTTCAATATTAGATTCAAGCAGCACACAGAACTCAATAACTGCACTAGCCACTGCTAATACTCCCCAATACATTGCTGAAGGGACCAGGTGCTAACACAAACACAAATAACAATCTCTAACATTGATGTAAAAAAAAAAAAAAGTTCTGCTCCAATTCCATAAACAAACTGTGAAAGGTGCCCAAAGATGCCCAGACGAAAAACAGGAAAAGCTGGCCTGAGTTCCAGCTAAGCCAGTTCCCAAGTTCATTAACCAGTGGATCCTGTCACCAGTCAAAGCACAAGCCACTAGCATGAGGCTCCAGAACACTTCAATCTCCAAGGGGAAGTGCCAGGGATTCTTCTGAAGAGTTTTAATAAGGGCCACAGGAAGCGGAAGATCTTTCATTGGTTGCTAATATTTGAGAAATACAATGAATAAGAGATAGGATCAACCTGATGCAATGTTATGAAGTCAAAGTAGAACTTGCATCAAGACAACAGCTTGTGGGGTACGAAGGGGACAATTGGGTACAGTCCCCCTCACCCACATAATTACTGCTGTGAGCTACCAAAAAAACCCACCAGGAAAAGAAAGGATCATCACCAACAAAGTTTTCTGACAGTTCAGTGAGCTCAATCAGTTCACATGCAAAAACACAAACAGAAAGTCCAACACAGGAGAGCCTCTGGAATTGATGTGAGGAAGGATATGTGACCAGGAGGGATAACACATGCTTTAGCAGCCTGTAAGCTCCTGGGATAGTTGAACTCCCCTATTTGAACCCTAAAGCCACAGAATACCAAACCAGGATAGTAAGCTCTCCCATGCTTAGCCCTCCCTTCTAGTTCTCACACGCACCAAAATGAAACGAGGAAATGATCAAACTTTAAAAAAAAAATATCAACCACTCCACCTTCTGCCAATTAATTTCAACACAAGATTGGTTTCTGAGCTCATTTGTCACACCTGTGCTGTTTGGGTAGGGGAGAGGGTCTAGCTGCAGACACGTGTTCCAGCAGCAGAGCAGGCTTAAGGAATTCAGAGAACCACTAGCCAAAGGCAGGCACTGAAGGCAGAAGGAAAGAGACGCAAGCACAGGCAGTTCGTGCAGTGCCCTCGGGCCGTGCCCGTCCTGTCCACACTCGTCCCGTCCCTCGGGAGGGCAGGGGCCGGATGACAGCGCTGCTCCTCGGGCCCGGCACCGCCACCAGCACAGCAGCCGGACTCTGCCCCAGCGCAGCAAACACGAGCGGCCACACATCACCCAACAGATGTTTTTGGGGAGGGAAGTACCTCCCATCCACCCCGTTCTTGGCTCAGCTTCAGCTGATTTTTGTTTCAAACTGTCCGTAATGCCTCACGCAGGAAGACGCGCAGTATCACCGAGCCCAGACATCAGCAGCGACCGCCCACCTCTACTGCTGTACGGGATGTTCGCTCCCACAGCTCCGGCCACTGCTGCACAATCCCTGCCTGCAGCCGCATCAGCTCAGCCATCTCATGGAAACAACGCAAATATTTGCTCTGGTGCACTGGAGAGCTTGCTGATCTGACAGAAGATCAACTCCAGAGAAATGACATACACTGCACAGGAAGTGACATGGCTAAAAATAGGACAACCCTTTTTAGGGGCAGCAAGCCTTTGCTGAGCATCAAGCCAGTATACTGTGAAATAAAACCCAAGTGCATACACTATCCATAATTTCAAAAATGGTCTCCCCTAGCTTGGCTTCAGTATGACACTTGAAACAGCTTCATAGCTGAAATGACGACAAGGTCTTGGGATCAACATGACTGCATGTACGTCCTCCTCGGTCTGAGGTGTCACAAAACAAACGTGGAGCTTCTCAAGCTCCTGGAAATGCCTCTGGGCTCTGCCTGCTCCCCCAGAGCTGTGCCTGCACAGCATTCACAGGGTCATGCTATGAATTCTGAAGGTTATTCTGAATGCAGAGTTGATTCCTCTTAAAGAAAAAAAACCCAGAACAACAGTGCTCTTTACAGGATTTCAAACACACTCCCTGCTTTGCTTTACAGTATAGTTGTATAACCAGTTATAACAAGCACTAATGAGAAGGAAGAGCTGAGAGGGAAGTGCAAGAGCCTTAAAAAACTCCTCTCAGTGCAACCCCACAACATCTTCACTGAAGATTATGGAATAAACACCCTCTTTCTGTATTAGCTAAAAATTGCTAAACTTCAGCTGAAATTACCTCTGTTTTCTTAAAGACAATTATTGCCACTAGAAGCATGGCAGCACACAGCTCTGCAGGCTATGTCCTTTTCCTACAAATAAGGCGCTTACAGTCTACCTGTTCCTCCTGTAATACACAACTTCATTTATTTAATAATGTCCTTTTACTGCTGCTACAGGTTCTACCTTTCTCTCTCACCACAGCATATCCTCAGAATAAATTCCTCTCTGTACTAAACAAAAAATATGCCAAGGACATGCCTATAAAATGTATAGAGTTGAAGCTGTAGAAACACTAAAGCAGAGCAAATCTTCTGGACATCAAGTTCTCTGGAGAAAGAGACACATCTTCCAATATTCTGTAAAGCAAGTAACAAAATACTTGTGGACATCTCTTCCCCACAGAGCAGGCACTGTGATCTTGGTCTTCTTCCCCCCCCCCCCCCCCCCCTTTCTTCTTCTTTTCCTTTTAATTAAAATGTTTATATGCCACTAGTTTCAAATAACTGATACCCTAGCTTTATAGGTTCAAATGTTAATCAGTAAGATCAGAGAGAGCAGCATTTAGCAGGATTAAACACACAAGGTTTAAGAATAATCTCCTTCACACACCCCACACCTCCCCCCCCCCCCCCCCCCCCCCCAGTTCTAGACAAGAAGAAAAAAAAGTCTGGCACAGAAGCCAGCTTTCTCTTCATCTGTCTTCCTCAAAGAAAAAGGTCTCTTGAATACCAGTTACCCTCATACTTCAAGTTGTGGTAAGGAAAACAAGCAGATCCTTACATCTTGCAGTACAGTCTTGTGTTCTGCAAACACTCCTAAAATCTGTGACTGGTATGGGAAGGATCCCTCCCAAAAGCTAATGCTGAGACCACCCAAACAGCATTGTGCCTCAGCAGCACAGCAGACATAGTTTTGAACCATTCTGATGCCAGCTTCAAAACTGCTGCTCAGAGAGAAAGCAGAACACTGAGTGTGAGCTACTCTTCATTGTCAAAATCAGCACACTGACAGTTTTACCTGACACTCACCTCGAATGATAAATCCACTTTTAACAAGTGATTAAAATATTCCCTCCTCTGTCATAATCAGCTTTATAATGAAGCAGTTCAGCACTGAAGTAGCACCAAGACTAATGGTCATTTTCTCTTTGTGCTAATGAAGCAAGGAAGAAACTGCAGAACTGGTAATGTGTGCTTAAACATACAAAGCTTCATTCCAAGCACAAATAAGACACAAAGGTAGGCACACAAAAATACACTTCACCTTGTAGCATGTACTGGCACAGATACCCAATACTACATGTATCATCATACGAAAAGGCATGCTGGCACAAGAAGCAATAAACAGGAAATGCATTTCTCTACAGGCTTATCAAAACAAAGGGCAAATAAAAGCCCAAGAGCAAAGTTCTGTTGAATCCTGCTGCAGAAGCTCCCAAAGCACTGGCTGTGATCGAGGACACCAGTTCATATTGGAATTTGTTGCTTGTGTGTCCTGCTAGAAGCAGGACACTACTCAGGGTTATAAAGCACTAGACTCACCAATTAACAGCAAGTTACAGAACAGTCCTGTTTTTTGGTTGTTTTTTTAACACCATTGCTGTCTCCCAAAAGGCTCCAATTTACATTCACTGAGCAGTCATTTGTAGCTGCTTTAAGGCATTATCATGTCCCGGCAACTTGCTATGGAGCCAAGAAGAACTGGCAGATTTGAATAGGGGCCTCAGTCATTACAGCTCAGCCCAGCTTGCTGGTTGCAGTCAGACATGTCATTTCATCTTACAGCTCACCCTTGCTAAAGCACTGCAGCTGGTTCACATTTGCCAGCACAGCTACATGTGTAGTTACACTCTGACCCAGTTTCATCAGAATGCTTTGAGTTAAAAAAGTGAATATAGTTAAGGACGAGCTATGCAAGCAGATCTCTAAGGGCAGCGACCTCTTTGTTCCTGTAGCAGCAGAACACACAGCTGCTGCATTTTTCAAAGCACAGGAGTTGCAACTTCCTCAGCACCGAGAGAATCCATACATTTTAAAGCTTTCCTCTCATTCCACTGAGCCTCCAGTTTTCTTCCTGCTTAAACAAGCTAAAGTTTTAAATTGCATTTTGAAGTAGAATTTATATGACTTCGTAACAAAAACAAAATACGCTGGTGACCAAAGACTTACACAAGATGTTCTTTTAACTCACTTGACAAGTCATTTAATATCTACTATGTTCCTGTCTATTCCTGTTGAACAGCTTGGTATTTTTGTTTCATGCACAGACTTAAATTAGGCTAAAATCAAATACTTATACTAGACACTCCTAGCAGAAACTTTACAAAAAGATGTAAAGAGTTAAGAGAGTCTTTTCTTCACTTCCAATTTTTAGCAGTGAACAAGTTTAAATCCTTCCATACAAAAATTAAAATAGAAATAAAATTTGGACTCCCAAGAAAGCTACATCTCAGATTCAAGACATCAGAAAGACTGAAAGAATCACATTAATGGAAAAGAGACACAAACATGAGAGAAAGTGCCAACTCAGAAGTGGCAGATGGACAGAAAAGAGACAGTTCAGGTCATAGGAAGGGACAGAACATTAGCAAGTTTTGTAACTAATCTGAGCCAGAATATCACAAACCCAGGAACACCTGGTACAGACAAAGCCTCCAGTGTTAAAGCCATGTATGCTGCTAAGTACAACTGACTGCTCTTGTACACAAGGTTACACGAGGAACAAGAGAACACTTCACTACAACCCCTCCGCTCTTGCTAAGCAAGAACAAAGATGCACAGATTCTATACTGCTATCAAGGAGATCACTGATAATAAGGACTCAGCTTTCCATGCTTGTCTACATATACTATTAATAGATGTTACTTTGAAACTGTAATTACTACTTGTCACCACGCTTAACCTTTGCAAAGCATGGATTACCAGACCAAAGATTAAATTCTGTAAAAGTGGTACCTCACACTCTCATTCACCTCATGCAAAAGCATCTAATTGCTTGCAGTGACCACTTAAAAGTCTACAAATAAAAAAACAAGTATAAGCAAATTTTTCATATTTAATTTCCAAACTTTCTAGTATAGTCGACACACCAAATAAAGGGCCAATTCCATGAACTTCATTACCCTACTGAAGATTAATTCTAAAAAAAACCCCCAATAAATAACAAGCAATGTAAGAGGTACATTTCATTACCTAGTAGGAAGTATCATATCTTATTTTGGATTTCAAAGAGGTAGAGTACAGACAAAAGGATTTACTCTGGAATTGCAGAACACATTGCTACTGGTGTGATGCTGGGTTTTTTGCAGGAATGACCACTACTTCATGGAGCATCTGCTAAGACACCTAAAAGATTAAGTGTAGCACTCCGTATAAAGCCTTCAACACTCCTATTTATCATGCATTTCAATTTGAGTCTAAAGCACCTAAATACAAATCAGAATGCCAAGGATTATCACTGTGTGTACACTTAGGCCTGTACATTGGGACTTTCTAGCTCTATACTAACACTGCAGCACCACTAGAATTAGACCCTTGCATATGACAGTATCCAAACATCCTGAGATTCAAAGAAACATCATTTTCCCCTCTGATTTAGAAAACTTATAAGCTTCTTATTCCCCAATAGCACAATACACATGTAGGCAACCCCAGTTCATGCAGCAAACTCCAGACCAGAGCAACACAGAAATGCTTACAGAAAGAGGCACCACCATCATCATGTTCTAAGTTTCTGTCTCTCTAGTGAAGACTATCAGAAAAATCTAAGATGACAAAGCTGCCTTTTTGGAGAGGTCAACCTGAATGCAAGTAAAAACAACAAAACCCAGACACATAACAAAACTCACTTCTTGGATTCAAGAGAAAAAACAGTAAATAACCCTTGGAGCTAGACAGACTTGTTTACAAAGAGTCATGACAGAGACCTTCAATAAAGACAACTAGTTAAACATTGAAAGCACTGAGAGCAACACAGTAACTATACTTGTTCAGTACATAGTAAAGACAATTTCTAAGTGAGTTACAGACAAAGCAAAGTGAACACCAGTGAACACCAAAGATGTGTTTGATCTGGCATCTCTGGGAGAGCAAAGTTCAAGAGGTGTAGCTGAGGAACACAGAGAGAACACTGGCCAGCCACCCCAGCGGTCATGCTATCCTATCCAAAGCACTCTGTCCATACACAACCCAGAGAAGAGTGTCTCCTCCAAATATGAAGTTGTACTTACTCAGTTTAGCTCCCCAGCTCACCCAAGATTTAAGGCAGAGAGGCTGAGCATGCCCGTTTTTGGAAGATGGCTGTCTCTGAGACAAGACTGATGCAGAAACCTTACATGAAGCTACACTTGTGACAGAACAGGCTACTTTTAAAAGAGCACCCTTCTAGAGAGTGCTTGCTCTGGCATCTCTGCTCAAGAGGAATAAAAATTCTGAAGTTACACCCATTAGAAAAATCAAACCATGTCAGTAATTGCTCATCAGCAGTTGGCTGTGGCAGCTCACACAGTTTCCATCATGTGTGGCTGAGCTGGTGTCAAACCACACAAGTCACAGATACTGCTTGATGAGCCCTTTTCTTTCCTCTTTAGTTTGTGCCATCTCATGCCTGTATTCTGGCATTCAGGTGCTGCAGAAATCATTGAGTTGTCCCTCACAGCCCCATAAATTTAAGGTTTACTTCAAATCTGTCAAGTTATAGAAATACCTTCTTTAAAATGCTCTACAAAAGGTAAGAAAGCTACTCTAAGAGAGACCAGACAGGGTTGCATTCTGCTTTCGCTGGTATCAGATGTGGAAGCTGGACATTTCAGAAATCAGAGGTTGTATAAAATTAGAATCAGGAGATTCTAGAATTTTCTCAATTCCTTTAGAATACCAGGCCAAAAGAGACGCAGTAGAGCAACTCCATAAACTATCTCTGGTGCTGTATTTTAAAACAGGTTTGACATTACACACCGGTAAGAAATAATCTGTAAGAAGGACTCAAACATTTACAAGATTACCCTCATAATTACTGAGAGAATAGGTATAGATTCAGTAATCGCTTCTTTTGAGCTTCAGTGAATAAGTAATCTTCTCTCAATACAGCATAAGTTTCACTTATTTTAAGTATATCAAACCCAGAAGAGATAAAAGCTGCTTTAACACGAGTTCCCAAAATAGACAGCTTCTTGTTAACAAAGCACCTGTTGCTGAGAACTGACAGTAAGCACAAAACACATTATAATTTGTTTTCATAAACAGCACTATGTAGAATTTTATTTAGCTTATAATGCCACAGTTCTACGTGGGCCTAATGCTCAGGGGGCTCTTGCTTTAATATCAGGGTTCCTATGTGTTAATAAATAAAATAATCATCATTTATGGCTAGGACATCTTGAATTCAGCTTAACTTCCAAGAACACTGTGATTATCATGCAAGGTGTGTAGTTCTATTTAGAACTATGCACTCTGTCTAATTTAAGTGTGCAAAATTATACAATACTCTGAACTGTGGTTTGATGGGGAATTCAACCTAAAGCTAAAGCCTGACCAAAGAAAGAGTGTATGTAAGGACAAGTTTACAGCAGAAGAGGTGTAAGTACAATGTTCCCTGTGGCAAAGCTGCATTCCTCATATCCTGCAACATACTTAAATTTAGTCAAGGGACTCAAAGGTATTACTTTGTTTTAACCTCAATGCTATTCTGGGGGCGGGGGGAAGGGGTGCTGCTGCTTTTTTTATCCCTTAATTATTATTTCAATCACTGGGGAAGCCAGCTTACACTATCCCAAACAAATTACATGTAGTCTTTAGATGTCTACATACTAAAACTTATTCCCTGCACAAAGTATAGGAAAATACTGCACAGGAATGCAGCTGCCATGTTGGACAACTGATATTTATCCATCATTTTAATACACTGTCAAGTTTCACTGAAGATATGAATAGACCAAGAGGTCACACTGAAGTTTCGCATCTTTCCTTAGTTTCCTCTCAGCTGTCACTTTACACTGCCTGAAACAATGGAATGTGTAAACATCCAACTGCTACCTATACACATGCATTCAGTATCTATTAATATGCAACAATGCAATAGCTTTATGATACCCTGAAGGCTTCATTCTTTAAAAGCTTGGGTTGGCTCTTGTATCTGGTTTATGGGACAGCTTACTGCCAGAAGAGTCAAAGTAAACAGTGCAGAAGGAAGGTGAACCTACCAAGTCAGTAACAAATGAAATGTAAGGCATAGCTTCACTTACAGCTTAAGCCAAGGAAAAAGGCACCCATCACCAGGAAGTCAGAGTGAGAATTATTGAAAGTTGCCTTTGTCAGCTTTAACTATCTAAGGTTCAAGTTAATAGATAAGGGGCTAGGAAATTATCAGAAATTTGCAATAAGACACTCTCCTTTCTGAAGGTTTCCAAAAGTACACCACTTGCTCAGATGGAGAGGTCACTGCCTAAGAAAAGCTTAAAAAAATACTGGAAGCAACTTGATTGAGGACAACTGGCATTTCTTCCCCCACTGCCATCACGGAACAGAAAATAGTTTTTTACACTTCTTCCCTAAGCCCATACAGAACAGACTGCACATATTTCAGTTTCTCAGCTGAGAAGAAAGCCAGAGCTGACAGCTCTCCAGTAAGAGTCTGCATTGCAAACACCATGCTTTAATCACTAGGGCATCCTTTTAACCTACAAATACTCCAGTTACAACTCTGAACTGCCCTCCTGATAACCAAGCCTGCTACTCATTCTGTTTCCAGACAAGATTCCACTATGTGAGCACACATTTCTAGTATAATGTCTCCCCCACTCACTGTCCAGAACACTTAGATCAGCAAGTAAAGAACACAATCACCTAAAAATAGCATGGCTGGATGCCACTGTCTCCCCACTTATTACTATGCTACCTTTGTACAGAGTTTTTTTTCCACAATTCTACATAGAAAAATAAAGCCATAAATGGCTTTACAGGAGGGACTGATAACCAAAAAGGCCAAGATGTTAAGTAGTGCCATGGGATTTCCTCTTTTTCCTCAAGCCACATAAACAAAAATGTACATTTTTAGAAGCATTTTGAACAGTAACTCCTTAAGTAGATCTGATTTCTCTTTTTATCCTCTCGCCATAGTGATTGTATTCTGCTAGAGAACAGATTGACACATGGCAAAGAAACAGCACTTTCTAGAGAAAGAAAAGTTCACAGTATAAAGCAAAAGCAGACAAACAGAAAAATGCAGGCCAGATCGCCAACTATTTTGCTTGGCATATTAAAGCCAGTATCATGCTTCAGAATGGATAAAAAAAGGTGGGGGGGAAATCTGCTCACAGGATATTGAGCTTTAACTGTCAACAACATGTGGCTTTCTATCAGGATGCTCATTCCCTTCCATTCACAAACTATGGCCAACAGGGCTTCTATCAGGAAACAACAGAAAAAAAAGAACAAAGTATTTACCTTTTTATTATGGTACTGGGTCAGAAACAGGAGGTTTATCAGCAAGAAAAAGGCCCTTTAGCTTGGCCTAAGGATGCAGTCACAGGCACAGCAGCTTCAGCTAGGCTGATTCCACAAGTACAGTGTCCTCATCAGGGCTTGGAAAAAAGCCCAATGCCCTTACTCTGCTTCCCAGAAATCCCTTCTGTCTCACACCCCTTTTGTAAAGGCAAAAAGTCCCACACAATTGTTGAAGAGTATTTGTATCCCTTACATTAGAAGAAAAATTAATTTTAGCACATAACCCTGTATTTCAAAAACCAACTGTCCCATTGTAAAGCTTTGATGCTCAAGGAAACCCAGCAACACTGCAATTCACATTCTGCACTGCAAATGCCACTCTCTCTAAGTTCACCAGGCTGAGCTTTCAGGCCACACAACAAAGGTTTCAATAAATTCTTCATTTCAGGCCTTGACAGTCCGAGAAATTTAGGCGTCAGAGCTGTAGAAAGGACCCAGGTACTATTCAGAGAACACTGATGTTCCAAGCATTCTGATTGTGTAGTGTGGGATCTGAGGTTGAAGACAGGAGGATAAGTAGGTAGCAGCTAATCAGGGATTTATTTATATACAGAATGACTAGGTATAAACTTAAGACCATGGGTCACAGTCACATTATGACTTAGCAGGATAACAAGCCAATTCCTGCAGAAAGAGAGACCAGAGGCAACAGCCAGAAGTTCCACAGACACCAAGGAAGAGAAAATGCAGAAGGTCAACAAAACCAACCAAGTGACCAGAGTGTGAAATTAGATTTTTGTTGTTATACTGGAAGAAAAAAATTAAAGCAAATTACTCCACTGCCATGCACAGAAATTTTAAAGTCACTTTTAAACGTACTCAAAGCAGCAAGTTTGACTGGACTCATTAAGAAGACAACAAAGTCATGCCCAAGTGCCACACCATTCCACAACAAATCAAGCACTCTTTTATCTCAGCACCAGTCTTAGCCCCTGCATGGTTTGTCACACAGCTGACAATTTGTTATGTAACTAATAATAATACACTTACCTTGACCTACTGTTACTAATGCTGCCTTCCTCCTCTCCCAGTATACTTAAAACAAACCCCATGAAAATATGTTGATACTCAAAACAATTCTAAAGTCTCTTCCCTAAAAGACATTTCAGGTAAGTCCTTCCATGTTGCCACAATTTTTCTCTCTGTTTGCACATGAGCAATCAAATATTTTGGTACTATAAAACACTAAAATAAATACTTTTCTTGTCATCTTTCAAATGGAGAACAGTATTTGTTTGATAATTAACTCTAATTGATACCTACAAAATCACTTAAGGACTTGACACCAATATCCAACAGCATGTCATACTAGCATGATATTTGGATAGCATAATCCCAACATGAGAAGTCTGGTGAGATTCATTGAATGTTTTCATCTGGCAATCTAAATTAGAGATAGCCTTCTGTATAAAATGCATTACATTTATTATTATAAATATAATATTAATTAATATATTAATCATATATAATTAAATATTAATATAACAATAGATTTAATATAATTACATATTAAATAACATAATTAATATCTATAATTTATTATAGATATAGATATATATATATTTGTACCTAAGTTACTACCAACTTAGGTACAAAATGCTACATTTTTGCCTGAAGAATCAGTGGTTCTCTTGACACAAACATATTTTAAACCTTAAGTGGAAAATACCTGCCTTCCTCATGCAATATTCTGCTTTCATCAGCAGAATTATATTCCACAGCACACACATGAATATCATCCAGCCTCCTGTATTGTTCAAATAGTGAAGACTTCAGTTCTTGCTTAAAAAACCCATGCAATGCAAAATGTTTCAATGAGCCCAAAACATCTCACTTCCAGCTCAGAAATACCTCTCTTAAGCTCCCATTCCAATGTGATTATTAAGTTTGTATTTGTCTCCCTAATCCTTCACATAGGTAAAGATGCATTAGCATCATGAATTACAGGACACACTGGTGCACTGCTGTCTTAAACCCTAGGCTAGTTAAACTGCTAGGGTGGCTGCCAGGGCCTGCCAAGCCAGCCACACTGTTTATAGTTTAGTTCTCCAGATACAGGATTATTACGTTTCAGACTGACAAATATCATATCCTGAAGTTTAGAGTCCTGTGACAAATACATCCTGGCAGGGCAGAACAGCTGAGCAGGGGTGGTCTTCAGCACAGAGACAGGCTGAGCTCCTGTAAGACTGCTGAGGCATTAAGCTAAAGGAAGAACTGTGGGTTTAATAAAACTGCTGCTTAAAAAGGAGCTATTTTTAGGAAATACTCAAATGAGTGTGTTCATTTGTATAAGTAATACTCAAAATACTGTCTTAAGTTGATCTAAACGGAGCAGAAGATGGATCAGGTTAGGATTTAACTCAGTTTATCTCTTAATGCATAATTTAATAGCCAGAAAAGTTACTTCTCAAACAAAAAATACCCTCTGTTCCTTTCAACACCTGAAGAATAAGCAAAATACCCCAACATGATTAAGGAGAAAGAGTTTTTGCACTGTCAAACCTTTGTTTTAGCTAATCTCTGTTTAGCTCAAAATCCCTATAAACACACTTAGAAGAAGGGATCTGTTAAAAATATATCACCCCACCCCTTCAATTAAGGACTGAGAAGCTTATGACACATCAGAGATCCAACAAGAACAGGGAAGAAATACCTAATGTTCCTGATACTAAAGGTAAGAAAAAAACTAAGCAGGTTTAAAAATCCCAGATACATTTCATGCCTCTGTCAAATGGATTTTAAAGTAAGAACAGATCCCAACTCTTTTTATTCCTTTTGTAGGTCATGTGTAATTAACTGCTTATTTTCACAAAACCTCATTAGAGTGTAAACATCACTGGGTAGATGATCTGCCCCACCCAGAGCAAGCTCCACACCACGGGAGGACACACAACTATCTCCTGAGGAGCCCTTGTATCTGCAGGAGAGGGCTGGTCCTCGGCACCAATCTGCCCTGCAACAGCACTCCTGTGCTGAGATCACACCTCCTCAGCTCACCCCTTTCCTAGACACTGCAACAAAACCAGTTAGAATGCAAACATCACAGATAAAACCAGGGCCAGGTGACCCTTTTTGGGCATCCCTGACACAAGCTAGGATGACATTATTCTCCCCTCCCTCCCTCCTACCTTGGGCACAGGGCAATTAGCAGAAATGATCCCTAAACCACTTGGGAAACAAGGGGAGCAAGAGAAGGGGAAAAGAGCCAGTCAGTTGGGTTGGCTCCAGCCACTAGCTCAGAACAATTTGAGCCAGCCTGGTTGACTGTGCCTGCAGTGCTCACAGAACCCACTCTGCTGTGTGGCAGAGAGGGCCCAACAAGCAGGGGTATGCAAAGACCACATTATCCCACATTCCTGGTTTCAGGGTGAACACCAGCCCTTCCTTAGGCTCGGGGGTAAAATTTACAGAGATCACTCTATGGCAGGCACACAGCCTGCTCCAAGTAGCACTGAACAGAATCAGAGTGCAAGGTCACCATCCCAGCTCATGCTGGGCCACCCACCTCACACAGGGCAGTGCCACCAGCAGCCAGTGGACTGACTGTGAGGCACATATGTCCTTTGTCTCAAAGAGGGGAGATAAAATTTGGTCCTGCATTTTGTACACAGGGCTGCAGAGGATTTTAAGAATCTCTTATTCACATTAGAGATGTACATTCCATCCCGGCACAAGAAGCAGACACATAAATCCCACAGCACACAACACATTTACAGTGTTTAAGATCTGCAGATGGAGCATGTGCAGGAGAAGGTTTTATGAACAAGAAATGCTGGAACAACCAATTGTCATGCAGGGACAACACAGGTCCTGCCAGCAACGGCTTTGAATGCAGGCAAGAAACATTTGCTGTAGCCTGAATACAGAAGTTGTACAGCTGTGCCAGCAAAGTGGTATGTTTATCCTTTAGGGCAGATTTGCTTTCTACAAACAGCCTGCATTAGAACTGTATACATGTGGTGAGAGTTGAGCATTTCACTCCTGTGTTGAATAAAATCACCAAAAATGGTCCCAGATAATACATCTTTCTTAACTAAGCTGGGGGCCAGAGGGGACCCAAAAAGCATGGCTGCTCTGTGATCAAGCAATAGGAACAAGTTGCTTCACGTGTTCAGCTTTTATCTTATTCTAAGAGAAACCAGTTTTTTGGCTGAATGTAATGTTTAATAGCACACAAATACTTCAGTTGGCTTCCTTCAGTTTCAACAATTCTAATACACATAATTATAAGCCTGGATAAGTTTCAGCTAACTCTAGTATTCTTCTTGCCCTCACCTCATACACCTGATCTAGCCACTTAGTCTTGGGTCTAGCATCACATGGAAGTTGAGAAATTAATATCCAACTACTTAAACACTTACGTATCTTAGTCTTAAACCCAGTACAGGAAATCCAGCTCTCAGCTAAAAGACCATATATAGTCACTGCCCATTCTAAAATAGTATTTTCAGGGTTTAAATGCAATGCAAGACATTTAAAAATGGCATAAACAGATAGAGAAAGCAAGAGCAAATTAGTAATTCAGACCTATAAGCCGCTGGCCCACAGCAAGACACCAGCGTGTCAAGACACTGATATATATATATATACACATACATAAAAGTAATCTATAGCCAGCATTTGGGGAGAAAACAGAATGGCTCATTGTAAAACTGAAAGAATGAGGTATACTTTCAAAAGAACACTTGCTTACATTCAGTAAAGGTCTAAGTAATTGCTTTCCATGGTCATTTGAAAGACTGTTGCTCAATTTTTCCCATCCTTTCTTCTATCATTATGAGTAATCATACAAAACCCATCAAACTTCTTAGACTCAACAAGTATTAGGGACACGAGTATTTCTTTCCAATTCCCAGGAGCAGCTGTGCATCAACTCAAGTGATTTTAGAGAAACAGGAAACATTTAGGGAAGTAAGAAAATAGATTTCCCAATCTGAAAGCATTGTTCTGTATGTGGCCTCATCTAATGCAGAAAGGGTGACAATTAAAAGAAAGTCTTCATTCTCATTATAACCCCCCTGTTTCCTGCCTCACCACTTCCTGCTCTCCTCCCTCTCACCTTATCCCATGCCACCCATGGAGATTCATACCTTTCCTGTTCCTGAAGTCCTTTCAGATGCACAAAGTATCACTAAAAATACCATATATGATATAACTGGTACAGAAACTGACAACAGTCTTCCCTCAAATAAAACACCTGCTACCACTAGGCAATACAGGTTTCCAAAGAGATTCAGACAATTCCAAAGGGGGGGGGGGGGAACCCTCCCCTCCTTTTTTCCCCCCTTGACTGGAAGGGTAATATCTGCAACACAGAGCAGTAACACTTAATTTTTCCTGCCTGTGTTTGTAATCAGAGCTCTTACAGACCCAGACGTCCCACAAAACTGATTAAAACTGAGAAAAATTTGCCATGTTTTACATAGTTTTTACATATCTTTGTTCTAAATGCTGAAGACCTGTGAGACATTCTTCTCATCAAGAACAAACACACAGACAACAGCACAGCAGCCTTCAGTGATACAACAAAGGACAATTTAAGACAAATGACTTGGAGTAAATGCTACCACTGAATAATCCCACAGCAGCTGTCATAATTAGTTACCTCCAATCTCATCAGAATCAGGGAAGTTAGAGTTAAAATCGAGCTCTCTTCCTGTAACATTGTGTAACTCCAAAACAGCAGCATTATCCACGCTTTTTTAGAATTAACATTTCTCCATAAAATAATGTGGAACCGCTCGATTCTTCCACACCAGAACACCCGGTGCAAGCCGAGAGATGACAAAAGAAACTCGGTCAAGTTTGAGCCTCTCAGCACCTTATTTCCTGTCTAAAGAGCCCTTTTGTTCTGCTTCCCTGCATAAATGTTAATATCCTGCCATCATTAGAGAGCGAAACGACGAAGGAAAGCCCCACGCACATGAACTCCACTGCCCCGGAGGGGGGAACGACGCCACACGACGCGATTAGAACGGCAAAATTCCTACCAACACGATCTCCACAATTTTCTGTTCGCTTCACCCCAGATTAACTTCACTTGGAGCTGCACTTCGGCGCAACCTACCCTGGGCACGGGGCCCGCCCTCCCGCTCCTATTGGCCGAAGCGGTGGAGCCCCGCCCTGCCGGCCGGGCCGCGCCCGCTGATTGGCGGAGCGGCCTGTCCGTCACGTAAAGAACTTTTCCTTGCTAGCAGGTTAGGCTGGGCGGGCTCGGGCACCCCGGGCGCGCGCTCTTAAAGGGGCCGTGCCCCGCTCCCGCCGTGACAAACCCGAGCGGCGGGCGGGCGCATCCCGGGACCGATGCCCGGGATGGACCCCGGGCCCCGCGGAGCGCCCACCCCTCCCGGCACCTCGGGGCGGAAGGGAGGATAACACCCGAGCCGGCTGGGAACGCTTCTCCCGCGGCAATTACACAACTGCCGCTCGCTCCACTTACGGGATAAAATTAGCTGTGGGTTTGGAGCCCATCCGCGCTTTAAGGGTGACTGGAGTTACCCTGGGAGGCCGAGCACACTATATAAATTAGTAACCCCGGCTAAAAATACATCGGGTCGCCGGTTCCAAAGACTTCCACCCATTTAAAGCATGAGTCAGCAGGAGCTCCGCAGGAAGTGACTGTCTCCATCCCACAAGGTACCACGGCTTCTGCCAGAAACTTTTTGTGCTTATTCAGGCTTCACTTGACTGAACAAATTTGCAAGATCCTGGTCACGTTATGACAACAGCGTTTCTCACGGCACAGTTTCCCCTCAGCACTACACAAAAACCTGCCTTTCAGATTAAAAGTGGTTCTTTCTCCTTCGTGCAAATGCACATGTGGTTCCCTACACATCTATCCAGTGAAAAGATGAGTAAAAACAAAACAAATATTAACAAATATTTCACAAGTGCAAATATGACACCTGGTTCAAGACGAACCTTGCCCCATTCCTAACAAGCAACATAGGGAAGAGCCAGAACGCAGTCATTGTACCCTCCTGCACCCACAAATACCATCATAGCTACACAAGACTTACCTGGATAGCAAGGTTGCCTTACATAAAATATTTTCACTTGCTTAGTGCAAAACAACTAAAAATATCAAGCTAGAGGAGGATAAAGCACTTGTCAGCACAAGCACGTTTGGGTTGTTTTTGGCAGAGAGGAAAAACTTGTTTCTGGTTCTTGTCACCTTTCCTCTGCCACAGCTGGAGCTGCCTGCCTTCCCTTACTTCACCCGCTACCAACACCAAAAAACAGGGAAGTTTTAACTTCCCTAATACAGATTAATAAATTCCAAGGCAGTCCAGCACACTGCTTTACTGCAAATACTACTTAACATCAGGAAAATATTTACAGCTAAGTGCTCCCTTGAGCTGTGATACACCAAAAAGAGCATAAAAAACACCTTCAGGAAGGACTTTTACTTCTGCTAAAATGATGAAATAGCACATTTTGTGTTACCCATTTTAAAGCAACCTATCTATCATACCACAAATCCAAGTACAACTGAAAAGCAGCAATTGTTTTTAAGTTGGTATGTATGAAACACTACAAGAACAGAATTAACAATATTCACATAACTTCCCCCACCACACCTAAAATATAAACTGAAAGAACCAGACCTTAATCCTTGCATCTGAATTCAGTGCCCTGTGAGAGCCAGCGCTGCTGGAAGCTGATCTGAGGTCCCCTGAGGATAACTCATACTTGCATGACACATTTTTTTTTTGACCAACCCTTATCTAAGCAATCAAAACCAGGAACACAGTTCATGCAAACAAAACAGAACAGTAAAGCGTCCCTCAAGTATCTCAGTAACCAATCTTGGAAAGCTTCAATTTACAGCACATTAACTTAAGGCCCACAAAAAACAGCAGCGCAAGTCACAATCAAACTGCCAACTGCTAGAAGACATGACAACCCCATGGTCAACACTGTACTTGGGATACTTTAAAAAGAAGGCGGGGGGGAACCCAAACAAAATGTACTACTCCAAAAGTCTCCAGCTCTATTTACTACCACAGCAGTCTCACCACCTTGTAATGGCAATGAAAAATAATTTTTATCATCAAACATCCCACACTTCAGCTCGTGCTTCTGTCATACAGGCAACTAGCAGTTCTTATCACTACAAGGGAGATGTTCCATCCCTTTTCCTCCCCACCTCTTCCCCCAAGCCCTGCAGTCTGGCCAACTCCTGAACCCAGCTCTGGTGCTAATCAGCCTCTTCCACCTGCCTCGAGTCTCTGAGCTGGCAGAAATTTGGCCAGCCTCTGGTGAGCAAGAGTATGGCCTACCCAGAGCAGAAGGGGGATGGCAAAGCAGACTCTCCTCTGCTCAGCAGTGGCCTCCCAGCTTTGGTCACCCCATCTCATTTAAAACCAAAACACACACACCATTACTGTCTTAATAAGAAAGCTCCAAGAGTAATTTGCTGTCCTCATAAAAGTGAAGATCCCCACATTTTCTGTGAAGTGGGGTATCCAAACTAGATTCAGGGTTGACCCTAGGTCACTGGATTAGAAATCACGGGAAAACACATCTGTACCTAAATCCAGGGAATCCTAGCATTAAAAAATTGCTATTCAACTCATTATTCCATACTGAAAGAAATGTAGTGAAACTAGATTTAAAAGCCTAATTTTCAGTCTAAGTTTCTGCAAAAAGTCATCTATTTTCCCCTCTGAACACATATACATTCTGGAAAAATGACATAGGCACATTAACTCAGGCTCAAGTTAAACCTTTGCTACTCTTACAATATCTGTAGCAATGCAGAAAAAACAAAAACAGCAGATTGCAGCTGCAAGAACACTAAGCAGGGAAGCTTTCACAGCAGTGTTAAAAAAATCAGTTTGCTGCCACCCAACTTTGCACTTGGACACTAAGCGGGCACCTGACTGTCATTTGACTATGGCAATCACAGAACAGCTAAAAGGCCATTTGTTCTGTAATCTTACACATGCAGAAGACAGCAAGTTTGGGAGACTTGACAGCTCAAGAGATCAAGAACAAAGCCTTCCATCTGTAAGTCACCAGTTCAAACAGAGACAAGAATAGTAGTGATCAAAAGCTACATGTGATGGCTGTTCAGGGATTAGATGAAGAGATGGTTACTCAACATCCAGGTCCCAGCAGATCAGTGTGAACCACAAGAGCTTTCTTCACTATTCTGCACCTGGTTTTCAGTCCTGAATCCATTACACCTCCTGGATTCTGTACATGTTACTAAGTAGCAAAGAAACTGATCTGCTGCATACACACACTGAACCGGCATTGGAGGAAAGGACTTTACCCTGTGCTTGTCAATGATGTCTGCACTACAGCATGTGCTGAATTTTTACATTATTATTATAATAGCTCACACTTCCAGCTTTTCTTATTACTAGAGAAAGCTATTGAAGTAATATTTAGCTTCCCATGCCTTTCACACCTTCAGATGCTGTAACCCTGTTTATAAACAATAGTTCTCAAACTTGCTGTGTATTTCTGAAAATGTATCAATTTTTAAATTACATTAGCATAGCAATTTCAGAACTTTGGCACTTGAGAAATTACTCAGTATTATTAAATTTTTTTATCAAACCTAAAAAAAAACAAAAAAAAAAACCAAAAAAACCCCAAAACAAATTATTTCATGAGGGCCACGTCTACATAAAGGCAGTGGGGACAAAAAATTCCTATGTGAAGAAACAAACATTCCTTTTCATATTATTCATTCTTCAATACATCAGTGTGCAGTCTCTACAAAATCTGCTAGCAGTAGCTCCCTTCCAGTCTGACTTTAGTTTTGAAAGTCTGCAAAAGTACCTGGAATTTCCAGGCTGGATAAGCAAGATGAAAACAAGTTCAGAGTGTATGTTGACTGAAGGTCTCCAGAGCTTGGGTTCATTGTCCTGCTTCAAACACCACTACCAAAAACAATCTTCTACAGAAGCCCAACAATACACAGCTCATAGCTCTTAGTAGCACATTACTTCCTGAGAACGAAATTGCTGATGAAAAGCCAAGATCCTAGAAACCTAGCAGGAAACTTATCCTTAGCTGTAGCTACGGAGGCCCTCGCATACAAAGAATTCAACTTGTTATTCCAGGAGTTTGAAGAGAACATACCA
Organism: Cinclus cinclus; assembly: GCF_963662255.1. Taxonomy (NCBI): domain Eukaryota; kingdom Metazoa; phylum Chordata; class Aves; order Passeriformes; family Cinclidae; genus Cinclus; species Cinclus cinclus. The sequence goes on from NC_085058.1 coordinate 13,695,799, forward strand.
GACTGATGAGATTTCAGTAATCTCGAGCTTCTGAGATTCCTCTTGCTGCTTTCAATCCCAGATGAACTACTGCACTGCAATAATCAGATCTGGAAACAACAAAGAGGTGCACGTGGTAAATACAGAGAGCTTTGCTGAGCTGTCTGGACAGCAGTACAGACACACCAGACAGACACATTCCCCTGGATGTTTTAGCAGCTATCTCAAACCACCCAAAGCTTGACTAACTTGATATTATCGAATTTCCAGCATGTTCAATCCCAACTATTTCTATATAGGGAATAAACCCTTAACACAATCATTCGTCCCTGCCCTGTGGCCCCCTGGCCTAAAGCTAGAGATGCCTAACAGGTCTCAATCTCTCAGCAGCTGCCATATTGCTTTGCTTTGGGGTGGTTTTTGGGGGTGTGAGATTTGGTTTGGTGTTTTTGTTTATTTTTTTTTTAATCAGAACTTGGAATTGTATCTTGTACAGCTTGCACAACCAAGGTCTCTGGTGACACAGGGCTACATCACATGCTTCAGCCAAAGTCCTTGAAAAAGGATCTAGACATTTTAAAAGACACTTGCTTGCTATCAGGTATCTCTTGGGTGGAGCAAAAATAAGTATACTACAGTTCCATTTAATTCAGCATAGTCCAAGTGCATTTATATGTAATCTATAATAACCTTTGTAGGTCAAATCACGTATCTTGAATGCAAGTCACAGCCCATACAGTATAAAAAAATTTTAAAAGCTGCATAGCAATTAACTGCCATGAAAAAATGGAGGCAGAAGTTTGTATACTTCCAATTTCCTCAGAAATCAGACTGATTAATATAGCTGTTAGAAAACTACACACTTTCACAGAAACAGGGATTACCTTTATCTGTAACCATAGCAACTTTTCAGTAGTTTGTGTTAATGCTACTCTCTCTGATAACTTGCCACTATCTCTTTTAAGCTATTTGTGTAAGGTCTTGAATGTGCCATCTGAAACCACGAAGCAACAAGAAGTTGAAATGTAAACATACACTCTTCAATTACACTCCTGTAAGTATACTATGTCACATACAATGTTGTTGATTTTTGCCATAAATTCATGATTAGTCAAGAAGCTAAAGAATAACAGATTAAAATAAATTTAACATGATTCACAGGTTTATAAGACAAACATTTTAAGAGGTGATATATTTCATATATTTATGAAATATATACACAAGACAGTTTTTCCAGTAGTGAAGACTACCTTCTTATCTGCAAACTAATAAACCCAAGGAATTATGTCACTGACATGTCAGAGACTATGCTATTCAGTACCTTCAGAAACAAAAACCCTCCCATTATACATTTATTTTGACCTGAACAGATGCAAGAGAGATCAGAAAAGAGCCAGTCCCCTTTTTCTAGGTTAGGTGATAGCAAAGAACAAGTGTGGATACCTCTGCACCACAAAAACAAATCAGATAAAATTCAAAGAGAAAAACTGTAAAAGTTAGAGGACAGACAAGAGACAAAGGAAGGAACTGACATATTTACTTCCTCAATTGTTGACCTACCATCATCCACAGCTCAGAAGAGGATTAGCACTCTGTGCAAAAAATTATTTAAGACGACACAAGACAAAAACATTTACTGTAAGTAGGAGGAAGAAGAGAATAATTACTTCTTTTTTTTTTTTTCATCCACTGAAGTTCACAGGGCAGCTTACCAAGCTGTGCCATTCTCTTTTCAGTGTAGAATTTGGCACAGTTAAGATGTGAGCACAGAACCTTAGAAGAGCGAAAGAAACTCGGCACGCTCTTTGCTCCCTGTAACTCTTATGCAATGACACCTATTATAGGACAAGCCTGGACAAACACTCGCGAATGGACTTCAGAACACAACGGTGCACTTGAAGTCAATCCATGCAGGGGGTGAAACACGTTACACCAGCACATACGGTGGAAGCTTCTGTATTTCGTTGTTGCTGCTGTTGTTATTAGCAGTAAGGTAACTGCCCTTTTTATTTTCCAAGGTTACCCAATCCTAACATCCTGTGGAAACACGAGTGGATGTTCACACCCCTTATCTATCACTCCAGGCTTTTGGCAAAGCCTAGGAAGCAAGTTGGGTTAAATCTCCCGGTGCTCCTGGTCGAACACCAAACAACAACAATAACTTCCCATAAAGCAAAACGCCAAAGTACGACAGACCGTGCCAGCGTTAACCTTCGGTTTAAGTAGAAGAGCGGTACAACACAAAGCGCACGTTGATGCCCGAGCACCCGTCCCCACAGCAGCCAAACCCGCTGCGCCGGGCTCACCCGAGGGGCAGCGGGGCCCGGCCCGGGGCGGGGGAGCGCTCGGGCGGGCAGGGCAGCGTCGCCGGCTCCAGCTCGCCCCCGAAACGCCGCGGTCCGCGCGGAGGGCGCGGGGCCGGGCCCAGCGCTGGCGGCGGGCCGGCTCTGCCGCTCCCTTCCACCCAAGGACACGAGTACAAACACCTCTGCCCCGGGATGGCTCCTGCGCACGCAGCCACCCGCCGGGGGTGGGGAGAGGAGGACGGAACCACCAAAAAAGGCAGAGAAAGAGCCGCGGGCCCCGCGTCCGCCGTCGCCCCGCAGCCCCTCGGCCGCTGCGTGCGGGGGTCGGGGGTATGAAGAGGGGACTCTCCCCGCAGCCCCTCCGCCGTTCCCCGGGGCCGGTGGGCGGGCGACCGCCGTCCCCCCCGCCCCGTGGCGGTGCGGGGCCACGGCCGCAGCCCCGGCCCGGCCGCCCCGGCCCCGCCGCACTCCCTCACCTGCGCCGGGCCCGCCGCGCCCGCCGGCCCCGCTCGCTCCTCACCAAACTTTTTTTTCCCCTTTCTCCGTGTTTCGTTGCCCTCAGAGTGACGCGGGCGGGCGCTGATTGGCGGAGCCCAGGAAGGGAGGCCGCAGGGAGCGGGAGGCGGCGCTACGGCCCGCGAGCAATTATTACACGGCGGCGGCGACGTGAACCAGAGAATGCTATTTAAAGGGACAGCGCCCTCCCCACGTTCCCACTCCGCCCGCCCGTAGGGGTGACCTGAGGCGAACGGGGCGGTGGGAGGGCGAGCGGGCAGCGGCTGCTGGGGCGGCGGCGTCCGCCTTCTTGCCCCACAAATAAATTTATTTTGCTGTTAAATACCCCTGGACGCGCCTGCTGCCGCCTCCTCTGCCCTTCAGGTCCGTAAAGGGGAAGGTCTCTCCTAGCGGGGTTGCCTGCGGGGCCAGTCCCTCACAGCCCTCTCCCCTCTGCGCCCTGCGGGAAGGCAGCGGTGGGCTTGGAGTCTCCTGTTATTTAGAATGTCACCTGCTTGTTTGTGTTTTCTTACCTCCTTGTGGGGCTCTGAGACAATCTGCTACAGCTTCTTTATATGCACCACCATTTCCACCTCACGCCCGATATATATGGATATATTTACTTTTTAAAATACGCTTTCCCCACTTGTTACAGCCGGCTGTAGTCCATACCATGCAGGGAGGTTTTAAAGATGAGATTTAAGGATGATGAGTGAGTTGGCGGCTTGAAACAGATAGGGAGTAGAGGATTCCGGGGACATGAAACAAGCCAAATAAAAGGATAATTTTATCTGTGGACAGGGGAGAGGAGCAGGCCAAGGCTAGAGTAGCTGCCAGGAGGTGAGTGGAGTTTGCAGAGAGTTTTGGAGGAGGGAAGGAAAAGTGTGCTGCTGTGCAGCCAGAGAAGTTGAGGCTGGGTAAAACCTGTTCTCATTTCATACAGTCACGGAATGTACTGAGCTGGAATGGACCCATCAGGATCATTGATTTCCTAGGGGTACTGTGAAGTGATTTTAAATTTTGGGTCTTTTTTGATCAGAGGAAAGCATTGCAAGGGGACACATAAAGATTTCAGCGAAGATAAAATCCAAGCAGAGGCTTCTCATTGCTAGGAGATTGCTAACACCCATGTTGAGAGCTGAGTAGGTAGATCCATAAACCTGGAAAAAGCACTAAGGGGAAGAAAACACCTTGTTTGTTTTGAATATCTGAGCTTGGATCAACACTAGAAAATGCTGGTGCAACCAGCATGGAAGTGCTAACATAGCTTTACAGCTATTTTGGTAGAGATTATTCAGTCTTGACTGTCTTTGCTGATGCAATAGGTTTTCCAAATGCCAGGTTGCATGAGCAGAAGATGACCTGCATTGCATGTGGGTATCACAGCATTCACCACAACATTATTTGGAGCGCTTTCATGGTCTTGGCAGTAATCATAAGGAGCTGCGGGGAATGATGATCACATTCCTCCCAGGCTCTCCATGATCATCTCTTTTTAATATGATTTTTTTAAACCCGAATTTCCCTCTGGTTGTTCTGGGACTGCTTTCTTTGTGTCAAGTTTCATCTCATTATTGGAAATATAAATGCAGAATAGTAGGGCACAACATCCTCAGTGTTTAGGAAAAGGCCAGCTGATTGTTCTGCAGTTGTGAGTGACCAGCGCAGCAGCTGGGAGAACAGCAGCGTAAATACAAGGGAAATGCAAACAGTGCCAGGAGTTACTGACCAGCAACACATGGTGTAACAAATGTTACGTTGTGGCATCAGATGTCAAGGGGGAGCAGCAGAATGTTCAAATAGTGATCTTGCTCAAGTTGCAGATCACTCTTGTGAGTTCTCATGTGCCGAAATGAGAAAACTCAGTTACAATATTGCGGGAGTAAGTGGGTTTCTTGGAGCATTCAGATTCACTTTATTTGGTACAGTCCAAACCTGCCACAGTTCAGAAGAGGCAAAAAACCTCTAGGAAAATAGGAAACACAATGTTTTATGCCATTTGCATTTTAAAAAGCCAGTAGCCAAACTCTCTCTGAGGAAGAAAATTCCCAAACAAGATGGCCAGGCTTATTCTTGGGGTAGCATAAAGGGTGCATTTAAAAATAAAATGTATATGTTGTTCCACTGAAAATTAAAAGCATAATATTAAAGAAATAGTGTTCAGTTTTCTAATTTGAGGATCTAGGGATTGATAGGCTAAAAAACCTTGCTGAAGTCAAGTAGGATAAGGATTAAAAAAGAAGTGCATAATCAGAGAAATGGTGTTAACCACCCAGAGAAGGGCATCCTTGGCTTTGAAATCAGCTGAAGAAGTCAAAAGTGATTCTGAGTCAGCAGTTGAAAACAGAAGCCTGTTTTCTGTGGACCACTGCAGAGAAGGAGTTGGAGGCTATTGGTCCACCTTAAGTTGATCAGAATAGTTTTTAAGTGTGCACAAATATTCAATAGGGCACAGGACTGCCTGAAGCATGGGGAGCCTGATATTCAGTGGGATGTTCTTCATGGAACAGCTTCATTCTACCAGTCATGATTTTGCTTTGACAGAGATATACAAAGAAGCTCCAGACAATTAGTCAGAGGATCCCAGTCCAAGCTGAAATACTCTAGAGAGAGGTGAAAGGATTCCCTTTCCCTGTGCCAGTGATTTGATGATGTACAGCAAAATGATGAGAGGTAATCAGTGAACATTTCTTCCTCTTCTATAACATCACAACTGCAACGCTGTTTATTCTCCTTGACCTGCATTACTCAGATCTGCTTTCGTATATTAATGCTCCCATTATCTTCATTCCCCAGCACAACTTATTTTCATGATTTTAAAGACTATCTATTCATATACCTCTTTAGAAAATATGGTCACAATTTTTCTGAAAAAGGTTTCTTCTGATTTTTACTCCCTTTTCCCAAATCCATTTAATCTATTTGCTAACACAGAGGACCTTTTCCTTTGACTCCTTTTATGTTTGCTTCTGCTGTAGTGGCTTGTTATTTCTTTTGCTAAAGCTTTAGAAATCACTAGAGGAATCTTAGTAATGTATTCATTTTGAGGTAGATTTATCTTCAGAGCTGGTAAATGGGAAGTCTCTTCTTCACCTCAGTGGGCTTTGGATCTGATGTTGTGCTAACATAACTTCAGTTCTAATCTTGTTGTTTGGGGCCCATTGTGCAGCTCCTGACTCTGCCTAGATTTTCACCATAGGTTTATTGAGAGCAGAATCAGCGCCTGCTTCCTGAGAGACAGCCTATAAAAATACAAAAGAAATAAGCACAAGGTTCTCTTGAACAAGTGAATCTTAAATTCTATTTTATTTGAATCTAAGTCTCACTGGATTTTTTTTATCCACAGGTACTTTGACCCCTGCTCCAAACCTTATCCTAACAAGATGAGCTGGAGTTTCAGCTACCCAGGCCTACTGGAAACTGGGCCCAGCAGTTATTTGGCAGTGGCCTTCATGAGCAGCAAAGCCAGATTTCCATTGCAATGCCCATATTCAGAGATTTGCAAAATTAGAATCCAAATTCTGCTTATATTTGCAACCCCAGAATGCCACTGACTTCAAGGGGGTTGTAAGATCTCAGCCAAGAGCAGAAATTGGCCCAGGATTTTTTCAGACTCCCTCATGTTTCTGTTTATATGATATTACCATCAAGCTCTATTAGCATGCTCCATGATGCATTTTACTTTTAAATTACATAAAGGATATTTACTGTGCTGATGCTACATAGTTTGCAAGAAAGATGCACATATGGAAATGAAAAAACATCAATTACCATCAGGATTTCCAGCTTTCAGCATTCATTTTCCAAAACAACCCAGGGACTATTTCTCATTTAAAAAAAATAGCAGAAATGAAAATCCAATTTCTTGGCATTTATGTATGGCATTCTGGAGCCTTACTCACCAAGTCTGTTGTGAAAATGGTTGGAATAAAAAAGCCTCATATTGTTCAAAACTTTAATACTTCTGCTTTTATTTTCCATATACTGGTTTCCCAGTCAGAGACATGAGTCCATCCCTAAAAATAACGAAATGTTTTTCTGCCTCTGAGAGGATGGGAGGAAAAAATCATCTGGTGAAAACAGAGTGATCACCAAGGATAATTGGTAAAAATACAGGCAGAAGTTGAAAACGAATGGACAAAACCCGTGAAAACAGGCAAGGGAGATGCCAGACATCAGCCAATGCCCACCGCTGCCCGAAAGTGCCCGAGGGGTTAGAGTGCACGGCTGAGAGCAAACCTGCTGCTCCGTGACTTCTCCTGAGCAGGGCAGTGCGGGGAGCAGGGATTCCCCAGGTCAGAGTCGGAGCCACCGGGCAGCTCAGCATCTTTCAAAATGAGGCAGATTGTGCTGCCACGCGGTGACAGATCTGGGGAGCTTCCTTCTAGATAGCCTTGTTTAGAAATCTGGGCTGGGGCCTTTTAAAGCCCTGCTTAAGCTTTTAATATCCATGTCAAGTAGTTCATTGAGCATTCAGGAGAACAGTGTGCCATTATGGGCTGATGAGTAACTTTAGGCAAAGAAGTTATTTTGTACCTCTGTGCTTTTTCTTCTCTCGCATCTGCTTTGTCTGTGCAGATAGTAAAGTCTTTCAGGACAGGAGTAGCTCATACTGTGCATGTCTGCTCATCAACACAGCAACTTCAGTCTCCCTGGGAGCCTCTTTGTGCTCCCCAGTCCTGCCCATAACACAGCCCTCTGAACACGTCTGTCTATGCTTTGTATATGCTACAGGCCTTGAGTATTAATTACTATTTAAAATCTGGATTCCTAAATTCTGTAACATTAAAGTAGCCATATACCATGTGTATAAACCCCTCCATGAATGGGTGACTGCACAGAAAGCCCAGAGGATATCAACTGGCAACCAGCTGCTAAATTGTGAGGACACAGGGACCAGGGATGCTCTAACAGGATGGCTTCAGCCACTGAAATGTCTCCATGTACTCAGGAAAGTTGGCCCTACCTGTTTCTGCTTTAGTCCTTGAAATTTAAGGGAAGCAGAAATCTCATTGTCAGGGCAGGACTGCTTGGTGATCCTTTAATAGCAGCACTCCTTCAGAGACCTTTAAATCCAGCATAATTTAATGCATCCCTGAAGATACTCTGAGCCAATTTTTGCTTTTGCAACTTTTTGTTGTCGTCACTACATGTAGGAGAGCTCTTAACTCATACTGTGGATGTCAGTGTCTGGACACATCCTGGTGTCTAGAAAGCAAACAATATGCCTGAAGCACCTGTCAAGGCTCTAGATACAAATGTCCCAAATGATAAAAATGTCTGTTTAGCCATTTTCTCACCTGCTCAGGAGTGCCAGGAGCACCAGACTGCTATGGGTTTGGCACTCTTGTTTGTTCTGTTCCTGTCTATCTGACCTTGCTAGCTCAGATAGGCTATTTGTCAATGCCAGAGAAACCTGCTGCAACAAGGGAGGGAGTATCTGGTGTCAGTATTCTCCAGCTCCTTGAGGGAACTACCTCATTAGGGAAGCTGAAACATTGCTTTGATTGCTTAGAAGCAAGCCATTTGTTTTGCAAAACTCTCTGAGCAGTTACTCACTTCTTGTAAAATTATAATGCCTAAAGTCCTATTTTAAAGCAGTCTTGGATGCTTGAATGGCTGGAAATTTGAAGGTGATAAAAAGTTTTACAGCAGATCTGATCAGTGTTTCCTTAAATTAGAAAATTATTCTTCTCTATCAAAATGTCATTAGATTTGATAGATATTTAAAAAATAAAATGTTCTACTGGAAAAAGTTATAAAACAGGGCATTTCTATAGCTTCACAGATCCTCAAAATGCATTTGAGATTTTGTATGGTTTCTTTAGGAAATTTGAGGCTGAGGCTTTTAATATACCTACAGCATATATTTTTGTCTCACAATATCCAGGTATTGTGCCATAATCAGTTTTGATCTCTCTCATTAACTTTGGCAGAGGACATCAAGCTGAGATGGGCTGACTGCTGTCCTGGTACTCTCCCTCAGCAAAGAAGCCTTTTGGAAGACTGATAGCTGGGGCTGCCTTTGGGTAGTACTTTTCATTCAAGGATTCTAAAGCAATCACAAAAATTCCCAAGTCATCCTAGCCAAAAATTTGGCCCAGCCTTCCTGCTTTTCTGCAGTGTACTTTGCTCATTGTATCATATCAGGAGGGATAGAGTCTGTCCATCTTTCAGCTCTGTGCTGGCAGTTTCCCAGGGAATTGCTAGTGAACACAGATTACAGACTGTGATCCCTGCACTCTACATAGGGAGAAGGAAGGTGCAGAGAGGCAGAGGTGTCGTGGTCCTGTTCTCCTGTAACAGGTGGGAATCCCTTGGATAGTATCACGTTGGAGCAGCTCCTACACAGCTATAGCCTATGTGAGAACCACAGTGACAGAATCAGAGAAGAGGCCTGTCCACCCTCATTCCTACCCCATCCCTGATACACTTTATAAAAGCAGATCTGGTCCAGCTCATATACTGTTTAATTTAATTTAATATGAAGAAACTCTGATGCCTGATTCCATATACTGTATTTTCATGCCTTGTGCACTGCCCAGGAGATATTAAAAAGCCATACTAGCAACTTACCTGAGTTACACACAAGGAATCCCAGTGGACTTCCTGAGAAAAAGTACACAGAGAACAAGATTAAGGATTTGGATCACTGACAGGTCTACAGTTGAAGAGCAATAAATCACGCCTCTCTCCCAGCTTGCTTCTCCCTACTTCCTCCTTACTTTTCTCCTTCTCTTCTTCTAAATGAAAGGGTACATCTCACAGGCTTGCAAAATCTTCCCTCCTGTGGGAAATTTCTAATTATCAGAGTCGCCACAATAAAGAACAAGTTCTGCAGAAAGAGAGAAACATACCACAGCAGAGGGCTGCAGTTTTTTTCATTTTTACTTAAAAAACTCTGGTACTTCTGAAAGTCACACCTCCTAGAATATAGTGCCCTGCATGTAAAGATATAATGGGTTTCTATGCAGTTCAGCCATGAAAATGTTGGGGTGTGTAAGTAATGTAAGGTCTTTGTAAATACTGCCTTATAAAATCTGCTTTATGCTCTGCTTTGTTCTTTTATCCTAGCATTGTCTAGAATGTGCTTGGGAATATCTGTTTTCCCTAATTTCTTTTCTTTAACGCAAAATATTTACACACCCCACACCAAGCTCACAAAGAATAGGGCTTAGTACTGCTGCTGTTCATTTGCTGGCATACCTAATTATACAGATGAAAATGTCAACATCAAGTTATGTCTGCATGGCAGGCATTGATGTGGCTGTTATGGAACACAGGTGTGCTCAGCCCACCTTCAACCAGAGCTCTGGCTCTGCTACCAGCAGCTGTCGCTGAGCCACGTGGGCCACAAAACCAATCAGAATAATATTCATTGAGTCACTAAATGCCAAACTCTGGCTTTAACAACTTGACTGCTACTGGTAATCAAGCCAGCTGGTGAAGGGCTTGTCCAGTGTGTAGCTACACAGCAGTGATCACATCCCCGGGTCACAGATCTCCAGATGAGCACTGGTGGGCCTGGCCACCGAAGGAAGGGTTCATCACCCCCTCTGCCTGCATCTTCCTCTCCATGAGAGGGTTCCACCTCTCTGGTAGGGATTGGAGAAGGGGATGGTGACCTAGTTTATAACTCAACTGGCCCAGCTCACAGTTTAAGGCAGTGATGGAGATGCATTGGTGCTAAAATGCAGGATTATGAACTGTGGTACAGACACACAACCTTCTGTGCTATTTTATGCTACAATAATGTTTGCAGAAAATACCCTGAGAAGCACTGATCATTTACAAAACTGCTGCTAACTGTGCTGGAGCTGGGCTGCCAGAGCCCATACTACCAGAAGAGAGGAATTGAGAGAAAAACAAACCATAAACCAGAAAGTTTTCTACTTACAAAACATCCCATTGTAGTTCAAAATCAATATTAAGTCTTGAGTAAATCAGAGAAAGCAGAACAATAAGAAAAACAGGGGAAGCAATAAATATTAAAGACATATGTATTAGTCCATATGTAATAAAAAGTTACTTCTCTGGGATGTTTTTCTGAGTGCTGCAACAGATCTTCTGTATGATCTCAAGCAAAACACATAATTTCTCTCTGCCATGATGTTAGATAATACTTCCCTACCTTTTAATCCCTCATGTTGTGAATTTCTGACTGTCAAAGAGTGCTCACTACGTAGGATTATATCAGCTCCTGAAGAAGGGAAAGGACCTACAGAAGGCAGATAAAAATGGGATGAGTTTAGCTGTCCTTGCAGTCATCAGGAGCTGAGGGCATGGCAGATGCTCAGATGTTCTCAGGGTCAGTCTCTTGCTAAGGAAGCATTTCTCTAACCAGCATCCACTAAGCAGATCTAGCACAGGTGCAAGTATTTACATTCACAGTACTCAGGGGACAACTTGATTAACTGCCAAAAAATGTGGTTTGATTTCTCACTGACACCACTTGTAGAAAATATTTCAGTGGAGTCAGGACTGATTCTTCCCCTGAAGAATGAACTCCTGGTAAGGTCTTGAGAAATGTCTGAGTAAATGTCTGGAGGAAGACAAGGGTGGGTGTAGCAGGTGACTGGGCATTTTACCCCTTACAGTGTTACATATATTAAATTGAGTAAGACACAATAGGAAACACTGTAGAGTGCCAGCATCTGGGAAGACATCAGTACGTGGAATTCATCTGATGGATAAATCAAGTGGTATTTCTTTTATGATTGGTTTTTATACCCTTCAAAATGACTTCCACCTGTTAGCAGTGTAATAACTATGGGCAGGTGAGAACAAACCTCATTGGCCATTTCTGTGCACAGATCAGAATCTTCTACCTGCAGCTCAGTTCCCTTCCCTGTCTGTTACCTTTATTGCCTTATGTATAGCAGAGAATTAACACTTAAGCTTTGCAGCATTCTTTGTCATGCCCAGGTAATTAAAAGAATGCCACTACACCTGGTAGAACTATAAAAATGTCCTTCTAACAGTCTTCACAATTTGTAATATTTTATTCATTGTTGTGTGGTGTTGTGTTTTGCCTGCAGTAAAGCAGCCTCATGGAAGTGAGACAGCACCACTGAAGGCTAGCAAACATTTTCCCTTCAACATCTTACGTTAGCACCATGCCTTTTTTTGTCTTTACGTTTTGAATCCTTGTTCTTAACAATCTTTCTGTTTTCAAGCAAGAAAAAAACAAACAAACAAAAAAAACCAAAAACAAAATAACCAAACCAACATATCTATTGATGCCAGGAGGGAACCGGAACAAGCAATGTTGAAGCTTTCATTCCTTTTCCATATGTGGAAAAGACTGTCTGGAAACTTCATTTCCTGGGGAAATATAGTCCGCATTTTCATCCTGTAATGCCTGAATAATTGCCTTGCCTGTAACACTATCTCCTGTTAGTGACAGAGGAACTAGAAGAAAAAATAAAACAAAGTTTAACATATACAAAATAATATTGATAACTTTATTAGAGAAGTTGTAGGAAGCCAAACCACACAAGCACAGACACAGCTATTAAAGGAAAATTAGGAAGTTGTCAACACAAGCTGTTCAGAAATAATTTCAGGTCCCCCAAAGCCATGTGATTTGCTTGCAGACTTTCAGTCTTCAAAATACAGGTTCAGTGTGTTCTTATTTGTCTTTGCTTTCTGAGATGCTGGGGAATCATGTGGAACCCACTTTATTTTACAAACGTGGAGGCTGCAAACTTTTTCCTTAATAGAGATTCTTGAATGTTATCACGACTTTAAAATCCAGAGATTTCAGAATATCATCACCAAGGCCACATGGCCAGCAGTAACATGCAACGTTAGTCTATATTTCTAGCAAATCCCCCTCATATTCCACACATACAGCTCCCTGTGGGCATGCTGTGTTTTTCATTCAGCAGTCTCATCTCAGAGAAAAAGGGCTCTGTCTAGGATTTGCAGACATGTTGTTGCACAAAGTGAAGCAAAAGCAAGTTGGGACATCATGAAAATCCCATTATGTTCTGTGTACGCTCAGATTGCCCATAAGTGCATATGCAGTATGTGTGACTCATCCCCAGATCCTGGATGTGAGTATAGGAGCCCCAGGTGGAGAGTGTGCCAACAGTGCAATAAGCAACATGACTAACATCTATCATATGTATTTTGTTTTCTCACCCTTTTTTTCAAGGGAAGGCCCACATGTCTTGGCAGGTACTATTAGTGCTGTCTTTGCATCCAGGAACACAAGCTCTAGGAATTGCATCTCGCACAGGAAGCAGAAGGTGGTGATGTTAGCGATGGCCATGAGTCCCTGGGGGAGTTCATTATCTACTTTGGGATGTGGTCTGTCCCCTGCCCAGACAAGCTGCACTGTTATCCTGTAGAATCCTATGTACCTGAGGGATGCAGCTGCCAGCGAAGTGTTTAGTCTGAAGGTCTGGAGGATGGGGTGTGCCAAGTCCAGCCATTATACCATCTTGCTATGATATCCAAAATTTACAATGAGAAAATTAGTCTTCTCTCCATTTTCCCCCCTTATTTTTCTCGTTATAAATTCAGAATAGCATTTAGTCTAAGTGTATGGAGCTGTGTGAAGGTGAAGAGGTGAAACCAATATGCCAACCCCAAACCAAATCAGTGGGCACAGTCAACCATAGGCTGAAAGTGCAGAACGGGGGACAGTACACCCCACTGTTACTTTCATCCAACACCAGCCCATTGATACAATTTTTAAAAAGCCTCAGCAAAAGCAATCTATACTTTCTCAAGTAGTTTGACATATCTGAACACTGAGACATTGTGCTGAAGCGAAAAGCAAAACCCTCATTCTAGATGGAAAGGGAAAAATCACACATTTAGTTTCAGTAAGTACATTCAGTGTTAGCACCAGTGCTGCCAATTCTGGCCATTAGGTCTTATAATATTTCCTGTTTTTCTGAAAACAAGAATTATGTGTAGCTCATGACAAATGAATACCCTGAATTTCTAGCCTTAATGGTTGCAAATCGGGGCTTGAAGACCTGAAATGGGTGTGCCCCACAGCCTTAGAAAACCCAAAGGCAAATTGAAAATATGCATTTTATTGTTTTTGATCAACCTTGTGATTTTAAGTCATGCATGACTTTTCTGAGAGGCCTGACTCACAGCTTTTAAATGTTCATGTGGGGCTGCAGTGCCCCACAAAGAATGAAATGCAGCTACAAGAGCTGTACCCAGGTGACAAGTATGGGGCAACCAAGCAAATATGCAACATTTGTATTTCTTAGCAACTTTTGTTGTATGTTGGCAGGCATGAGGAGCCTGACACTCTGGTGCTCTATGGGGAAGAGAGAAAGCTGAGGAAGAGCAAGGTAAGGAGAAGAAGGATTCCTGCCTAACCCAAAAATAGGTGAAAGTTCATCTTGAGAAAAAAAATAAACTAAATCTAACTGCTACCGCTGTTTTAATGAAGGGTTGGGAAGGCAGAGAGGGAGGGCATGTGTTTATATCACAGAGCTGGTAATAAGGGATTCCTCTTCTCGCCCTGGTTCTGCCACTGACTCATCCAGCAGGGTTAGGCCTATGTCAGTTCTCACTTCAGAGCAGATTAGGCTTAACCATAGACCCAGCTGCTGCCACATTTACTTGTGTTGAGTAACACTTTCTTCCCTGGTGACAATAGTTGTGATGGGATAAACTCCACAGTTCACAGGAGGTGAATGAGGAGCCCCATTGTAGTTACAGAAAAGAAGCATCTGCAGCACACAGGGCTCTAAGACTTGATTAGCTCCATGCCTAAAACATCTCTTAATTAGTTGAGCCATATGTAGATATCAGGATCTGCTCCTCTCCAGGCTTTTCTTTAGGAACAATCAGGAGTTAAGGAATATCTGCAAGCTGAGGTTTGCTTGGTTGGCAAGCCCACGCACTCCGCCAAGTGGCTGGCAAGGTGATGAAGGATCACCTTGCCCCTCTTCCATGCAAAACTGAATCAGCAACAGAAAGGCTGAAGATGACTATATATTCATGGAGATGCTTCTAAAAATTATGGTACTTAAACTTAAGATGCTTTGCTCCAGGACTGTGCTGAGTTTGGAACCCAGTACAAGTCCCCTTTGTAGAATTTCTGCCAGCCTTGAGTGCACACAGAACAACAACACCCAAAGTTGTTACCAATCACTGACAGCACAAGAGCTGGAAACCCTTCCACGGAGGTTTTCTTCAGGCTAAACAAATGTTTGGTTGAAAAATAAAGTTTCAACAAGTAGCTAGTTCCATAGATCCCCAGGCATCATTTGTTCAGGAATTATTTGGTTAATAGTGATGAGAATTATCAACATATATATATATATACATATATAATTTAGAGGTGCCTATGAATATGATATATCTTTTTTTGTCAGTGCTGGCACCCTGCCTTTTTAGAGTGGCTGCAGATTTTTTAATAAGCACTAGATTAGAAACTAAATCTCATAGAAACTACATTGGTTGTAATTCTATTATTATGGCTATATTGCTTAAATATCAATGTGAACTTTTCTATGAACTGCTCCTCAGATTTCAAACAAACCATGTGTGTAGTGAATTTAGGCCAATGCCTCATTTGTGCTCTTATGGAGGCCTGTACATTTTTACTTTTGATTTGAAGTGTTTCACATCTCCCTTTGCTATTTTCTCAGAGAAAACATTGCCTTGCTACAGTTTCCAACTCTTACATTATCCGCTTCACCTTTATTGTTATTAGTCAGGTACACAAAAATCAGACTGAATAGCTAAAAATTGTGCAGTATTAAATGCACACTTCAGGACTTACAGCTGCTGTAAACCCCTCACCTTTATGCTTACTGGCTCAAGAACTTCATGTTCCCTTTTTATTACACACCCATCACTTACAGCAATATAAAAGCACATCATTGTTTTTCCTGATAATTTTGCCACCCTGCTATTTACAAGCCAGTTGGTTGGTCTGCAAGTACATGCACCAGGTACTGTATCTTGATGAAGGAACTGGATTATTGCCAAATAAAACAGTCAGACTATTATTATGGCTAATATGCTAGAAGTGTTTGCAATGGGTTTTTAAATAACCCTCTACACTTATATAGCACTATTCATCCTGAAGAGATCCAAGGTGCTGTGGAAGGCTGATAATGGGTCTTTTTGCTCATTGCTAGAACATGACTGCTGCTAAGCTGGAGAAATAGTGACCATCCTGCACAAACAGCATTAGCGAGCACAGCAGGTAATGAAGCAAACAATAATATTGCCATTTGGAATTGTAAAGTAATTGCTTGATTTGGAATTTGATGAGGACATAAGAGCTGATATGCTGCTGCTTGTAAAAATATGCTCCAAAGTATTTTGTGGTCGTTTCATCACTTGTGAGTGATGATGGCACTTCCACAAGCATTAGGTTCCCCGTGACCATGCTCGGCACAGTATTTCCAACTGAGCTCAGGAACAAGGCTGTGACTTGGAAGGTTGATTTCTAGCAGTGCATGAGTTTCTCTAAAATATTTCCTAAGCAGTTCAGTGACTTGTGAAGCCCAGCTTTCTTTGGCTCAGGACCTGAGCACACACAGCTTTACTCACTACAGCCCAAACATGTGATATGTGTGGGAAGGTGGATGACAGGCAGCCTTCAGCCAGGGATGTGTAGGTGCTTTGCTGATGTCTGACTTGTAATGCAGATAATAAGACTTTATTTAACAGACAGCAAATCTTTCCTAAGTGTGGTAGGAGGATATGTAGCATTCTACTGGACTTTGAGAGATGAGGCATCCTTAGTGTGTTCCCACAGTCTGCTCTAATTTCTGCTTTGGGGCTGACTCTGCCACGTATGCTTGAAGGAAAAATCAGAGCTGAAAATAGGGAAGGTGAGAAATTCTCCTATTATGTCACTTTTAAAAATTCACTGTTTTGCTATATGTAGTTATGAGAGGACTTAGTAACTGAAATAGCAGGTTGTTCCTAACAGAACAATCCATATTTCTAACAGAACTGTACATATCATGATGCCTGTATAACCTATCATTATATTAATGGAACTGTACCACAAAGAAGGACAACTGATCAGACCTTCCCTTGAAAAAATATTGTCAAAGGCAGACTGAAAATATTAAACCAGTATACATCAAAGCTGAAATCTCATATACAGGGAAGATATAGGAAAAATTTACTGTAAAAGTAGTGGTTTGTGTCTAAATTGGATACAATGCCAAATTCTTTTCAAATTAAAGATTTCCTGGATCTTACAGTTGAGTGTCATTTTTGAAGCCAGGAGCCTAAATCAGACAAGTGTTGCCCAACTGGACTCTTGAGATGAAAGGTAAGAAAGGTCCATCCCTCACAGTGGGATAAAAGCCAAATCCAAAGCCTATGCCATGGATCCATGACAGTGTGCACTGATGTCCCAGGATATGTTTATCCTGAAGCCCATCTTCGCCCCTCACTCTCAGTACTGGGAACTGAGATACTCACATTGCAGAGCTCTTTTCTCTCTGGCTCCCATGCATCAAGCACTGTAAGTCAAACAGTTTCTGATGGTCCTTGTTTTTTGTGCTTAACTGAAATCATTAGGTGAATTATGTACCAGGGTGCCCATGGATTTAGCAGTAGGATTCCCATTAATATGGTCAGACGTACCAGGCTAAATTCTTGGCACTAAAATTTCCCTGCACAGTATTGCCTTAATAATCTTTTTAACTTCAACAGATTGTTCTGTCTACGCAGAGATGCTACAGACAAACTGGAAGTAAACTTTTGCAGATTTTAATCACTCAAATGTCAATATTCTCTTTCTTCAGACTCCTCAAGCAAAAAGAAATCCTGTGATGACAAAAGGACAATGTGCCAAATTAAAAGCACTGTAATTATTGAAACCAACTGCTGTCATTTAGTTCTCTGGAGGCTGATAGCTCAACTGCTCTCTAGAAATAAATTTCTACAAATTCCTTAGGAGTCAACACTGATGCAATCACTTATTCATAGTAAAAAGGCTGTGCTCACTCAGCATTCTTCTTCATCTAGTTATATCAGAAGGTACCAAAAATACAAACTTTAATAAAGGATGGGATGGAGACCAGAGACAACAACAGTAGTTCATGGAGTGTTAATAATGACAGAATATTTTTTCACCATGCCCTAACTCAAATGAGTACAGGGATGCATAGAAAAACAGTCATAAAGACATCACCAGTGAAGGCATTTAGCTTTAATGGTGAAATTCTTATCTATAGCTTTTATTGTTTAACCATTGAAGCCCCTGTAAAACTTACCAGTGATACAGAACAAACTTTGGCTGAGTATCAAACAGGTGCCTCTGGGTAGAAAGAAACTTTACATCACTGCACCAACACTCAGGTAGCTCCAGAGCCAGTGCAAAAGCCAAGGGGGAATGTTCTGGGAGAAGAACCACAGCAGTTGTTGTGAGGCATGCGTGAATCACAGCATTCTGGAATGTTGCATTTCTGCAAAACCATTAAAAGGAATAAAATAGTAAAATAGTGAGGATTAATCTAGGTTAGCAGAGCCTGTATTAGCTCATTTATGAGCTACACACAAAAAGTAATAACTGAAATTCTCTGCTTTGTGTTATTGAAGAGGCAGACTGGATGCTCCAATTCTAGCAGGTGTACATTTATCAGAAGGAAGGAACCTGTTCTGACCTTTTTCACACCCAGTTGCAACCTCTCTGACCTCCCTGTTGCAAATACAAATACAATGCAGTGGCAAAGCATCACCAAGTGATGACTACTACACCTCCTGGGGAAACAACTACATCAGCTGTAGGGCAACCAACCTAGAGCATAGGCCCTTCATATGTCTGGCAGCTAGTAAATATTGTACTTTTGATTGTAAACTGCTTACCTTTGGTCTGGACTCAGTGAGAGAAGCTCCCTGCAGCTTGCAAGTAACACTTTTACTGTGTCACTTTTCACATCAGAACACAATTTTCAGTGTGTTATTGGGGTTGTAAATGTTTGTCTCAGCATTCTTATCTTGCTAATATCACCAGGAATTAAGCAGTGTGTTTGCTAAAACTGATCCCTATTCAGGAGTGTGAGCTTCCAGGCCAGACTTTGTTAGCCAGCCCTGCTTCCTCAGAAGTGTTCAGAACCTTTTAGAATCAAGACAGAAGCTGTTCAGGTTGGATCCTGCAGCTGTATTTCACCTCCCTCCATGCAGGAGGATGCCCCATCAGCAAACCTTACGCACGTGCATGTGAAGCTGTAAATCCACAGAAAGGAACAAAAGGATCAGGATAGCATGGATGTTTTAGGATGAAAACAATGTCTCAAAGAGAAACAATAGCTAGAGGTCTCCAATGCACCTCAAACACCTCCTGATTTGACACAAGGCCATGGCTAATGGGGACAGCACTGCCTGGCAAGAAATTGCTGCAATAAACCCCCAAACATTTTCTTTGTTGGGTATCCAGCTGGACACCATGAACAGAAAACCTGATGACATCATGCAAGTGTGTTGGGTTTTTACCTTCCAGGGGAGATTAGTTTCCATTAGATTACAAGTTAATTAACAATAAATGTAGTTTATTGTTGTTGCAGTTGTTTCCAATTTGCCAAACATTACATACTAGCAAAACCATTTCTTTATCTTAAAATGGGATTTTTACCCTTTTATGAAATCTATGATTCTAAATTATTTTGGAGAGCTACACAACAATTAATTTAGTACACTAGACACTAAAGAATCTGACCATGACTGAATAGAAATCCACTCACAAAGTGACTATCCAGAAAAAGTGATTAGCAAATAACAAGGAACGGAATAGAAAAGAAATGCTTTTCTCCACCAATTTCCAATTTCTACAAAATTAACTTCTATCTAAGTGGTTAAAAAGGAAGAATGTTTTCAGGAGCAAGTACCTTGGATCAAAGATCAATGCACAAGAAAACAAATTGCCTCAGAGTGTGGTAACATAGTTTAATGAAATAATTTTACAGCTAGCAAGCCATATTGTGAAAGAAAAGTGATTTGAAAATATGAGCTTGATAAAACTGCCTTTCAGGTTGCCTCACTAGCACTCAGTCTTGGGTGACTGAACCAAAACACTTGTCCAAAGAATTACAAGCTCTACATCTTTGGCATTTCTAAGGCAGATCTAGCTTCTATCTACAGTGTCATGTGGGAGAAAAATGGGATTCAAGACATAGATACACATACATATAAAAGCCAAACCCAGCCTCTCACTCATAACACACTACATTAGGCTGTGTACTAAACCAGCACCTAGGCCTGGCCAAGATTAAGGCTCCAGCATGTCAACTGCTGCATAAATAAACAGCTCCACTGGCTTCCAACAAAGGATAGAAAACAAATATTAGGGCTCTGACTCACACACAGATGGCAAATGACTGGAGTGATGCACCCTTGAGTCAGCTCTTACCTGCTCCAGCTCCACTGAGCTCATGGCTGCTGAATTATCATCATCAATAGCCTGAGCACAGTCCAGCCCAGCTGAGGCATCACATACAGAACCTCCTTGCCCCAAAACACCTCTTTGGGAAGGCTTCTAAATACAGGCAACAGGCACAGACCTGAATGCAAGTCTCAAATTTCCTCCGTTTCAGAAGTGGGGAACGGGGTCATAGAGACACCAATGGTTTTCTCCAGGACATGTAGGCATAGCTAGAAAGTTAAGTCCTATTGCAAGAGTCAGCAAATCTTCTGGACAAGCTTAGCCAATAGATGAGAAAACCAAAACTCACAGGTCGAAGGGGTCTGCCACGCCACAGGAACTCCAAGTTTTATGTTGGATATAATGATTCCAGATTTTGTGGTTTGACACCTTTTGTAGCAAATATGGCCCCTGCTGACACACCCAGCAAACACTCAGCAAATGACTGAGCTGTGCTCAAGTGAGAAACAACTCTCAATCCCCCGCAGGCAGCCAGAAAAATTAACTCCCTCTGGAACTTCAGTGGCCATTTATTAACTCAGGAATATAAAGGAGAGACAAATAAAGTAAACTAATTATGTTTTGTGGGGACTTTTTGGATCTGGGTTCTAAGTTACGAAATAGATTGGGAATGGCTGTTTATTGTCAAGCCTCCAAAAGGAGATGGAGGGCAAAGGAGAAACAAGGATGTTGCTATTATTTACATTGCTTGAGCACTGGCCATTGGAAATGCGTTTCTCATTGAGTGATTAACAGTTATCCAGCACAAAGACCAAATAAAAACCTTGTCTAATTCAGTCAGTCCCATTCTCTCTGCCCTTACTTGCATTAAATCTCGTGCATCTGCCTGATTTATTTACTGTCGCTTCTTAATATCATTACTCTGCTGTGATGCCATGTTTCAAAATCAGGAATAATTAAAAAAACATAAGAGATTTTTAACTAAAGTTCTTCGCTCTTGAAAATCGATAACTTGAGGCTTCATTTAGCTCCCTGTGGATAGATTCACATCCCTGCACAGATGAAGTTACCAAAATCAATACAGCTTTGCAGAGGCACAGGGGGTCAGTCTGTGCAGAGCTCCTCTGACTTCATGAGCAAAGCACTCACTGCTGGGTCCAAGCTTCCATCTGCATTTGGGTTTCAAAAGGTTTCTCAGCTCCAGAATACACTGTGAAAGCCCTTGATTAAGTCATTATGATGCATAATTCCCTGGCATGCCAAGAATCTAGTCCCAAATTGATACAAAGGCTAGTCTGATGAGGATGAGTGGGTATTCTGGGGTTTTATTGTGAAAACTCAGAATTACATGCACTAAACTGCTGGTATGGAGTTTGCTTGCTGGTGCTACCAATAGCCTTTAAAATGCCTCACAGATTAAATGCAATCACCCTCACCCTTGCCTAAGGAAAGACTCTCACAGCCCCACTCCTGTTGTTATGAGAGGCCAGTGGGGTTTGTGTTGGCTCAGTGCTTTTCCCCATGCTCAGTGAGCTGGGGCAGGACACTGCTCTGGGCTTGGATGGGTGAATTCCCACCACAGAGCAACCCCCACTCCTAGCTGGGGCATTTAGGTGTTGCATTATTGCCCGTAACAGCTGGGAAAAGTTGAGGTTATTTGGAAGGATCTAAAAGAATTCAGCTTTCATAAAGACAGAGCATTTTAGGGCCTGAGCAGGCCCTGGGTTCAGTATCACTGCTAAGGTGCTTATAGGCTTAATTCCCTCAATGACCCTAGGCTCTGTACACAGCCATGGCAATGAAAATGGACAAATGTAATTCAAAGCACAGAGCACTGTAAAGATCCATCATTAAAAAATGAGCTCAAGAGCAAATCTCTTTTTATTCTGCTTTGATTAAAGAATGGCAGCAGGTTTGGATAACTAGTCACAGTAGCATCAGCTTGCTTCACACTTACTTAACAGACATAATTTCACTGAAAAAGATCGAGGGGACAGTGTTACATGCTCAGACAGCACAGCAATGAATGTGGCATAAATACCTGGGGAGACAGATTAGTTTGCTATTTCTGCTCACAGCCTTCTCCTAGGAGCACAGAAATGCCATCTCAGCATGCTTTTTGGAGGATTAGAAATTCATAATAAACACAAGGATAAAAATATGCCATGGGAGTTACAGTTAATTTCTTGCTATAATTCTCAGCAATTTACACATAATCATTTGAAAATACTGCAGAGTGCCAACAGCCAAGTGTCTGCTGCAATGGTGGAAATCAGGAAAATGAGAAATGCAGTTAGGGCTGAAGAATCCTCCAGAAGGGTCATTTGGGATATTAAGTTCAGAAGCTCTTCCTTGCAGTTGAATAATGAAGGAGATTTTATTTTACCACATGAAGCCCAGTTTCTTAGGCTGTAGGTGGACAGAATGACCTTCATAACAACTGACTTCAGACTTCAGAAAAGTCCTGCCAAACAGCAATGTAGTCTGTGTTTTTTCTTGAACATGAAGGGGTTTTAAACATTTTTTATTATAAAAAGGAGGCTGCAAGCAGTAGGCACCAGCACCACGACATTTTCATGCAAATACACATTTGAAAAGGTAATAAAACTGTAGTAAAATTACTGAATAAGGGTTCAGAACTGTGTTTTAATATCAGTATTTATTTTGAACATACGAAAATTACTGAAATCCCATTATGCATTCATTTCCTAATCATAATTTCCATCCAACTATCTGGACTGATTATAAAAGAAGATATTTGTACACTATATGTTTGTATTTTTGTCTATTTTGTAACTTTGAATATTTCAAAACAATTTGAGAGGGGAATAAAGACAATGTGCCCCCAGACCAGAACCCTGCATGTAAAGCAAACTACAGGTGAGTTATGAACCTCCATGAAGAGGAATTTAGAGTAGAAATACCAGTGCTGCTGCAACACTCTTTTATAGGGTCATCAACAGAGGGGACATGGAAAAAGAGGGGCTGAAATGATTTAATAAGAGACTACATTCTCTTCTAAAGGAAAGGTATTTAATCTGTGGATCACAAACACTTGACCCAGGGCAAAGGTCACCAGTAGTACCAGGAGCAGATGCAGCCTTGATTTAAATAATGGAGAAGTACAGGAGCAGATGTAGGGCTGATTTAAAAGATGGAGAAGCACAGAAGCAATCACGCTCCTGGGAGGGCTGATATAGAGGACTGCAAAGCTCCAAGGCACCCAGGTAACTTGTAATTGGTAAAGTGAGCTTGAATTTTAAAGTGATTTATTTTAGAAACATGAGATATATAAGCTTCTCTTGGCACATCCAACAGCAAAGAATTTAAAATCACCCCTAACTTTAAACTATTAGTAGCTTTAATGAACAGCTTGTTTTTTGTTTTTTTCCAAAGGCACCTGAAGGAACTGGGCACTATATCTTACATGCTCAGTCGAAAATCTTTACCTAAATCTTGTTCATATTTTGGAATTGTGATTCTCTGTATGCTAAGCAAGGCTCAGATATGTCACTGAACTGCTGTCTCACCACATTCTGAGTATCACCAGTGTCTAAAATAGGTTTAGGTGTTGAATGCCTGTCTCTCCTGGCAGCATTATGTTGCTGAAAGACACAGATCTGAACTAAAGCTGCTGATCAATCACAAATGACTGTGTACATGTTCATCTGCCCCAGGGGAATGAACCAACACTCAAGATCACCCTCGACTTGTGACACCCTTGACTCGTGGGCGCCAGGGACAAAGTTACCGTTTTGAGGCATGAGCTCTTGACTTATTTCATGAATACTCAAAAGCAGATTTTCATTTTTTCCCCTTCTGGGAGCAAGTATTTTCAGCCATGAAGCTGACTCCAGTGTTTCTGCTGGCATCTGCAAGAACTTACTAAGCTTCTACCAAGACTTGTTCATGCTTCATTGTCTGGGAAGCTTAGGGACCTTTACATTTCTGTGGCTCACTGCTGACACGGGTGACTATGTGCTCAAATTCTCCTAATCCAAGATAAACATTTGGAAAGGCTTATGAGAATGTAGAGCATGTGTCTATGCACATGATGACACGTGATACAGGCACAGTGGAGAAGTATGTTTGGCTGCTCCTTGACTTATGGTGATGACATAACTGAGGATTCAGAAGAAAACAGGCTCTGACTTGAGGTGGGGTACCAGGGGAAGTGACGAGGCAGCAGCTGAATCCTGAGTAACACAACCAAAGCTGGCCATTCCTACAGTTCCCTTGGGTCCCTGGAGTGCCGCAGAGGAGTCATAAGGGGAGTTGAACAAAGACCTTCTCGTGTTTGACCAACGAAGAACCATGGTGTGCACCTCCATTTTATCCATCCTCTCAGCCTTTCCTGTGTGGTATTTTGGGAGCAGGAAAGAGCTTATGCCAAATTGCTCATCCCTCAGTCATTCTCGATGGCACCACAGCTCAAGAGTGAGCTGGAGTAGTTACTTGCTTTAGTTTATGCTGGGGACCACTTTGGCTTTCCAATTAGCCCAGAATGCCTCAGCTGGCCCAGAGGATGCAAAACCAGCTGCATCCTCCCATCCTTTCTGGAGCTTGCCTTCGGTGCGTGGCTGGCACACAGATTGCAAGCTGGGTCAAAGTCTCTCAATTGCCACAGAATTGGAGATCCAGGATCCTGATATTTTGTCTCCATCCTAGAAACATTAGGAGATGGTCTTAAATGTATAAAGTTAACTGCTCCCAAAATTAATGGAGATGACCTTTCCGTGCTTTGGACAGGAGGCCTCGGTGCTTCCTGGCTGGCAGAATTCATAGAATCAGAGAATCTGAATGGTCTGGGTCGGAAAGAACCTTAAGTATCACTGAGTCCCAAGACCCCTGATGTTGGCAAGAGCATCTTCTATTAGATCACACTCCTCAGAGCCCCGTCCAACCTGGCCTCGAGCACTTCCAGGGATGGAGCACCCATAACTTCCCTGGACAACTTGTTCCACTGCGTCACCACTCTCACAGCAAAGATTTTTTTCCTAACATCTAATCTACACCTACCCTTTTTCAATTTGAAGCCACCTCCCCGTTGTCCTGTCATCCGTGCCCTGTAAATAATGTCCTGCCATCCTTCCTGAAGGCACCCCTCAGGCTCTGCAATGAGGTCAACCCAAAGCCTTCTCTTTTCCAGGCTGAACAATCCCAGTTCTCAGCCTTTCCTCATAGGAAAGATGATCCATCCATTTAATCAACTTAGTGGCCTCCTCTGGCCCTGATCCACCAGGTCCATGTCCTTCTTGTGCCGGGGACCCCAGAGACGGACACAGCACTGTCCCAGAGAACAGTGGACAGGGACAATCCCTCCCTGGCTCCGCTGCCCACTCAACTTTGGCTGCAGCCCGGGGCTTCAGGAAACACAATATCACTTATTAACTTAGCTCATTAGCGGGGCTGCATCCCAATCCCACGGGACTTCAGGTCTGCCGCACAGAGAGCCCCAAACCGGGGATGTGCGGCGCAGCTCCCCCGGCTGCGACTAGATGTCAGCACTCCACTGGGCAAGCGGCCCCAGCGCAGCAGCATCCACGGCAAAGAAAAGCCATCAAACCTCCCCAGGTCTCGTACCAGGGCTCTGCAGGACAGCTGCAAAGCTACAAGTGGACCGAGCTGGTCTTATGCCATGAAATGCAATACCACGCCAAAAACAAACAAACAAACAAACAAAAAAAACCCCAACAAACAAAAACAAAACCAAACAAACATAACCCCACCCCAGTGGGGACCTCAAAAAGGGAAGAAAAGGAGGGGGGGGGAAAGATCTTCAATCGTTTCCTTAAGGTTTTGGACTGTTCTTCCAGACAAAAAAAAAGTAATAATAATAAAAAATCACAGTTCCCACAATCACCTGGAACTGGATCGACTCTGGCAAGGCAGATGCAGCACAGATAGCTCAGCAAAGCTTTTGTTCTTTGGCTTGGTTTTGTCTCGAACGCGATGAGATAACATCGTCTCTCACAAGTCAGTTTTATGAGGATCTGTCAACTCAGTCCCCATCTGTTCTGGAAAAATAAGCCTTTTCAGGTTAGAGTAGGATGTGAATTCAAATCCACAGGGCACAGATTTAAATCAAAGTATCTGAAGCCCCTTCCAATTGCCAAGAAGTGAGGGGAGGGTTTGCATTTGAGCTTCCCTGTTGAGCTGGTTTCTGTTTCAAGGCTTTTATTAACAATTAACACTTAAAGTATATCCAGCAAAGAGGAAAACAAGGGAGAAGCAGTGCAGTGTATGAGAATGCAGTCTGTGCAGCACCGAGGAGACAGAGCAGGTAGGAAACAAAGCAGAGTTTCATTAATTCAGAAGTATTCATTTACAACTACAACATGAGAATAAAGTCTGCTAGAAGCAAGCAAGACACTGCCTAATGCAGAAAATGAGAATAGAAGCATTAGAGTGGCATGATGCAAGAGATCCCAAAGCTGATTCCTTAGAGTGCTCAGAGTTGACCACTATTAACTTGTGTGTAGACACATCAATTGTCACTGCTACTGAACATCCAACACCTGGAACTGCACCCTGCACTGCACGTTATGGAAAGCACTGCAGGAGAGAGACCTGGGGCATTTCCAACAGCTCTGTCCTGAGCTCTGGTCACAGTGTCACAGCTGGCTGTTAGAGATCTCTGCTCAGAGCTGCCATCCCATCCCGGGAGCTGAGCCCTCAGCTGCACCTCACAGCCCTTTAAGAAATCAAGAGACTGTAAGTAGCAGCATTTGCACCAAAACTGCCAAGGTATTAACACTGATTTCTTTCAATAATTATGACATATTCATAGTCGTATTTCATCACTCTCCTCAGAATCCTAAATGATCCACTAATGAAGAAAGAGCTGCATTTGCCTGTGCTCTGCTGCTGCCAATGATGAAGAAAACAAAACTGGTCTCCTTAGGTATTGTTCACTGTTCTCATATTCAGCTACTACTTGTTGATACATATCATATCATATCATATCATATCATATCATATCATATATCATATTTACTTCTATTCTATTCTATTCTATTTATATTCTCAGAGAATAAAAAAAAACTTTTCATTAATTATGAAGAAATTCAGAAGTGATATATAATTTCACAGACTGTGCTATATAGGAAGAGGATTCTTGTGATGTCTGCTCTAGTACCTCTCTCAGCCCTGTTTACATCAAGAATCTCATAGGAGGGGAGCTTGGGGTGAACAATGACTTCCCTCTGCACCAGAAATTCCTGTCCAGTTGGAAAGAGTTAGGGACTGTTACATCCTTTCTTCTTTGACCACCCCCCCCCCCAATCTGTATTCCTTGTAAAATGATAGCATTTTGCTGAAATCATTGAACATAACAAAGGCAGTGTCAGCCTGACAGCTCTGCCAGAGCAACAGCTGCAGGTACTGGATAGGAAACACCTCTGAACTTTCAAAATGAGCTTTGGTAAGAACATGAATGTATGAAAGAGGGGAGATCCAGCTTCCCACACCCAGCCCATTCCCAGTCCTGGCATCTCATCCTTCCCTGGGGGTAGCATCTAACATTGGAGTTCTCTAGCTTGCACTGCCCTCTGAAACACATTCTCTCCCAAAGGTGAACATAATAGCAAGCCCCCTCTCTCTTTGTTTCCAAGAGAAAATGAGGGAAATAATCCTGAAGCTCTGGACGCTGTGCTGTGCTGGTTCCAGCTCGAGGTTTCAAGCCCTGCTATGATGGAAGATTACTGTGTCACTCTCGGCTAGACTCACCACACACACAAAAAAAAAATAGCAGGAAATGGAAACTACCCTGCTCTACTCAATGGGTTTCTGCAAAAACTGTGATGTCAGAGCAGCAGCACACACATTTTAAGGGGCTGGCCAGGGTTAGCAGTGTGCTGCCACCAGAGCTGTTTCAGTTCACACAGGCTTTCCCCAGTGTCATCAGGTGCCAGTGCTATCCTGACATCTGAGACTGCAGCTCTGCTCCTCTTCCATAGGTCTGAGCCTCAAGGAGTGCCCAGGACTGGAAACAGGCTCACAGCCACTCCTGGGACAAAGAAAAGCAGTCGGTGTGGAGTGCTGGTAGTACGTTTTGCTTTCAAAGGATGAAGAGCAGTGGAAGAAAGGTGCGTGAGAAGTAGAGGGATAAAGATGGAGAAAGACAGGGGTCTCCAGATGTCAAACTGCTTGCTGCTCTTTGAAGCCTTTTCAATGGGGAGAAGTTCTCTACAGCTACATCCCCAACCCCTTAGCAAGATCAGATTGCCTCAGGAGATGTTTGTAAGGAAAAAGCTGGCTAGATACCCCTGCCTCTTCTCCCAAAAATAACAGCCTGACAGAAAATTTGAATCTAAGAGTAGTTGTAGGTATCATGATACTTCTTTGTTACCTGTCCTAAAATATTCAGGTGGTATCACACATCACTGGCACCGTATTTTCTATTCCATGTTCTGACATGCTGCCTGCATTAGCATTGTCTTTCATACTTACAACATCTTTCACAGCATGGGCTGTAAAGATATTATAGGCAAAATAAATCTTTGAAGCTTCCCATTCAAATCTTCAAAGAAGGACCATGAAGAGCACTCAGAGAGAATGTGGAAAACTTTGGAACAGGGATAATGCTCTAAAGCTGACTTTCCCCTTTGTCCATCCATAATTGTACCACTGTTGTGCTCCCACTTTTTGCCCTTCTGTAAAGCTCCCTGAGTGCTGAAGAAAATGTATTCATTCTTCCATCCTGTTGGGAATGTCTACCAGTTTCTACACAACGTTGTGACCAGAAATAGCCCATAAACCTGCAATACAGATTGCAGCCTTAACCCTGGCAGCGAGGAGACTGGACTGGGGGTGCTGGGGAGTGGCTGCATCTCCAGCAGCATGTACTTCTTGGGCATGTTTTTTCAAGCCAAATGCCTAACCTTTGCTAGCACACAACATTCTTGCAATTTTGCAAGCCAAATGCCAAATCTTTGCTAGCAGTGCGTAGCAAAAGTCCCAGAAAATACCAATTTATTTATAAGAATATGGTAAAATCTGGTCCATTTTAGTTGCGGAATCACAGTATTTGGAGAAATAAATCACTCAAGACATAAAAGGAGACACTTTCTTTCATTTCCTCTGTGACCTATTCCTCAACGCACATCATTAAGTCACTTCCGTTTTGCAGGAAATTCTGTGGTAAAACCAGAAAGATTCCATCAAAAGCAGACGGAATAAAACCCGTGTGCATGTCCTGTGGCTGCTCACTGCCGACCCCAATTCAGAGCAGTGAACTGCTCTCTGCATTTTGTATTGAATGGAAACTGCTGAGTTCTATTACGTTTATTACCTAGCTCAGGATTATCTGCAATATGTGCTCCAGGAATCACACCTCGGACCAGCCCAGACCAGGGTTGCTCATGTCTTGCGAACCATGGCATCTTCCCTGCAAGAGCAAACCGAGGAGGCTCTCAGGCCACTCCTGGACAGGATTGACATCACCTCTGTAGCTGCTGCCAAGAGAATTTTCAAAGGAGTCATGGATGAAAAGTTTGCTGATGGAAATACTAACTGGGGACGAATTATGACCATATTTACATTTGGAGGTCTTCTCACCAAGAAGCTTCAAGAGCATGGGGTTCAACTCACTGCAGAGGAGAAGGAGGAGATCTCTTATTTCATCACAGAGTACATAATCAACAACAAATCCGAATGGATTGATGCAAATGGTGGCTGGGTGAGTTTCTCATTTTCTACCGAAGTCTAGATTAGGAGATTTCATTAATTATTGCTATAGACACTGTCAAAAACATATTTTATTCAGGGTTTCATTTGGTGGTTTAATAATTGGTGTACAGAATGTCTCATTGAGACTTAAGTGAGAGCTTTTCTTCTGCTTGAAACAGAACAGTGATAAAAGACAACTTTCTTTTTAAAAGGCATTTCCCAATTTTGAATAACAGGATCATACCATAATTCAGGTTGAGAATTACCTTAGAAAATAATTTGGTCCAGCCTCCCACTCAAAATCAGGTTAAACCACACAGACCCTGAAATTTCCATTATTAAATCTAAAATTAAGTGGCATCCTAAGGTCAGCGCAGTAATTTTGCTTTAATAGAAGAGTTGGTTGAAAAATACTTAAGTTCAAGGTAAGGAAAGAATACACAGGTGTGATCCTCACAAATTAAGTCAGCACTTTTGCTGTGGATTTCAACAAATCCATTATTTAATCCCCCAAATCAGTTTTACTTACAACAAATGAACAGGTAAGTACAACTGGCATTAAATCTTTTCTGTTTGGACTGAGATAATCCTAGAACTTCCATCTATGAATGGTCAATGCTGAGAAAAAACTTGTTACTAAGTGGACTGTTTTGCCAACCTGCTGAAATTCCCATTCTGACAGTGAAGGGAAAGTTCCTTTCACTTTGCAAAATTTCATCACACCAATACTGCTTCTTCTTTGTATTTTTTTTTTAATTTTTGCATTTAGGGGAATCTGAGAACCAGTGACACCAGTGTCAGTGATTTCCTTGGTACTTTTTCCTTTACTAATATGTAAATGTTACTTTCTCTTTCCACCCCCTCTCATCCCACTTCTCTCATATTTCCTACTACTTTTTTCCCCCTTGATTTATTTTCTAGTGTCTTGCTTTTCCTTTGTCTTTTCTGCTTGTTTTAGTCCTTCTCTGTCTGTAGCAGCAAAAAAAAAAAAAAAAAAAAAAAAAAAAAAAAAAAAAAAAAAAGGTGATAGTGACTCATGGCCCCTTGATGCATTGGATTTACTATAAAGGCTTCTCTTTCCATCTCTTTCAAATAGAGTCAATTTTATTTCAGAGAAGTATCAACTCCTGGCAACATTCTGTCATAATAGGTGGCTCATCATAGCAGAATAAGGAAGGTTAAAAGAAGATATTTCTGAGTGTATTAATACATCAGAAACATAGTACTTGTACTTTCCTGGAAGACGTGGGCTCAGATGATAGAGTTCATGTTGGTTTTCCATTTACTTGGGGAGGGCATAGTCTTGACTTAGAGATAAAACAAACATTCAGCAAGGTGCAGATATTTTCAGCTACTTTTTTTAAACCTCTATCCATCTTTTGGAGGTAGAGCTCTGAAAAGCTGTCCCTCACTGCACAGTGCTGCAGTACTCTTAATCTAACACAGACAGTGGTGTGGTTTCCCTAAATGTTTTTAAGCTGTCCCTAACTGTGTGTGTTCTTTTCCACAGGAAAATGGCTTCCTAACAAAATTTGAAAGAAAATCACTACTGTCTTTCTCCAAAATTACAGCTCTGTTCATAGCTGTTGTTTCCTTGTTCAGAGAGTACTACTGAAGTAAAAGGATCTGCCATTCATGTGTAATCTAGATATTGCCACAAGCTTCATTTCTCAGCCTTCCTCCAAGCAGTATCGACAAGAGAATAATCTCCTTCCATAATTTGTGTTTAATTTATTTGTATTTATTTTGACTAAATGCAATGTTTAACATGCTATCCTAATTAGAAAATCTGAAAATGAGATCCTTCCAAAGGGGAATCTGCACAACATCATGCAGCAATTCAAGTCCATCTTTCCAGGGGGAATTGCTTTGAGATCATTTTCCACATCAGGACGGCTCTTGGAATCTCTCTTGCATCTCCATGAAAGGACATTGTTTTAGTAAAATACAATCCAATGGGTTAAGAAACAATTTTTTATGTCATTTGTTTTGTAAATGAAATACTACTGTAATGCATTTTATTGCAACCTCTGTGTAAGAAAAAGGGGGGTGGGGGAGGGCATTTTTTTGAAGAAAAAAAGAAATGGGAACTCCAATATAGAAGTGGGTAGAAGTTACTAACACAGACTAAGCAACGTCTGTGAGAAGAACTGTTTGTGGAAGCTAGCAACTTAAAAATGTGCACTCACTTACTGTTAATGCAATGGTATGTGTTTCTGTGCTGTATTTTTTTTAATTGCTCACATCTACAATGAATGTTATTTCATATTTGTGTGATGCAGTCATCTGGTTGTATGTTTTTTAAACTAGATGTTTAAAAATAGGCAAGCACAGAGTATTTTTTTAAATGAGAAATTTTTGTAAATACACTAATATTTTAAGAAAATATATTAAAATATGTATTTTAAAGTCATAAGACTGGTCTCATTTTTTCCAGAAAAACTGGAGCATGGGAAAAGATCTGAGCAAGATAATCTTAAAAGAGTTATCACAATGCTGCTGGAAAATACAAGTAGTTTATGGGTTTGACCTGATGGCCATGGATGTCAAGACTTTAATTTTCATTTTCAGATAGGTACTATCTGGTAGCTTGTGTAAGAAACAGGTATCTTGTGGCAAAATAAATGAACTGGATCAGCTCTGATGACAGTAATTAGTGTTCTGGGATACATCGTAAAACTAAGATAATTCAGAGGGTGATGTAAGAGACTTCCAGGCTTTTACAGTCTGGGGCAATTCATGTTTTTACTCAAATTCCATTTATTTTCAAAGGCTAAACAGTAGTTCTTCAAGGATTCATTCTAGAAGGGTTTTCTTCATCTGTAGTGAGTTTCCATTAGGGAACTAAGGCTGAGTCTAAGTACCTTTCTCTTTTTAGATATGTTGGGAGGTGAACCAAACTGAGCCAGCAGCTGCCTGTGGCACACACCACCACCCACCACTGATCTCTGAGACAGAGCCTCGAAAAAATCCAGTTTTGTGACACTGAGAGAATGCATCAACCTCTTCTGGTCATGGGCTCTCCATCTTTCATCTCAGCATAAGACTTTTTTTTTTCTTTTTTTTTTTCTTTTTTTTTTTCCAGTAAGAACATCTGTTTACCAGAACAACCTGCCCAGGGATGTGGTAGAGACCCCCTCCCTGGCAGTTTTCAGGATACAACTGAACAGGGCACTAGATAGTTTCATATAGGCTCCCTTTTTCAGGAAAGGTTGGACCACATGAGCTTTCAATGTCCCTTCCAGCCTGGACTGTTCTGTGATTCCATGGCCTAACTTGGTGTGTTTAACCATAGAACATAAACAGATGTTAATGTTTGTTAGAACATGTATTTCTCCCTCTCCCTCCCCAGCGAAAACAAGAAATATTATTTAGCATGCAGGCAGGATTTGTGAGGTAAACTTTGTTGCTGTTGAAGAAAAGATGGTAGTGTTCAGAGGGCAAGGGGCAGCTAAAGGAAAATGCCCAGCTCCAGAACGCCTATGGCAGCACCTGTCAGAAATGACATTTTAAGACATGTTATGACATACAGGTCTCTACTAGCAGTCTAAGTCTTCATGGTAAGAACAGTAAACTTACTCAGTTCCTTTTTGAGCACTACTGCAAACACGTATTATGGTGGCTAACACCAATCTATTAATACCACATCCTCTTCCTTTTACTGATCTACTAACCTACTTTATACGCAGAAATACAATTTTTTAGTTAAAGGGTGACTGTGTCTTTTCAAAATGTAGGTGAACCAATAATTTTAGAACTTGCCTTAGTGGTAAAGGCAGGGTTTAAACTAAAGAAGCCTGGATCATTAATGGTCCAGTGGGCTCCAGACTAACTTCACCAGGACAAAACCTCCTTTTTTTCAGTGCAGAGCAAGAAAAGCAGTGATGAGATGTACCACCCCAATTCTAAGCATAATAAAACACCTGAAAACAACAGGGCTATTAGCTAAGTTTTATAAAATAGTGTAGATGTAACTGTCATGAATTTATCCATACGTGACACTGAGCAGTGCCCAGGTCCTGGCACACTGCTGTTTAAGGGATCCTTGGATCTGCCAGGGGAGAACAAAGTGCTGCTCCTGGAAAAAAGGTGAGGTCGAAGAGCTGCACAGTGGGACAGCTGATGGCTCCATTGATGCGCACAGCAGCTAAACTGCAATGCCATCAAAAGCCACGCAGAAGAGATCTACGAAAACAGCTGTTCGCCTATAGAAATGTCCCCATCAAATCACAGAATCAGCCAGGCTGGAAAAAACCTCTGGGGTCGTTGAGTCCAACCTCTGACTGGTCACCATCACCTTGTGAACTGGACCACGGCACTAAGTGCCGCATCCAGTCATTTCTTGAACGCTTCCAGGGATGGTTCCACCACCTCCCCGGGCAGTTACAGGTGTGCTGGACCCAAAGGCCTCCCTTGGGACGTGGCTGGCACATCTTCCCTGTGGGCACCTCCTAATGGATGACCAGCCGAGCCCCAGGCGCTGGGCTGTCCCTCACACCCTTCCCCAGAGCCCAGGCCACGGCGGGCTTCCGCGGGGATATGAAACTGCTGGCACGGTGCTAAAACATCCAGCCGGAATGTACTTTCCCTTCCTGCAGCAGAATCAGAGAAGGGGAAATTCTTTGTGATCTGCGCCAGGTAAAAAACAAAACAAACCCCCCCCCCCCAACAACATAAAAATAAAACAACAACAACAAAAAAAAATG
Source organism: Cinclus cinclus (assembly GCF_963662255.1). NCBI lineage: Eukaryota > Metazoa > Chordata > Aves > Passeriformes > Cinclidae > Cinclus > Cinclus cinclus. The sequence continues at coordinate 13,730,286 of NC_085058.1, forward strand.
TTTTGGCAGGGGCCCTCCAGCACGGTGGGGCCGGTGCCAGGCGGGCTCGGAGCGGTGACCGGGCGGTCCCGGCGGCCCCGCGGTCCTGCATGGAGCGGGCCGGGCACGGCGGCGAGATGGCGGCGGCGCTGAGGGCGGCCAAGCAGCGGCTGCGGGCGGAGCTGCGGCAGCGCCTGCGGGCGCTCGGCCCGGCCGAGAAACAGCGGCAGTCCCGCCTGCTCGGGCGCAAGGTGGGTGCGGATACCCGGGCGCGGCCCGGAGCTGGGCCCGGCTCGCCGGGAAGCACGGCCGGGGCTTTCCAGGCCCCGCCGGGGACCGAAACCGGGACTCAGGGGCCTTTCCGCCGAGCGGGGGTGAGGCGAGCTCCGCCTCGGAGCCTTCCCTCGCTCGTTCTGCGGCAGTGAGGGCAGCGGGGCTGGCGGCGGCCGTGCGGCGGCCGTGTGGCAGGAGCTGCCGGCGGCCGTGTGGCAGGAGCTGCCGGCGGCCGTGTGGCAGGAGCTGCCGGCGGCCGTGTGGCAGGAGCTGCCGGCCGCAGCGGCTACAGCGGGGCGTGCTGGGGACACTTCACTTCACCCCTGGGGTGCTGGGGACACTTCACCCCTGGGGTGCTGGGGACACTTCACCCTGGAGCAGTGCTCGCACTTCACCCGTGGATTTTGGGGACAATGGGAACAGACTGCCACACACCCCAAGCAGGGCTCCTCGGTGGTGGTGGCATTCATCTCAGGCGTTTCACACCAGCCTGGCTCTGGCCATACGTACAAAACCCAGCCACTGCCTGATTTGGCCTCTTGTTTTACGTGCTGTCCTCTCCCTTCTCTATCTTCCAGCAGTGTTTCTTCCACACTATTTTATTTCTAATATAATTTTTACACTCTAAAAGGTATCAAACAGGGTTTCCCTAACTGGTACCCTAGCACAGAGTGATATGGGTATGTACTTTTGAAATGTCCTGTTTGTGTTTGGATTACACCGTTTTTATATAGATGTATTTTATCATTTTAATAAACATAATAAAATTTTATTTTGCAGTCACTGCATGTAATAGAGCACAGTCCTCATTTTTTTTGCAGCACCAGCGGGTACTTCTAGATGATCTACATTTATATGGTTATTTTCCTGCCAGGGGCTCTCAAATCATTTTATAGACTTCATTTACTACTAATGTGTAGCCACTTCATGAGTGGGATGTGGCAGCACAGAAACTTTAGGTTGTAGGAAGTTTTAACTGGAATTTACATCACCTTTTTTTTTTTTTCATTGGATGCTTTTTTAAAACATATCTATATGTAGTGTCCTTCTCTCATGATAATGCATTTTAGTAATCATATGTCCTAGACTTAAATCTCTTGAATTTCAGCAAATACTGGCATGCATCCCCTTCAAAAATTCAGTCCTCAGCCAACTTTTAAGCACCTAGCCCATGTAGTAGTGAATTTTTAGGACCCTCAGCCTTTGTATAACTGCTGCTGATAAACACAGCAGTGCAGCACTAATTTCTTCTAGTGAGAGCACACTGAAAGATACAGCCTTTGTTTTGCTTAAAAGAAGGCATCAGGAAATATGACATAAATTGATATTATCTTGCCATTTCTTAATCTGACACAAATTGAAAATCCTGAGCTTGCTTGAGAGAGGGTGGCTCTGTGCAAGTGGCAGAAAGTAGAATCAGCTTCCTCATGGGGGGTGGGTAATACAGCAGGCACAGAGAAATTTTGGAAAAGGCTGAGAAAATATTTGGAATTATATAAGCCCAAAAAAGTAGCTTTGTAACATACATCAGTGCTTGTAGCTAATAAAAGTGAGCAGGTTATTTTATAACACCTGAGTAATATTTTTAGTAGTAAAATCTCATTTCAAAATAATCTTTAAAATCAAAATGAAATAGCTCCACAGGCCTACCTAGCCACCAGTATTTAATTAGCTTCTGGATGATTATTCTTTTTTAATGCTTATGTTCATGATTAAAGTCATGCTATTTGCATGCTCTGATTCTGAAAGGAATCGCCATCAGCTAGTGAACAAAGTGCAGATAATATTTGTTAAGTGTGGAAATTTTTTCAGTCTTCTCAGAAACTGCTCCGAGTCATAGTAGGAGCATCTACACAATTCTGAGAGCATCTGAAATTGTGTCTTCCTGCTCACATGTGGCTTTGCATCTTCAACCTCATTTTTGTTCCTATATAGCCTAATTAATGTGTCACTGGGTCCATCAGAGCAGATGGGACGTGTGTGGTGCCCACAGCACACAGCCCTTGTCTGAAAGTGTCTCTGTGTCCGTTTCTCTCTTCACCAAGCCATGAGAAGTTCTGGCTTTGGAGTCTCTCAACATGAGCCACAGCTGTTTTCTGGAGTCTGCAGTTTGACTAAATAGTCTGCTTTTTTGCTGCAGAAGCTACCATGGAAATTCTTTTAAGAGCTTAATCCTGTGGAAAAATTCATGTGTAGGGTTAGGCAAATAGAAAAGGAAATAAAATGCAGTTTTGAATTGTTAAGATGTTTCTCTGTCCAAGCAACACATACACCAACATTTAGTCTGGAGCTTTTCTGGAGTTTTTCTTTTTTTTTTTTTTTCCCTTGCAAAATTATATCCATCTTCTGGATATTTCATCTGGTTTTCAACTGCTGTGATGGAAAGTAAATAAAAAATGTAGTGAGAGCCATATCTTGGCTCAGATACAGGCATTTGTATTTCAAAACAAGGCCAGGGTAGAGGCTAAAGCTCAGGAGAGTGAGTTGCCCTGCAGTTATACAAACACTGAGCAGGAGATTTGGGGGTCTCTGTTCTGTAGATACTAGAGAGTTTCTCAATTGTCAGATATCTTTGACAGATTTTCCTAAGTTTGTAAAATAAGACTAAATCACATTTAAATGAGTAGGGACACATTTATATTTGCTTTGTCCAGATGTAAGTGACAAAACATATAAGGTGCTAGAGAATGAGTAGACAAGCTTTTAAAAGCCTCCTTTCAAATTTTAATGTGGAATTCAGTCTGGAATGGGTAGAGACAATTGAGGTATGAGTCTGCTAACACATTTTCACCATATAAGCATTTTTTATTTTCCCTCCTATATTCAGCCTTTTATAAGCCCAGCACAGAGTCTCATGAAAAGCAAAAAATGGCAAGGCCATCTTTCCTTCAAGCTCTGAAAAATGTGCAGTAATGAGATCACCTATTAGAAGGAGGTGATGTTTGAAGTCATATATCTCATCTTGCTGGAGGGAAGACATTCAGGTTAACAAAAGAAAGAGGGGCCTAGTCTTGGAAGACTTTGTGCTCTGCAGTCATCTGCTCTGGTGCTAATTTTCCTTTGAGTTATTATCATTGAGGAGCCTCCCGTTCTGCCTAGGCCCAGAGGAGAGATGCAGCCTGTAAAAAGGATGGAAGAAAAGCAATGCTAAACCCTCATGGCTTGCACAAGCTGGCAGTTCTGACCTGCTGTGTCTTTTTGCAGTGATGTTGGGCATTTGAGGATGACTCCACTGTATGACACAGATCTTTAGGGAAGATTGTCTGCAAAATTGTTTTTTGCTGGCCCAAACGTGTGTTGCAGTGTTCAGTTCACTAGATGCAAAAATTTGCCTATTTTGATTTTGCTGATGGTAGAAATGTTGGAGTAGGCAACAAAGTCGGTTTGTTCTGTTTACGATACATCAAAGTTTGTATCTGTGCCCTTTTCAATGAATGTTCTGCTCCAGTTCTGTGCTAAATCAAAGTTGATCTTCCCAAAAACTTTTCATAAACCAGTTGTGTCAATTTCCCATGTAGGTGATTGACCATCCCAAGTACCAAGAATCCAAAAGAATTGCAATCTTCTTGAGCATGCCAGATGAAGTCCAGACAGAAGAAATCATCAAGGACATTTTTAAGCAAGGCAAAGAGTGTTTCATCCCCCGTTACAAACCTCAGAGCAATCACATGGACATGCTGAAGCTATCATCAGCTGAAGACATTTCTTCACTTGCTTTGACATCCTGGAATATTCTTCAGCCCAGTGATGATGACACTGCAAGAGAGGAAGCTCTTGCTGGTGGTGAGTATTTTCTTGCTGCATCATGGGACTGTTGAGCAGGAGTAGCCTGGAGGCTGGTAGGATAGCAAGAATGAAATGAAATGTTATACCTTGGTTTTATACCTGGTAGAGAGATTCTCCTTTCTCTTGCCTGTTTTTCTCTATCCTGTGGCACCCCTGTGCCATGCCAGCAGAGCAGGAACATGACTGCACTGATCCAGCTGAAAGAAAACCCTCCAGATAAATCATCTTTGTGGTTTGATCCGTGAACATCCTCGGCACAGTCTCTGCCAGCATAATGTAGAGTCTCATAAAGGAAAGAGGGGGTATCTTAGGCTGCCACTGAAAGTCACAGGGATTCACAGGTTTAGGATGTACTCTGAGAACTTTGGTCTGTGCTGCCTGAAAGGGTGGCAGCAACTCAGGTGATGACCATAGACTGAGAATTTTCTGAAATCTTTGATCCTGTGAATTGTGTTGCGTGGATGAATCACAGTGCTGATATGGAGCCTGCCTTTGCAGAACAGCTCTCTGGACTGAGACCTTAGACTGAAAATAAAAGGACTTTCTTGGTGGCCTACATGAATATTAGTCTTTTCCAGAATTATTCTCTCATACTTTTGTTTTGATCTTATAATGTTGTCTCAGACACTGGATTCTTCATAAGGTTGAGAAAGTACAAGTTCATTAAGATCAAACTTGCATGTGTGTGTTTTGATCCTCAAATAACCTCTCTCTTAACCTGAAATTCCCCAACTCCTACTTCTAAACAAGCTTACTTTTTGTGTATTTGCATTCATTATTTGCATTCTTTCGGTAAACACTTTAATGTCTTCTTGAAACATCTGCAGAAATGTTTAATCTTATTAATGGAAAACTCATACTGAACTTGTGCTTTAAACCTCAGCTTGGGAAGATTTACTCCAGGTTAAAATTCACCATGCAGACAGCTTCCACACCTCACACACTTGCCAGCTTTTTAGTGCTTCATAAAGGAACATAACATTTCTATGACTCTGTTTGATTGAACTTGGGCTTGTATTTGCTTTGGGATGCCAATGTACTTTCCCAGAATGCTTCACCATGTTTGTTTCTCTTTTATTTTTGGTCATTACCTCTTTCCTAATTCAGAATATTTTCTGTGTCTACATTTTAGCTAGTGAGGGATTTCACTGCTTCATGCAATCATCTTCTTTGCATTTAATATTTAGCACTGTTTGCTGTTTTTTCTAATGTTTGTCAAAAAATTGTGTATATTGAGTGAGATTTAGGGACTTTTGAAGGTAACCTAAAAAATATCTGGATTTCTGTTGACTGAGCTTACTTCAGGCACTCTGGACAAGCTTTTGTACTACCTGTGAGCTGCTGTTAATTGAATTCAACAAGTCTGTTGCAGACATCACAGAGTCAACACAAAATTTGAGGTATGATGGGAGCAAGGACTTCCAGGTATAGAGTGCACTGAGATGTACCTGGGTGCCAGACAGTGAAGATGGTGAAGGCAGGGACACACTTTGGTACCTGGCAAGTATGGAGCTGCTGCTTCCTTCTCTGCACCAGGCTGTGGGCACAGAGCAGTGCCAGAAAGAGCTCCTTTGCTCTACAGAGAGGTGCCAAGAGACCAGTTGTAGGAACTGATGTATGTCCGTGTCAGACTTGTTCTGTCTGAAACTCAGTATTAGTCTCTTTGTACTGTTTGTACAGTAATTTTGGAATAATGCCATTTGGATTGGAAGTCAGACTTTGGTCCTTTATCCTAGAGCAGTTTTTGTAAATTAGAGAATAAGTTTAGTATTTTTCCAGTGTTGCAGCATGAGACACATACTACAAATTTGTCCCCAGAGAAACACACACTTCATCTCAATATGTCTTTATATATTCTTTTTTGTATATTTTTTGTCAGCTATTATATTTTTTGAACTTTGGTACATTTGCAAGAATGCAAATTGCCTTGCTGGTACATCCATCCTCCATTGTTGGAATGACACATGGATGGCACATTTATCTCAGAGATGTTATCAAATACTTTGGTGATCTGAGGCATTTACATTGTTATAAGGAGATAACATGGTGTTACATTAGTAATGTTCTCATGGCTGGCATAAATTACTATGTAATTTCCAAGAAATAGCCTGCAGGTACATAAATAAGACATGTCATTTCTGAGTGTATTCATTTTGCATGACAAAAAGCCTAAATTCACACTGTCCTTAAAAGTTCTGGATGGTTACTGTTAAGAATAACTCAAATATAAGACTGGGTATAATTTTTGCATAGAGTTTCCCAGTCCTTGGGAGCACTGATGGGCAGTGTTGAGCAGACACGAGCCCCTCCTTTTGGAGATGAACCTTTTTTCTGTTGGACCAAGGTTTACCTCTTTCCATCTTGGCTGTACTCACATCACACCGTGTTGGCATAAACAAAGATCACTGCTTTTGTGGTAAGAGAATGTCATCTTCTCTACCATGTGTGGGTGACTCACTAGCATGTGAAAAGTTGCTTTCTTTAGGCTATTTGGACACAATAACAGCAAGAACAAAGGTGGAAGAAGTTCAGATATTTTGGCGTAGGGTTGTGTGTAGGTGCATGACTTGGTTTGTTTCCAGCTAGCCTGTGGCACATTTTCCTAATAGATGCCAATCCCCATTTTTATCCTTGCCCATCAGAGGTATAAATGTGCACTGGTATTGGGTTTTGCCCAAGGTAACACTGCTGATGAAAGTCCAGGCAGGTTGCAATATTTGTTTACAGAAGTGTAGAAACCTTGCACAACTTTGGAAGGAGTAAATCAGATAAAGCTGTACTCCCTGTTGGCTTTTTATCGCTACTCCTACAGAAGTTTAAAGAGCTCTTCACCAGCAATTTCATTATCAGTGTGGTTTCAGGAGGTGTTTGTTGTGATTTCACATAGCTGGACATGGGTTTCCCCATTTGTAATGTTATATATTATTGCTTAGACCCGCTCTGAGAACTATGAAGGAAAAGCTAATTATTCCTCTGAAAAAGAGATTATTCTTACTGGGACGCAAAAAAAAAAAAAAAAAAAAATGAAAAGAAAAAAAAAAAAGAAAGAATACTTGAGTGTTTCCATATGGTAAAATTCTTGGAGGCTTTGAAAGGAGGCACGTGGCCAGGGATCTCAGCTGCAAGGCTTGGACCTGAGCAAATATGCTTAACTGTTCATAACTGAACTACTGACTGGTAGCTGAAGGTGTGCAGTAAATTATGAACATTCTTTTCTAACATTCACCTGCAAGATGGAGAGAGGGGGTTTGGCCTAAATATTTTTCTTGGCCAGAAAATGAAGTGTTATTAGAAATAATGTCTCTGAATTTGCTTACTCTAATGGATTGGGATGTGCTTTTCTAAGAAATGCAAGAAATAGGATTATATGTACAGACTTAATTCAGCCTCTTTATCTCTGTCAATTCTGCCCTGGTGTCACAGTACATGGTCCTTGTCCCTCAGGTGTGAACTCAAAGATGAACCCAGATGAAATAGTCTGGGCTCTGTCAAAGAGGCGGAAGATGAACACTGCTTGCTGTTAACAATTGCCTCTAATGAGTATCTATCTGCTCAGTCGTTTGCTTTCTCCCAGCTCAGGTTAGAGCTGCAGGTCTCTTTACTGTGCATTATTCAAACCTCAGGATGGAGAGGGAGATCTGTATTTCTGTATGGGCTCTTCATCACTACACCATTCAGTGACTTAAAGATATTAAGTGGTGTTTGCTGATGGAGAAGCAGCAGAGACTCAGGATGCTGTTGCAGCCTGAGTTGTGCAGAGGAGCTGCCCCCAGTGAATACAGACTCTTTTGCTTGTTTTTCCAACATTAAGTTTTCTTTTCTGTGCCCTCCAAAACAATAATTTCCCAGATTTTTCTCAGCCTTGGACTAGACCTCCTTTTCCAAGCTTTAATTTCTCTACCACCACAATGTCCCTCTCAATCTTTGTGCTCTTCCCCAACCTTTCTGAAACTCCCTCCTAAGTGTCCTTCTCTGGCCTTTCTCACTATATTCCCCACTTCCTCCTGCTCTCAGTCCCAGCCTGTCATTTCAGAGGTAGCTGGGCCAGCATAAATAGCTTGTCCCTGCCAGAAGGGAGGAGATCATGTGTTTTGTCTTCTTTCACTTGCTGCTTCCAGACATGCAAGATTCTCCGTCCCAGTTTACTCATTTCCTTCACCACTGTGCTGACTTCTTTCTCTTTTTCCTTGGCTTAGGGAAACATCACTGTTTAATAGTACTTTTTCTACTAAATTGTACAAAAGACATAGTTCTGTGGTTGTTTCTTTCGGGCAGTGCCTGTATAAATAAGCTACTGCCCTTTCTCCTCCTCTTGGTCCCCACCCCTCCTCTCCTGTGCCAGCACAGATGGCCTTGCAGCCACGTTGGGACCTATGCTAGGAAACCAGTCTTGGTTAGGAGCAACCCAGCACCAGTAGAAGCCTCTTCTCAGAACCACCACACAGCTTTGGACTGATGCAACTGAAGGGCTGGTAGGAAGCTGATGGTGAGGGGTTGTGAAAATGGGTGTCATGCCAAAAAAGTCTTAGTGAAACTTGTCATAATTTCCTTCCATGTTTCAGTTCCCAGTCTTGCCCCAGGCAGTAGGAATAGGAGCAGCCAGTGAAATGAAAGTCGTTTGGAGTCCTCACATCTCAGATGAGTCTGGCAGGAGGAGCTGAGACTGCAGCTCCATGTGCTCCCTCTGTGCACCAATACTGGCTTGAGGAGTGTTCCCTCCTTGTGTTTTCAGCCTATTCCTGCCCCTCTCTGGTGAACTGGATCAACCTGCTACTCTGGGTGAAGGTTATTTCCCTCCTTCCCCCTCTCCTGTTTTCATTAAGATGTTTTGAGCCCAGATGAGTGGATCCAGTTTACCATGTGGCCGGATCAGTGCCATGTGTGTGGGGAGGAGGGAATGAGGAGCCAGGATGGAGGGAACGTCCCCTGTCACACAGGTTCCTAGAGAGAATCGTGGAGCCACCCATGCAGATGTGACTCCAGCTGTGGTACAGGGAGGGGGGCATCTTCAGTGAGCCCCAGAACTCACCCAGACACATTTCTCCTAAGCCTGTGCCAGTGGCAGCTTTTCAGACATTTGCAACGTTGCATAAGCCTGGCTCAAATGGGTTTGAACAGGGCTAAAGTCACATCATCCAAGTGAGGGTACTACTAGCAAGATTTCAAGTTCTTGCTACAAGACGTGAAGCAGCAGAGCTTCTCTCATTTTTTATTTTTTTTTACTAGCCCATTTTGCAGGAATAAAACAAACATAGACCCCCCCCCCCAAACCCTCACCTCAGTTTGATATAAGAACCCAAGCTGAAAAATGTCAGCATTTGAAAATATATTATCTTTAATGGGGAGTGCTGAATAATCTGCTACTGCTCAACTACAGCGTAATGTATTTTTGCTTTAAGAAATCAATGTATTAAGAACTTGAGTTGTATTTTGTAATTTAGTTAGGAGACTTCTGGCATTTTCAGTACTGAAAACTGCGGTGGCCTACTGATCACAGCATTTGTGTTGTAACTTCAAGATAATTAGTGAAATATTAACTAGATAATCCATGCTTTCAATAACGGTAAACATTTATTAGGAATAAAAAGAAAAGCTCTGAATTTGAAATAAAATAAGGAAATGCTAACATATATCTAGCAGCAACTTCTTGCAGCTTTTTTTTCACATAACCTTTTGAATGTTGGCTTTTAAGGTTAATGTAGTTTTATCTTTTTGCCCTTTTAACTTCTAGAACAGTGTGAGACTTGCTGTAGCATAAATTGCAACAACCTGCTGGTAGCAGAAACAGACAGGGGCAGCTTACTTGCGTGGTGGTATTTGGTTTATAAGGGCTGTTTATGCCAGGGAATATGGTTCTCTTCCAAGGAAACTGCTGGCTGCCTCTAGGTTAGAGTTCCAAACCTCGAGTAGTTTGAAATTATTCCTGAATGACCATTAACCCTATTTGAAACTTTGCCATCGGGATTTGCCCTGCAGAAGCATTTTTGTCTGCAGAAACTCTTTTTCACCTGTCTTTAAATTCCTTCTATTTATTCATGCATTCAAAGATTCTGCATTTGTTGCCAGGACTGATGGCCTTGTGATGCCATCAGTATTCTTAGTTATTCCAAATTTTAGCACAGTTCTTCAGAAGTGTGACTGAATTGATGGCAGCACAGTCTCAAGAGGAATAGGTTTGACTTAGAACTGCAAAATAAAATGGGATTTAAAAAAAGGATAATGGGTTCCTTCCCCACCTCCCCAAAAAAATGCACCAGATGTGAGAAGATTTTGAAAGATGAGGCACATTAGAGTTTAGAAATAAAAAACACTTGTGAGTAGAAAATGCTGTGACTTTAAGCATAGGGAAGGTCTAATATCCTACTTCAGCTGCATTAAATGTTGTACAGCTGTCCATGAAGGTGTAATGGGACCATACAAAATGATGCTAATCATTCTGAAAAAAGTTACATAGTAAACAATGCTCAGAGGTAACTGGGAATATTTAAATGAGGTATATACAGATAGGAATGTATCTGGAATAAATGAAATATGGATACATGAAAAGCAGAGATGTTAAATGTTTCTGCTTAGGAAAAAAAAATACCCCAAACAAGATTGTAAAGTGATTGAAGGTACTATTAGATTTCCTTTTCCTCTGGGAGACTTGATTAAAACTTGCAGTACAAAATATGCCAAGGGACAGATTATAATTTAAAATCTTTTTACACTGGTCGTAAAAAGAAAACCTGAGAGCATGGCACAATACAAAATTGAAATCGAGGCTTAGCTGCTAATGTAATTTATTTTTTAATGAAATGATTTAAAATTTGGAATGAAGTTCTGTTTGGAGACAATGATCCATAGTATTTTTGATATACAAAAGAAGAGCAAAATTCAGTGCAAATGAGGCATTAACATTCTGGTCATGAATCTTGCTGTGGAGAGAGGATCCTTCCCCTTGCAGTGCAGGATCTGAACATGTTTTACAAGAGTCAGGAAATCTCAAACTTGTAGCTGTGGAGCAATAACTGAAGGATCTTCCTACCTCTGCAGCTGCAGTCCCCAGATTATCTCCTTACAAATAGGTTCTGGTTTCTCTTTTCAGCAGGCATTTGGAGCATTCCTCTAAGCATCTAATTTTATTTGTATTAAGCCCTTGGCTCTGCTGCCTTCCAACAGCTGTGAGTTATACTGGTTAGTTAGTTGTAATGTGAAATATTATGTTCCTTATTATGTTAATATTATATTATGCTCCTGCGACCTGTGAAGTATTATGTTCCTTGTATTCATTTTAAATTTGCTGCATTCAGTTTAAGGGATACTTCATTTTTCTATGATGAGAAATAAATAAGGATGTTTGAGATACATTCTTTTTATTATTCATTGTTTAGTTACACCTGTACTATATCTATTGTATTCTTTTCTATCATACTTTGACTTTTTATTTTTCTTGTAGAAAAGATTTTCTGTAGGAGTTCCAGCCATTGCTCTTTCAACCTTTATTATCTCTCTGATGTTATTCTGGGAAAAAAGATGCCTGGGAGAAAATTTCTGCCCAGGTAAAGAAATACTATGAAATACATGTAGTGGCACTGGAGATGTTAATTCTTTCTGTATATACCATAACACTGCTTTTCAGATCAGCTTACTGGACAGATCTCTTACTGGTTTCCACACCGGTGTTCCACAATGACACGTCATTATAAAAGGGCCTGTTCAATAGTAAAAATCTATAAAATAAATTTATAGTATTCCATCTAGCTTGTTCCTTATCAGGTAGAGCAAGGAAAATGCTTTCTTGGAGAGAAAACATTTCAGGTGATAGCAAGTTTCCCTCAGGGCTTTTCTGCATCCCAGCCTTTAGCTGAAAGATATGTGACTCCATCCCTCTGCTGGGGTTACTCTGCCCTGGAGCTGGTCTCAGCCCTTCCCTTGAAGTCTGCACCAGCTTCCAGAACTCTCTGAAACAGCTCAATAATCAACACCTAATTTGCTAAGTGAAGGCAGAAACTTTTAGCTGAGTTTCTCCCACTGCCTCTGTTCAGAAACAGGTATGACACAGTTACAAAGACTTTTTTGGGGGGGTTTTTTAAAGGCTTTTGAAAAAAATGCTCTGAAATGCAAAAGTTCATGTGTTTATATGGTGTTGCTTTGTAATGCCTTTTTGTGTCCTTGTATCTTGAATTTCCCTTGTGCAGACTAACCTACAAGCACCGTGTGGTTTAATTTTAATACCATCCATGCCAGGGTGTCCTGCAGTGAACCTGAAAGGCTGAGAGCTCTGGAGCACTACAGCTTTTTGCTTTCATAAAGTTCATTAAGGCTTTAAAAGAGGGTTTTTCCTTGTAATCATCTGAAGCGTTGCATCCACGTTTGCCTTCTTGCAGAAAACTCATCAAAACAACTGAAAAGATTACTTCTGCTGTAATCAATTAAAGTTTGAAAAGAAGTAAAAGCAACATGGGCAAGGGCCTTGAAGTTACTGCAAGTGACTCTCGAGCATTTTCTTTCAAAGAGGGCTAATTTTGCTCCAGTGAGTGTGAACAGTAGCATTGTCATGTTTTTTCAGTTTCCTAGAGACAGGAGTCTTTGAAAGGCAGATAAGAGGTGAAATTCATTTCTGTAGTGTGGCAGGAGTCTGTACAACAACTCATGCAGGGGAAATGCCAATGTGCAAGTGTCTCTGGCTGCAGTAATTAATCCAAACAGATATCTTTGTCTCCTTTTATTTTCATGTTTTGGGAAGGAGCACCCAGCACCAAGCTGGTCTCTTTGCCTTTGTGCTCACAGTCTGGGGAACAGGAGAGGAAGCTTTTCCCTGTTGCCCACCTGTATAGGGAATGTGGATTGAAGATGTAGTTTGGTGAGACAGCTGAGCCCTCCTTGCTGCTGCCTGCTGCCAGAGGGGACAGCCCTGCTGCCTTTTCCTTGTGCCCAGTTCTGTGTTCCCCTCATCCCAGGTACCATCTCTGGTACTTACTGCTGAGCAGATTCAGCTCATGAACCTGGCAGAAAATTGTGACTTTTTTTTTCCTGTCTTTTTCCTAGGGTTGGTTTTCTGCCAGCATAGTGGGCTATTAAATCAGGTCAGCACTTTTCCAGCTACAAAAGATTTGTTTTTCTGGCACAGCTAATCCCTGCTGGTTTTGCTGAGATTCAAAATACACAGTTTTTCCCCTGGATGATGGGAAGCTCCTTGGACTGTCCCAGAGCCACTGGCTTTCAGGGATCAGGAGACTCATGCTGCTGTTTCATAGTGTAAGGACAGCTCTGGATCTTCATGTTTGGCATCATGCTGAACTCAGTCCCTGCTTGGGCTGGCTGTTGTGCATGTGAAATGGGAGTGAGTTTTTGGGATGTAGATGAGAGCATATTCCTGTCCAGGAGTGGCGTGAAGCCTTTTGCCGGCAGGTGTCAGCATTCCATACATTTGCCATGGAGCATTGGTGTCATTTTGGCTGTTTTCTTATAATTCAAATCTCATCCAGGCATTGCGCGCGCACACACACACACACACACACACACACACACAGAGGAGAGCAAATGCTGCAGCCTAATTTCCCATAAAAATCAGGGATTGAAGTGAGGGAGGGATAGGATTTCAGGGAGAACCGTATTTTTTAAACCGTGCAAGCTTAAAAAGATGAAAGAAAATCTTGTGGTGGAAGAAGCAGGATTTCTCAGCTGTTGGGGTGTTAACACATTTGACAACAGCTGTGAAGGTGCCATGACCTTCCAACCGGTTGACTCTGCATGTACAATAAACCCTTCCTGTAGGCAGCCTGATATTCCCATCAAGTGGAGTCACTCCTTACAGGAGTCAGGTTTATGCACTGACTTGGAAGTTGTTGTCTTACCTGTTTATATTTCATGAGCAATTCTGTGTATTTTATGAGAGGCTATCTGCTGAGTGAGTCAAAGGGTACTGGAAATATTGATAGTGATGCATAAAGTATTGAAAAAACCCCAGATGATTCACCTCTGTCTTATTTTGACTTAAAAATACCCAGATGGAAGTATGCAAAAGAGGACTAAGAGTGAAGACATGCACGTGTATCCAGTGGGAGTATTTAAATGAATGCCCAGGCAAACACCATGGAACTGTAGCTGATAAGACCATAAAGAAATTCCCATAAAAACACATAAAGTTACACAAAGATCCTTATATTTTAGGCTGCAGCAGTATCCCCACATAAACAGTTCAAGCATCAATGCCCTATGAGTTTCTGCAAAGGAGCAGATTTGCAGTCAGCATTTGCTGATTTAACAAGATATGTTGATGTGCTGTAAAGTGGCTTTAATGCTATTTCTCCTCTCTTTGGAATTGCTCCTTGGTACATCTGGTTTCAGAGTATTTTGGTGGTTTAAAAATCACAGGAGAATCCAGGTGCAAGCCTTGGAACTAAACATTTTTGATTGCCCATGTTTTCCCAATCAGACTGTACTCACATATATGAATATCAGAAACAGATTAAGTCATTTTTCACAGTCTGATAACTGAGAAGACCTAAGCTATTTTTTCCTTTACTCTGAATTTGCAAGACCAGACATTTTGTGGGTGGCATTGAGTGATCATGTTTTATTTACAGGGCTTACGCAGGCTTGATGAATAATAGTGAAATAGAAGAATACTTTTCAAATTTTCTTTTAGGTGGAGCTCTGAAAATGAGACTCTAGTTCCCATCTTACTGTAAGTTAAACCTTAGGGGAAATGAGTGTGCTAGCTGTAACCTCACCCAGCATTTCCACATTGTGAAACCAGCCAGAAACACAAGTCTACAAGCCTACAAGTCTACGAGAAGAACAGTTGCTTCTCTGGTGAAACATGAAAGGATATTTTTCTGTGGAGCAGGTTAGGTTTGTTTGAGCAGGGATGACAAACTACACCTGATGTTGTGCAGTGCATTTAGCTTTTCAGATGCATTGGCAATGAAACTGCAAAGATTTTGGTTTAAACTAATTCGAAATCAGATATATTTACTTGAGCACAGCTCAGTAGCAGAGGAGCTGATCAAGCAGCTTTATTATGTGTTTTTGAGGTTTAATATCAGGCAAGTGGCTGCCACTCAGTTGTTTTAAACCTTTATGACTGATGGCTATCATGTAGTTTCTCAGGGAGGCGGATAAATATTTTATTATGCTGTAGTTCAGCAGGGCAAGTGTGAACTGTGAAGACCAATGCTTCATGCTGACACAAAGCACTGACATGGATGAGTAGACAGATAAATGCTGAGTTGCTCAGTTGCTTGTTTGTAGATTCTGCTGATGGTTCTATTTTCTGCAAAATATTTTACTGAAGTAATAACAGAAGCTGTCTGTCATGCCAGCAGCTGGGGCACCAAGATTGCAAAGAAGATAGTCTGCTTGGCATCTGTATGGCTGTAAAACATGGGTTATGGGTGTGCAAAATGTTCTTCAGAGGACAAAAGGAGACAAAACCTCCTAGTGCCTGTGATTCCCACACACAAAAATGAAAATAAAGGAACTACCCTTGGTGTAAAGAGCATTTCTCCCTGGAGGAGTTGAGGCTTTGAGGACCTAATGGTGTGTCCCATAGCAGGAGGCTGTGGATGGAGCCTTTGAGATTTGGATGTGATACTTTGCCTTTTGATTCCTGTGCTGGGTTAAAGTGAGTATCTCTCTGGCTCCTTCTGAAGCAACTCCCCGAGATGAGCTCAGCTGGTCAGAGCATGGTGGCTGTGATGCCAAGGTTGTGTGTTCAATCCCTCTGTGGGCTGCTCACTTAAGAGTTGGACTCAATAATCCTTGTGGGTCTCATCCAGCTCAGAGTATTCTGTAATTCTGTGACAACAGGTGTCTGTAAATAGGCAGAAAACAGTATGTCCTGCTGAAGTGATGTGGTAGTATACAATTAAAGGTGTTCTCACAGGGGAAGAACCTGGAGGAAAAGCTACTGGCTGCAGTTTAAAATGAGCTGGTTTTTTTACTCTAATGTGAAACACAACTTTTAGTCCAGTTAGGTGTCTGTTTGGGATTTTACAGAGTCTACAGAGTGACCGCCCGAGGAAAGCTTTTTATGAACAACCAGCACCACATATCTACAAGAGAAAAGAATTCATTCTCAAACTCATGTCAGTAATATGGGATATTTTTCATGTAGTCCCCAAGGTGGGTACAGAGAGGAGTCAATGGGACAATGTCAGTTAAGAGCAACTGAGGATGTGGTCCTTCATGTTTTAACTTGGGTTTCCAAGGAGATGAGGATTCACACTGAGCTTCTGACAATGTATCATGTAAGCAAATAAGAATTATCAGTTAAAAGTTTCCTTTCTTTTTAAGGGATTGTATTTGCATTTCAGCAGACTGGCTGGGGTCAAGGGAAGCAGTGTTGCTGCTTACATCTGCAGTCCTCTGTGTTACTGGATGTGTACCTCATTGTGTTTGGATAAATGTCTTTTTTTCAAATGTTTATGAGTTGCAGCAAAGGATAATGCTTTTGTCTCCTTGGGCATGTAACAGTGTCTTCTTCACCAGGAGTTTGTGGGGAAAGGAGCTTGTTTCCTCTGGAAGTAATCCCAGCCCTCTAGGAACCATGCACCTCAGCAGGGTCTGGATCAGATCTGTGGTGAACAGATCTGGCATTTCCCTTTTTGATCTTATACCAAGAGACATGTAAGAGCAGAGATGCTGTGCTCGAAACCCAGGGCAGGTTTTTCCAAAGGGCAGAAACCTTTTTATCTGGAAGGAAATAGTAAGCGTTGGTAACCTCAGGAGTGGTGCTGGGGCACCCAGGATGTTCTAGGAGAAACCATAAAGGGGAAGGGATTTGTTTTGCTGCAGCATAAGTGAAATACTTTTGTGGAGTTGTTTTCCCCGAGATCTGGTGATTAACACAATGTTGGTGCTGTGTAAATACAGAACAAGGTGGTGATCTGTTCCCTATAGAGTATGTGTTGAAAGCAAACACCTGCCCAAGAGGCCTAACTATGCTAATGCTGACTGTAATTAAAGTTGCAGTGAGGTCTCTGTAATTAAATAAAAATTTTTGAGTTATCCAATTCATTGGCTCACACCCTGTGTGTCTCCAAGACTGATACTTAGATATTAGGATCAAGTGATTATTTTCTTCCTCTGTGCCAGGGTAGCAGATACAGAGGCAGCGGATGGTTACTGCACTCTTTTGATTCTGAGAACTAAGGTTTTCCTGAAACAGGGTTGGCCTTTTAATCCATTGTGGTCTTTGCTAGGTCAGAAAAGGACCAAAGTAAGTTTGCATTCCTTGTAATCAGCAGCTTTCGATTACTTGTGGGCTCAGCAGGGGTTTTGCACAGATCTGACATTGTTTATTGTGTGCACAACAACATGAACACTCCTTTCCTTTAAACAGAAAGCTGCTCTTGACCTGGTTCTTCTGCTCCTGTACCTTATATAATCATTTACATCTGAGCAAAGCATGAGTGAGGTGTGTGCAGAACAAAACCAACCACTGAAAAACTCATTCTTGCCTGAGGTACCAGATTGTGAGGATCCAGCCATCCTTGTGGTGACGGAGTAAACAATGCACAAACTTCTGTGCTTCAGGGGACGCTCAAACTGCACAGCTGCTGCTGTGAGGGCCAGCAGCAGTGACAGAGCTGATCACTGTTGACCCCTTGGAGGCTCAGAGGCGCCTGTGCTGTGACCATGGTTCGTGTGAGCACGTTGCCGTTCTTCACAGGCACACAGGAGTTGCTGCAGCTCGGCCTCTGCCCTGTCCCCTGTCCGTGCTTTTGAAGGGAGGATCAAAAGAGTTCTAGCTCCCACTTTGATGGGTCCCAGGCACTTTGCTGTGCCCACAAAGCAAGTGGCAGCAAGCGATGAGCAGTTGGGATGAAGGAGTATTTCAGTTCCAGCTTCCATTAGGACTGTCAAGCTGTGCAGGGGGAGATGAGTGACCCCACCTGGCGGGGGACAATGGGCTGGTGGAGCCCCTTTGAACCTGGGAGGAGAGAGGCCGTGCTGGCTGCTCCTTCTGAGGGCAGAACAAGTCCCCAGCAGTCTTTACATGACCTGTATCTATGCAGTTTGATGGACCCTTCTATAATTAACCATTGTCAAGAACACTTCTGAAAATGCCGGCTGGCATTTCAGATAGGAACATCAGATTAAGGAGAAGAGAGGTAATGAGGTGCAAGGAGAAAATCCTTCCCTGGGGAACAAATCAAACCTGATACCATCATGAAAGGTAATGAGAAATGCACTGCCAAGCTGAGGTTCACTGCAGCTGCCTAGAGGAAACAAAACTGTGTATTCTTATTTAAAACACCAAGAGGGGATGCTAATGCTTTGGTCTTCTGCCCAAGTCAGGGCATGTGCAGCTTGCACACCTGCCTCTTGAATGTAGTTCTGCCACACATTTCTTGAGTCCTTGGGCCAGTCTTTTCACTTCTTTGTGACATAAGGTGTATCTACATCATTGTAAGGGAGTCAGTGCAAACAGTGTGCCTGTACACCCACAGGACAGGTTCAGAAGCTGTGACTGCATCTACACTGCCAAACAACACAGGACTAAGTGGCACAGGTAAGTCCTGTCCACGCTACGCAGAGCTTGGCCTCTTTTCTTTTGTCTGAAGGAGCCAGACCTGTACCCTTCTGTCTTTACTGCACATGGCAATATTCTCCCCTGGAGCAGTCATGGGTGTCACCTGGTCCAGCAGTGCCAGACACTGTGCTGACAATTAAGGTATTGACCACCTGTGATCCTGTAATTCAATTTGTTTTCTGGCTGTGCTGCATTTAGCAGTATAAATGAAGCCTGTGTGGCCGTGTCAGTAGGGCTGTATGCCCACACTGATAGATAGATAAGTCAGGGTATATTATTTCACGCATGGTGCTACACAGTTGGAGGAGCTGTAGCCACAAGAGCTTATGCCATAGATACATTGAGTATTTAGGCAACTGTCATCATAATTATTAACCTTACTACTTTACCCTTAAAGCAGCTTAAAGTGTACAAGAACCGTGGATATTCTCTACATAGAAGCTGGAGCAAAATGTTGCTCGTTGAGACAGTGGTCTCAGCCTTCAGCAATTTGCAGGCCACATGAAAGTTTTCCAGGAGAAGCACAGCTTACATGTAACAAAACTGTTGATGTGGATGTGCTTTTCTGATCTCCTGGCATGTGGTCACAGGACCCTTGGGCATCCAAAAACCACCAGTTAATGTCTACAGACACATGGGAGACAGTGTACATTACAAGGAGATGGGCAGATGTCAAACATGAGACTTCCCTTAACATGTTTTATGAGGCACTAAAACACCTGATGTGGTGTTTGATTTTCAAGTACCTGCTCTGTCTTCTCAGGGGCAAGGATGCCAATTCACACAGTGGGCTGTAAGAGCAAGGGCAGTAGGATGTGAGAACAGAGCAAGGCACAGTCCTGAGTGTCAGACAGTAGTCCTGAAGGGCTGGGAGAGCTGGGGAGCATGAGGACCCCATGCCACAAGGAGCATGTTCTTATCCTCAGCTGCCATCCTGTTGATGTACCCCTCAGAGCTGATAGCAATCTTAAGTGTCTGCAATCTTGGTCTCATCTGTGTGTCACCTCTCTTCCTGTGACAGCTCTTCCCCCACACTGCCACAGACGCCACAAGAGGTTTTATTGCTCCCCAAGGGAAACATTTACTCCATGCAGCTCTCTGCCATCCATTCTAGACCCTGATACAGGATTTGGGACTAATGCTGCTTGAACTGCCCTTGGGCTTCTTGCAGGGTTAGTTGTGTCATTTTTTCTACCAAAAGTCTTGAAAGACATTTTACTTAAATCTTGTGCAGTGTGAGTTGCATGGATATCAGAGTACATGTTGTGAGTCTGAGCAAGGCAATATTGATGGTGCTCCACAGAAGAAAAATATAAGGGTAACTATTACAGTATTTATAGCATAATTTTTCATATTGAGATTTGCATAAGCTTTTTTGAGTTCTTCAGCATAAAACCCCTATGATTATAGAGGAGCCAACTTGTTAAGAGTCCCTGTTTCTCCAGAGAACCCAGAGGAAAACAATGCTTTAAACATCTAAATTCACTTGAGGTGTCTGATGCTATCAGTTAAACTCCGCAGAAAATATATTTCTTCACTGTTTTTTGCCATTTTCCTCTTTCCCTGGTGTTTCCCCTGACTTGTCTTCTTCGTGTCTCTAACACAAATGTAAGGAGAAATGGCACCTTTTTTCTCTGCAGATTTGCCCCCTGTGTGCATTCTTCCTGCCAGCAGCAGACTGCAAATGTTTCCTGCTTTTTGTCATGAGAGGCACCTGGAGTGAAACCGGCTGAAGCAGACTGTGAGGCAGAGTGTGTTTAGTTCTGTGCATCATGACTGATTGGTACTTACTGCCTTCTGGGCCACCTGAATACCTACACAAGGCTGATGTGAGGCAGGTTGTGGAGAGGATAAGTAGGAGTAACCTGGGGAGGATTTGACCTGCAGAATCCATTCCTGACCTTGCTAACAGGGGGGCTGGTTTCTAGGTCCACCATAGGCTTGACTATTGACAAGAGCAAACGGAGGGGATGTGATGTGGTATGTGTCCTATATGATCTACATGGTGATACCATGAAAATGGCATCTCTTTTCAGGGAGACCATACTTCTGCCTTTGGGCCTCTTTTTCTCTTTGTTTGCCATTTGCTATTTCACTCATTTCACTATCATGTGAGTCAAAAGTTGACTTCAGTGTGGTAAAACACCCTGACTCCTTTTTAATCCAACCACTATTATTATGTAGGCTGTCCTTTGGCTAATTCTCTCCCCTTACTTCCCTGACCCCCTTAGGAAATCTGTGCTTCTTGACTGTACAATGCTGGATTTGCAAGACTGATGTTCTCTAAGCATTTCACACTGTGTTGCCTTGCATATTTTATATCAATGTTCTAATTGAGACATCAGATCATGATGCTTGAGTGTTCATGTCAGTGACTCTCCTCTGAACAATGAAGAGTGGAAGGAAATCTCCAAGAGCCTGGGAAGGTGCAGATGAGTTTGTCTTATGTGAACTGTTAACATGCTCTTCCAGGCAGAGTTTGGAGTTAATATGTGATCTCAGATGGGACTCCCTCTAAACTGAAAAACTCTGCTTTGCTCTGGCTTTTCCAGTACATGCTCCCACACATCTCCTTCAATGGTAGGCATCATCTCTCAGATGTAGTAAAAGCAGCTCAGCCCAAAATGGCAGAAAGGAGTAGGTATGGACATGGAAAAAGCAGAAAAATACCTGACCAGACCCAAGCTCTGGTGAAGGAGCAGATTCTGGTCACAGAAAAGCTGCTCAGGGCTAAGCACTGCTCCTGTAAGTAGGCAGAAGCAGTGGACTGAGACTCTGTATTTGCTTTCTCTCCAGACTTGTGTCAGCTGTCTTTTAGTCTGTGCTGCCATTCCACCCCCTGCCCTTCTCTCCTTAACTGTGTCTGCTACAGCAGCACGAAATGAAAGACTTTCTTTGCATTGTGAAAGGAGTAAGTGATGTTCCTGGGTTCAGGAGTCAGCACCAGGCCAGTCCAGCTCATTTGTTTAGAGGATGTCTGTGCAAGACTTCTCACACTGAACGTACCAGCCTTGCAGAAGTGAGGGGGATGTGCAGCAGCCTCTGTGCCTGGTGGTCACTCCCCGTGGTTTCAGTGATGTGAATCAGCTCCTGAAACAAGTGTACAGCCAAGTGTGAATTGGAGCTGGCTCCCTGGCCTGGTGCCCATCCACATCCCCTCATAGAGCATGAACAAAGCAAGAACTCTTGCCTTTTCATCTGGAGCTGGTTGGTGGGGTCTTGTGCCAAGGTTTCACCAGCCAGTCCAGGTGATTAGCAGCTTATGCATCTTCTTTCAGTGTTTTAACTGATTTTCAGTTCCCATCAAGTGCAATCTCACAAGAATCCTGGAGGGAGGGATATTTAGGACATGGAAACAGAATGTCTGTGTGTGCTGCTGGAACAGCAGTGAAAATTGCTGGAGGCCAAGAAAGAAAATTCCTTGGGACAAAAGGAACCTGACATCACGAAGGGACAAGCCTTCAAATCTTAATCTTGATATAAGAGGGCAAATTACCACTTTCAGAATATAATATATTCAAGGCTTTTTGGGTTTGGAAGGTCAAGAGAAGGTTCATGGCATCTTACAGTGGTGTCAAGATGTCTCCACTTTCTCTTACATGTCTTCTTTTCATTTTTCTTTTCTATTTTTGTGTCTGATGTTGAAGTTAATTTGATTTTCTGATTCCTCCTGCATTTCATTTCCCTGAGTTCAGTCTTAGCCTGGATTCAGAGTTATAATCATTTGTATTTGGAAGTGTGGGGTTAAAATGATAAAATAAATTTGTTAAAATGTAGGGGTGTTTTTTTCTCATCCAGCTTTTCAAGATCTAATTATTTTTCAGCTGAACTAGTATGCAGTTGATAAGATGAAAATGTAAATTTACAGGTTTAGTATTCAAAGTATTTTTCATCTGATCAAAGAAAGGGAAGCATTTTGCAAAACACAAAGCTTGTGTTCTTGCAAATATCTGAAGTTATGTGGTTTGTAGTCAAGCCATCAGGAAATCCACAGGGCATCCACTAATGCTTATTTCATTTTTCTGCAGGAGGTCTTGACCTTATCTTCATGCCAGGCCTTGGGTTTGACAAAAAAGGCAACAGATTGGGAAGAGGGAAAGGATATTATGATACCTATCTTGAAAGATGTATGAAACATCCCCGTGGAAAGCCTTACACGATTGCTTTGGCTTTTAGAGAACAGATTTGTGAATCAGTGCCTGTGACAGAAAATGATGTTCCAGTAGATGAAATCCTTTATGAAGACTGCTGAAAGTGTTTTGATACCAACCCACCTCCAGAGCAAACAAGCAAAGGTGTCATATCCATCAATCATGTTTTTTTTTTTTTTCTAATTGTCATGTATGACTTTGGGAGCAATAAAATATACTATTTGTGTTTGGGGACAAAAACTTCAAAAAGAGTATAACTGTGGTAATAGTAGTGAGGATTGTCTTGATTTGCTTCTAATTTGCAAATGTCTGGTGTGAATTCTTATTCTAGAATCAATACACACAAGAATGAGTGTTTATTACAGTAAGGACCATTTCTTCTCATAATATTGTTGAGGTACAGGCTTCTTGATACTTAACAGTTTTATTATTCTGGTTTAAAAGTGAACTGTCTAGTAATGACAGTTCTTGATCCATTCTGGAATTAGGTACTTGTAATGATAAAAGTCCTTAGTACTTAAATATTGTGTGCACCCATGAGCAAAACAAGAAATTGATGGAGATGTCTTAGAGGAAGCTGGGCAAAAATGGTGATGGAAAAAAAGCCTTAATTAATTTTAGTGTATGCAGTATTTTTGATTGTTTACTTGACTCCTTGCAGTTGTCTTAAAATAAACGAAGTACCTTTTAATAAAAAAAGGCTGACGTCCATAACTTTGGTAAGTTCTTTCCTTTATCTGAATACAATATTTTAATGTAGTCTAACGTGTGGTCAAGGAATTTTTCTATCTGGAGACAGCTCTTTTTTGGTAAAATAATATTAAAAATTACTTTAAATTTTCTAATTCTGTACATGAGCTATTCATAATGTCCCAAAATACTGTGTGGTGCTATGTTAAAAAATAAGAGATGCTGAGAATTGCAGAGAGCAGGTTTTATGGATGAAATAAATTTTTGCATGGAAGGTTGGTTGTTCTCTGCTTCTCCAGACAATCATGGAAGTCCAGAAGAAGTGAGTTTCCTCTACATACTGTCCTTGGAGTATAAGAACACAATATTTCTAATGAGGATAAATCAAACTGTCAGAATTTTGTGTTCCTTCTTCAATGCAACTTCACCTTTTCTATGCATGTTTAACTCTTCCCTCAATCAATAAATCAGTGTGTTTATTTTCGCCAAACTACTCTGTGTCATCATTAAAAAATCCATAAATTCTTAAGGACCAGCTCCAGAGTGGAATGACCCTAAGACTTCCTCAACAAATGGTTTTGTGAACAAAACCATGCCTGCAGTACCTGTGAACCTTTTCTTCTCAGAGTGCTTGTATTCACTGCTGTTTCCATTCTTCTAGTATTTAAACCCTCTGGCTCTGGGGTGAACATAAGCTTAGCCACTGAGGTCTCTCTGGCCTGTGCTCCCTGGTGCTTCTCCATCCTGTGTTAACCAAGGTCCATCTGGCCAGGCTGAAGATGCCTCTGGCGTTGGCCTGCTGGGCACCCCACCCGTGTGTGCAGGAAAGCTGCAGCCTGGGCAAGGCAGCTGGTGGCACTTTGCAGTATGGGCTGCTTAGTGAAACAGTGGTGATCAGAGCTGGCTTTCCTTCCCTTCCTTATCACACTGTGTCACCCCTGCAAACAAAAGGTGTGTCCATGGGTGCACAAAGGGTGGTGCAGGCAGAAGTTGAGGTGACAGCATCAGTGCTGGTGCAGTTGTTGGAGTGTCCCCCCAGGTCCTCTCATCTCTGAGTACTGCCAGCTGTACTGCCTCACAGGAGGGAGACAGAGTCCTACCATTCCAGACCTTTGGGGGATAAAAGCGATGAGAAAAATCAGACCTTTCTTTTTTTAACAATCTCTGTTGTGTCAATATTTTAATCCCTTCTTCATTTCTGAGCTTCCATTAGCATATGGAGAGCAACGAAATGAAACAATGGGGCAGGTTTTGTGTGTGGCAGGCCTGTTTCTGGGTTTGTCTGCAAAGCTGCTTGAGTTCACCTACCACATTAGGCTCAGCAGTGTGCCATATGGCACAGCCTGCCACCAGCATCAACAAAGCCATGCTGAAGCCAGTGCTTGTCACAGCAGAAACCTGGAACCTGCATCTGATACATGTTTTAAATGCATATATTAGGTCCAGCACCGTGTGGGCCTTTGGTTTAGCTTTTGATCTTGCTGTCTGAACTTTGATTTATTCACTAGCATAAGGACTGCTTGGCTTGTAGGTATTTCACCACGGATGGTACCAGGTGAACAACTGTGTACAGAAAGGCCAGCATATGGGGAAGAGGCTTCAGAGCCAGCACTAGCAGCTGTACAGAAACAAAGGGCTGAGAGACAAGGACTTGGTTTTGTTGTGTGAGAGTTCAAAACATGAGGGGGGAAATGAAAGACAAGATTTTGGATGCAAAATACAGGCCCTCATCCAGCACAGCCGCAGATAGGCACCAAGCTTTGTCCTTGTGGGCTCACTGGAGTTGCTGGAACTAATTGGTGTAGAAAAAGCAAGCAAGCTTTGAAGGTTTTCAGGACTTGAGGCAATAAGTGTCCTCAAACTTTTTATGTCTCAGATCACTTTTCAGTACCTTGTGCAGCCATTCTCTCCCACTTTCACTCCAAACTGCCCTTTTGGCTACAGCTGCAGTGGGAAAGGATGAGGAGACTATTTAATGTACTGTATCATTGGGAACAAGAGGAGCTGGTGCTTTGTTCCTTGCCAGCCTCTCCTGAGTCAGGAGTTGATCATTACAGGCTCATCAGCCAGGCTGGGGGAGCTGCAGGACCCTGGCTGATGCAAATAGCTCTTAACATTTAGCTGGTGGGGATAGTAAAATGATATTTATGTATATTGTCTTGAGAATCACGGAGCTAAATAAATGTGACAGTTTTCATTTGACATCCCCAGCCTTGCTGCTGTCGCTCAGGGTTTTTCTTTTTTTGCCACAGAACATGAAATCACTGTCAGTTTGATAGTATATAGCAGTGTTCCTGAAGCACAAAGGTTAGGGGGGTGGGGGGCGCGTCAGGATTATTTACGTTTTCTATGCATGAAGTGGCACTCGGGGAGCAAGGCAGGCTGCCAAGACTGAGAGGAATCGGGGCTGTCTGGTTGCTCTCTTGTATCTCTCCATGCTGGATTGTCAGGGTAGGATTTATAAAAATTGCTTCAAAACAGTATCATCTTTCCTCAAATGGACGTGCCCCCGTCTGGCGCAGCGATTGCCATTATTGCTATTCTCATGACAAAGCGTCTATCAATCTCCACTTTGTTTATAAACAAATCTGCCTGCCCTGCATAAAAAATAGATAAACTAAGGAAAAACACCATTACCAAAGGAATAAGTTAATTATATTTCAGGATCTCAGCAGGGAACGCTATCTCAGACTATTCAGTACGATCTGACCAGTGGAGTTATAATTAAAAAATGTCCCCAGGGAAGAAGTTGTAAATTATTTACTGTAAGGGGCTTTTCCAGGCTCTTTTAGTTTAATTACACACTCTGAAAGAGAAAGGCCTCAGAACCAAATTAACTAAGATGTTGAAATGGCTTTGTTAAAATCATGTTTACAGCTAAGCAAGTGGGTGACTGTGAGCAAGGTTCAAATATAGGACAAATCTTTGAAAGCCGACATTACTCATGTTTTAAAAATCATATGGAAAGAACCAAGAAGTCTGTGCATAGAAAATGCAATTGCTGATTTTGTCCAGTATTCCCACTGGCCTCAGAAGGCTTAGTATGAGCCCAGATCTGACAGTGCCTCATGGTTATTTCCTTTGTGGGAAAGGAACTGACTTCTGTGGGCTTTTCCATAGGGTGCAGAGGAAACTGTCTGGACTTGATGATCTTACAGGTCTTTTCCAAGCTGAACTCTATGATTCTAAGCCCTAACAGAGGGACATGAAAGATTAGAGGTTATGGAGAGGCAGAATAAGAGGATGCTGGGATGGTCTGAATTTTCCATCACTCTCTCACCATCTAGGACATTTTAGCTCAAAACAGCCTGGTTAACCCTTAGTGGAAGGTGGGCTGAGTATGTCCCTTGGTGCTGAGGGACAGGCAGCTGCTGTGACCTTTTCAGATGTGTGGGTGTAGACAGCTGGTGTGATCTCTGGTCAGATGTGAATAATGGAAGTCAGGAGAGCTCCCCCTTCATCTCAACCACTGACTCATTGCTTGGCCAAGAAGGAGGCATTATCTAATATCTGTTTGCTAAGGCATAAGGCAGCCAGAAATACTCTATCTGCTTGCCTGTTGATGCCAAATTCTATGTATGTAATGGCCTTTCAGCTGCAGTTGCCCTTGAATTTGTTATTTCTGAAAAGCCCCACGTCTACTGTGGCACCTTCACCACAGAGCCAAGGGCTGCACAGAGCAGCCAGCCAGGCACGGCTGCTGGAGCCCATATACATATATTGGCACTTCTCTTTACTCTGGGTCTCCTTTTTCTTTCAAATTTATTGCACTTACATGTCTTGCTTAGATGGAAACTGGCCCAGAGTTAGGAATCTCTCTACCCTCTGCATGTGTACAGTCTTCAGCACATGCCATGTGATTGTAGCCTGGGGGTACCATTAGCACATCCCAAGCAATAAGTTCTCCACCTTCAGGCAAACTATCTGCAAATCTGGAGATGAAAGCTGCTTCAGTCGTTCATCAGGCAGATGAGATCTCTGCTTTTATTTTGTTATACTGTAAATCTGCTACTTAGTTTTCTAGTCTCTCTGCAAACTACTGAATCATAAAAATGCTTGTAGCAAATGCCAGCTTGTCTGTCACCCGTGTAATGCATTTTAAATGGCTTATCAGCTCCAAGAAAAGACTACAATACTTTGGAGATTATTTGAATATATGGTTAGGGAATAAAAGATGTTGTCAGCTTTCGAATTGTCTTGATCAGTAGATTTTATTTTGTATTTTACTATAGTGTATCCAGTTGCACTTTGGGAACAAAGAGAAGATATCCCTAAATTTCTGCAAATGTACCCTTTTTATGGGGAAAACCACAGAAAAAGAGTGGAATAGGACAGAATGTAAACCAAAGGATTCTTCAGGAAAGGGCAGGACTATAAGGTTTGAATACTCTCAGCAGAAGTACTGCCATTTAATTATTAGGAGTGGTGAGTCCATATTAACCTTTATGGAAAAGCACTGTAGGCTATAATAAAGCTGAATACCTTTCTATAGCCTTTTGTTATCACCTTGTCAAATTCAATAAAATATTACTAACAAAAAAAGTTCTATTAGGATGGCTAAAAAAAGTACTGAAAAGGACCATTTTCTATTAAATAGTTTAGATTCATAATTCCCCCCACAGTATATGAGTGTCCAAGTGGTGGAGCAGGTCACTGATCATTTCCCCTTGAATTAAGGGGACTTCATTCTGCTCCTTATCCCTGTTTTCCAGCTCGGGGCTGGATACCTGCTGAACAACTGGTCTCACTACTAGAAACAGAGGCAAAGAAGGTATTAAATACCTCAGCTTTTTCCTTATCCTGTGTCAGTAAGTTTCTCCTCACATCAAATAAAGGATGGACACTCTCCTTAGCCCTCCTTTTATTTGTAATGTATTTATAGAAACATTTTACAGCACCTTCCACAGCAGTAGCCAAGTTAAACTCCGGTTGGGCTTTGGCACCTCTAATTTTCTCCCTCTATAACCTCACAACATCCTTGTAGTTCAGCCAGGCCAGTCTTCCCTGCTGGCTCTTCTTTTGGCACATGGGGATGGCCTGTTCTGCACCTTTAGGGTTTCTTTCTTGAAGGATATCCAGCCTTCCTGGACTCCTCTGCCCTTCAGAACTGCCTCCCAAGGGACTCTGTCAGCCAGGCTCCTAAAAACAGGCCAAAGTCCATGGCAGCCATTCTGCTGACCCTCCTCCTTCCCCAAGAGCCAGGAAACTATTGATAATTTTCTGATTGCTGTGCCCAAAGCTTTGATCCATCACATCACCCCTTTTGTAATTCCTGGTGTGGGTAAAGCCCGTGGTCCCCTCGGAGCACCACTTCTGGAACCTACCAGCCCTTTAATACAGGCAAAAGTGAAAAATGTAGCAAGAAAAAGCAGGAAAATTTAACAGAAAGCTGGAGCTGAGGTGGGAATTTGAGGAGGTTTAGATAGAATCAAGTCACGCTGAAAAAAGGGAAAAAGAGATTACCCTCTAAGAACTGGATTGCAATGACTTGGTGGGAAAGGGCTTAGCTCAGACTTCAGCAGTTTTGCAGCCACCCTCTGGGAACACCTTGCAGGGTCAGTGGCCAGATGCAAACTGCCCCCTTTACAGCCCTGAAAAATGCTCTGCAGAAGCTAAGAAAAAGCAACCTCCACTTTACAAAAGCTGACAAAGCAACTTTGCAACTTGTTAGCTGGGAGACACTTGCTTCCCTGGGACTTCTCCTGCCCGGACTGGTAGGACTTTGATAAACCTCGTGTGCTGTAAGGCTGCTGGCCACTCTGCCATGTCCCTGACACGGGACACTCACGTATGAACACTGCTGCTATCATAAATTAAGAGCACTGGGAAAGACCTGGAAGTTGGCCATAAATCTGGTGGTAAGCACCAGCGAGCAGCAGGGGCTGGGCTGTACAACATTAATAAAGATGTTGAAGAGGCACAGGCGCTGTCTTGCTGTGGATGTTGTAGCTCAGGGCTCCACCACAGCACGGCTGAGATTTGATACACACAGGGCTATCAGTCAAAGACTCTTTGCTGGCTTAAAAACGATCCAGGTTACTGTTGGGAGAAGCTGTTCTTGGTGATGAGGTTCTTGTTTTATTTAAAGGAAGAAAAAACGTCTATCTCCATTTTTCAGCATAACACAAATTCCTGATGGAATTCTCCAACTTATTGAACAGTGCCGTGGACGCTTTGTTTTGAATAATTTGCACCAAAATTAAAGTGAGGTTTAAAGCTCTGTGTGACACTGGTCTTAGCTTTGTAAGCACAATCTCCAGCACAACAGGCCTCTGGCTGAGATTAGTCCCAGCACAATGCAGATTATTCATGAGCAAGAATAAAGAGGTAAGAGGAGGGGATTATGGTGCAATAGGTTTAAATCTGTTTTTTTCTTAAGGGCTGGAGAGCAGCAGCAGGACCAGCCAGGCTATTTTCTCCTCACCTGAGTACTTCGAATCCAGTCTGGATGTATAATTTTCTGGCTTTGCCTCTACTTTTCCTTTGGAGTAAGTGTCCTCCTTCAACATTTATAGGACTCTCTATGGTGCATGGACAGAAGCCATAAGGGACACAGCAGTTCTCTTGGTTATTGTGGCACCCAGAAATGAAATGTTTCTCCCTGAGGACAGCAGGGAGGGGGCTGCAGCTGTTTGAGCATCATGGAGAAGGGGGAAGAGGAGCAGAAAGGGTGAATGGGCAAGGAGGAGGGAAGGGAGCAGCTCTTCACTGGGGGCTGTCACAGACCCACCTCCTGTCCTTCAGGAAACTTTTTATACAGAGCCATGGGAACACACGTATTTGTGGATTTTTTTTTTTTAAACAAGATGTAAATTGGATTTTAAATCAAGCATTTGTCTAAAATTAGAAGCCATGGGCCTGAGATGCTGTAGAATGTGACAGGAGCAGGGGCTAATTGCAAGCAAGCGTCTACCCCTCTTGATTATTGTTGTGACACACAGATTAT
Organism: Cinclus cinclus; assembly: GCF_963662255.1. Taxonomy (NCBI): domain Eukaryota; kingdom Metazoa; phylum Chordata; class Aves; order Passeriformes; family Cinclidae; genus Cinclus; species Cinclus cinclus. Next base: position 13,760,635 of record NC_085058.1, read on the forward strand.
TAACATGATGGGCTAAACATGAAATAAGTTTTTTTAATATTAAACTGTCAAGTTCTTTTTCTGATCTCTATGTCACTACCTAAAGTAGGTGGGATGTCTGTGTAAAAAAAGAGGGTTAGGCACTGCCCCCATCTGATGCTGTGTTGCTCCCTGTCAATATGGTGACTGCTGCCAGGAGGCTGCAAAATGGCATTTTCAATCTTCTTCTTTGTTTGTGGGTATTTAATAGCTGATCCCACATGTTCTTCTGCAAGCTCTCATGTGGGCATGGAGGCTGTTGCCTCCTATGGTCCTCCCTCAGCTTCTGGTTTCCAGCACAACTGTCCCTGTCTGGAGATTTAGGGCATTTGAATCAAGAAAAGAGAGAGACTGTTTGCCAAATGAGCATTTCCATGGGTTTGGGAAGGTGCCCAAGCGCCAGGTTATGCATTTTCAAACTGCTCTCTTCAGGCAGAGGAGGAGGAACAGGAGGTGGCCACCATGGACAGCCTTCTGATGCAGGAGGAGAGCTGGAAAAGTGAGCAAGTTCTACACTGTTTTCCCATTTTCTTAGCCCATGGAACAGCATAAACATCCCTTTGGTGTTTACAAAATACAGTAAAGCACTTCCCAGAGAGGAAGAATTTGCCTACAGCTGAGCATCCTGCTTCTTTTCAAGGTATCCATAATGCTGTTGCTCCATGAAGTGACCTCAGTCACCTTAAAGGTGGGTCAAAAGCAGTGTAATAACACTAAAATCCCAGCATTTACCCCTCTGCCCTGTTGAATTTTATTTCTCAAATAGCTGGTGTGCCATGCAAGAGGTGGTGTACAAAGAAGACCCAGTGTAGGAGCTGTTTTGCAAGAGAACAGTGCTGTTGGAAGACAAATAGAAGCATATTAATGATATGCAGACAAAAAACACAAACAACAAACTAATATTCAAGAACTTCTAACTCGTTTTGAGTCTGGTTTTGGGATGTGTGTGTGAGACACAGATCTACTTATGCTGACTCCATTATTCTACATATTACTCTGACAGCAGGTAGTGTTTAAGGCAACACTGGAAAACTATTATTGGAAAGCTATTAAAGAAAATGAGCCCAGAGCACTTATTAAGGCAACTCTTTGTTCAAGGAGGAGGCTCTTAACAGCTTTGGCTTCATGGCTTCTTTCCTGTGTAACACTTTGGAGCACAGGCAGGCAGATCTTGACTTCATGGGTTATAGCTCTGTCTGCTGAAGAGCTTGAGAAGGATCAATGTGAAATGAATCCTAGCACAGCCAATCCCCAAGAGCACAGCAATTTTAATCCACCACTAGTTTCTTTCCGTCTGGAGCTGGAAAATACAAACAGAAAGTGAAATTTGTGCTGATAATTACTTTGGCAGCTGTCACATGTACATGGTGTAAAGGATCAGCACAGACACAGCTTCCAATATGATGATAGCCTGTGGTAATGGCTATGATTAAGAGGAAGCTAATTAGAATATTTTACACATTCAGTCCCCACAGTTCACTGCTCTTTAAGTAAATTTGCATTTGGGAAGAGAGCCTTATTTTTGATGTACATGGGTAGTGTTCCCTGCAGACTTCCAGTGATTTACACCGTAGCCATTTGTACCAAAGCACTTTCTTTGGTAGCTCACCAAACTTACAGCTTTCTTCCACACAGCAACAAAACTCAGAAAATATTTGTCCTAGTTCTTCTTACAAATAAGAAATACATAGAACAGAAATTTTTAAGATTACCTAAGGAATTTAGCCTAATGCTTCTTCTTCAGTGTTGCTTCAAACACTACCTACTGTCAGAATAATATGTGAGGAATAATGGAGTGAGGATAACTAGATCTGTTTTTCGCACATGTGTCCCCAAAACGAGATCCAGAATGAATGAGAAGCTTTTGAATAGTACTTTGATTTCTAAGTCACGTAAGTATCTGCAATTATATCCAGGATGGAGTTGCACATGCAAACACACTGGTTTCAAGTAACATGAGCATACTCAAATGCTTTTTTGTTGGAGGTATTAATCCACATATGGGTATTCAACTACTATCAGAACAAACTGTGCCACTGCACTAGAATCAGATAAAAATATGAAAAGCAGGTAGCTTTAGGCTCATTTGTGCTAAAATTCCTCTAGCTGTTTGAACAGACTTTGTAATGTCAGCATACTCCCACCTGAGTGTATTCTTTATTGTGAGCATTGTAAAGTGGTCTTCCTGGATGCAAAAATGGAACCTGAATATATTTACTTCAAGGATGCAAGCTTGTTTTTTCCGCTTAAGTAAAAATTGACCAGAGTCAAAATAAACTAATTTCTTTCTTTCTCTCCTTATTTTTTCTCTTGAAATTATAGAACTATAGAGTGAGAATTGAGAAAAAAATGTAAAATTCTGGATTATTCCCCTCTTATTTCTCCTGCTCTTCTTTCATCCTTTCCTGTCCTTGTCATTGCTCCTCTCTCTCCCCCTCATAGTCATCATCCTTACTGTCCTTATCAGCATTATTAGTTTTGTTGGCATCCGATTCAAAAGCTCTCCATCCCATCACAGGTTTATATTTTCAGATGCAGGAGAGAGGCTTTGGATAGAATCCCACCTTTTGGGGGCCCTTGGAGATGCTTGGGGGAGAAAAGGCAGATAAGAACAGCAGGTCTATAAATCTCCACATCTATAAATCTTAAAATGGATTACAGATGACAGTAACTCTTTAATGGAAAGAGTGCCAGTCCATGTAGATGAAAGGCAGTGTAATTCATGGAGGCTATTAAATTTGAGAGGCCTTTTCATTCTCATTTGTCTTTCAGTGTTATGTGTTGATCACAGGGAGATTATTCTCTGGGGAGAGATGTGCCCTACTCACCAGGACCTGAGGAGTGCCTGTGTTTGTCTGTCTGGCATTTGGTGTAATACATTTACATGAGTAATACATTTGCTCCTCCTGCACCAGAGAAGAAAACACGCAGTGCTGCTAGGGGATGGAGAAGAGAAAACACAACTGGCTGCCCTGCTTGTGATGTTTGAGAGCCTCCTGGTTGCAGACACTGTGTTTTTAGGGCTAGAAGTGTCTAGAAACTAAACACAGAGAAGTACAGGGCTCATGGTCAAGTTCTTCCCATCTTTTGATCAGCTGGGTTGTGGGTGTACCCAGGCAACCCCTTCACAGCCTGACTGTCACAGGACAGAGGCCACCTTCACTGGATGGGATGTGATGGTGGGACTGTTTTCTGGGAACAAGAATGAGGCCTGAGAGGTCAAGCCACAACGGAAAAAGCAAAAGCACCCAGCAAAAGCAACTTGTGGTTTATAAATACTGATGCATCAGAATAAGAGTTCAGAGCACTGAGCCAGCAGCAGGGGAATTTACATCTAAAAGCACTCACTTTGTCAAGGTAGCATTCCTTATTTTAGTCAGGGGCTCCAAAATTACCTTTCAACCCATGGGAAAATAAAGCCCAGCTGAGTTTCATCAAGAAATGAGTCGTTTCTTTGACTTGGGAGAGGTTGGGAGCAGGATGGTTTCATTGCAGGGTGTGGATGGATTTACTGCAACACAGTCATTTCCTGCAGGTGATGGGCTGTTACTGCTGCCTGTGCCAGCCTGGGATGTGTTTCTTTTGTGTCCTTGCTGTTGGTACAATTGTTCATTCCGGGACTGAGGCACCTGCGGAGCATCCAATTCCTCCCCCTGCCAGCGGATGTGATTCCCATCAAAATCAATTGACTGAAGTCACACCCTGCATCTTCAGTTGCTAAGGAAAGAAAAATCAGTGTTGCTCATGAGAGGGCCACTGGTGCAGAAAGTCACTTAGCACCAGCAGCTGCTTTATGGCAGCAGAGATTCAGAGATGCCAGCAGAGGCTGCAGCAGGATCCTGTGTTACACTGGAGTCCAGGGGACATGCATGGGAAGAAACCTTGAGGAGAGCGTTGCTCCTTGTCTATGTGTGGAAAATTCCCATTTGCTTCCGAAGGAAAGCACGTGTGTGTCGTTTATTTATGCACTTATTTACACAGCTAAGAAGATCAAGGACATTGCTGTCAAACTACAGAGATCTGGATCCATACTGTCACTGCAGCCAGGAGCTGACAGCAGCCTCAGCGTTCTAAATTACTTAATTGGCTAATTAGCCATTTTCTATAAATTATTATCTTATTACTATTAGCTGATTAGCCCCTGGCTGGCCATTGTGGCAGCCCCATCTGCACCTGCAGAGGTGACAATGCTCCCACTGCCAGGTCTGTGTCCGCACCTGGGGCTCTTGGGCTCAGCTGTGGCCTCCCAAAGTTGCTGTCCTTTGCTACAGGAGTGGGTGGCTTGGTCTCAGCCCAAGCACGGGTGTGGGGCACCTCTGTCACCAGACCCCGCTGGCATTTTGGCAGCCTTGGCATTGTGCTGGGGATGAGTCAGAGGAGCTGCTCCCTGCTCAGGGCCAGGCTCAGTTTCAGTGCTGAGTCACCAGCACAGCAGTGTGGGCAGCCTGGGGCTCTGCTTTGTAACCTCCTGCTTTATAAAAGACTTTTTGCTTATTTTTGCCCATTTAAAAGGTCACTTGTCTCTAAGCATCCCTCTGTGGACGTTCCTCCAGCACACCTTGCTAAGGTTTAACGTGAGGGTTTCGCCGTGGTCCACATTGTCTGCCTCCAACACGGCTCTGACACCAAGACAGATCCCACTCCTTCCAAATATTGTTATTGTGATGTATTATTTACACTATCAAAAAATATCCAGGAGACAAAATGGGAAAAATTAGCTCGCTCTTTCTAAAATCTGCAAGCAGACGAAAGACAAAGAATATAAAATTAAAAACAACAACAACAAAAAAAAAACCAAACAAAAACCAAACCCTCAGCTAATTTTGGAGCATGTTTCATCTTCACAAGAGGCACTCATTTTCTAGATAATTCTTTGTAAACCTTTATTCCTTTTGTTAAAAGTTTGGTATAATTTTACATTATACCAAGTTCAATGCAAGGAAAAAAAAAAGGAATGATGGTTTGAATTATTCCCCATCCCCCCATCCCACATGAAAAATGCAGGTTTGAACTTTACTTTTTAATATGCAAGGACCCAACCAAGGACGCCCTTGCTAATCTTTCAAAATGCAGCATTTTGCTCCTTCAAAGTCTTAAAAGCTGCTTGCATTTTGACTGAACGTATAACCCTGTATTAAACTTCTAATGGCTAATGAGACAGAACTTGGTTATGAGGACTAAAATACAGAAAATAAAAATCAGTAGCTTAGAATGAGTATTCATCCTCTATTACTTTCATTAAATCCATTTTAAACTAACTTTACCATATATCTTCCATGAGATTTTCATTGTTTTCCCATCCGTTGAGGACAAGATGGAACAATCAGTTCATTTGTCTAATTTTTGCTTCACTGTGGGTTATTCAGGCATTGGAGTGTGATATTTCACTGCCAGCCCAAGCTGGTGCTTTAATCTGTGCTGTCCCTTCTCCTCCTCCTGTTCTCTGCCTTTCTTCCAGTTGGAAGGACAAAATGTGCAACTTAAAAAAAAAATTTAAAAATCTCTTGCAGTGGTATTCTAAGCTGGAACAAATAATGGAAATGCTAAAAGTGGCTTTTGTCAGCTCTGTTTTCCTCTAGACATTTTCATCCCTAGTCCATACAGATTTTTCCTAGCCTGTGGCAATCTCCTAGATCACTTTTCCAGCAGAACTGATGCTCTGGATGTCACTTGGGTTACCATTTCTGCAGTCTATTAGAAACCTGAATCTGTGTCTGTCCAGTGCTGTTTCACTGGCTAAATCCTTCTGTGGACAAAATATGTGGCAGGAATTACCTGGGCTTTATCTCACATGAATAAAGTAGCAAGGTCTGGTTTGGTAATGTCAATGAAGTTTCTGACTTTGACATAACTCTGAATCTTTAATTTTGTTAATGCACACCTATGAAATCCCTCACAACAGTGTTATCTAGAAAACATTAGAAAAACAACAGCAGGGTTTATCTAAGTCAATTGTACAGTTATTTGTGGGGACTGCACTGTAACTCTGCTGGAAATGATGGCAGTTCTGCAGTTACTCATGTCAGCAGAGTTATGATACTCCCTGATTGCTCTCCAATTAACTTGTGCTACTGCAGCAGCCCAGGAATGGAGCAGGCAGGACACATTGTTGAGGAATCCAGGCATTTTGAAGGGGTTCCCTTATGGCCAGCAACCCCCAAACAGTAGTTCTGTTTAGGCAAGGGCTGGATAAGCACCAGCAGTAAGGATCCATGGCTGGTTTTTTGGAGCGAAGCTCTGCGCTCAGCACACATTATTGATGGGGTCGTGTGTGAGGGAGGCTTACACGAAGGGAAGAGTGATGGCATAAAGAGAGAGAATGGCAAATTGGCTGGCTGAGAAATGACCTGTGTCCAGCCCTGCTGGGCGGGGCTGGCTGGAAGGGCAAATCACAGCAACGCAGCCGTTCGGTGAAAATTGGGGAAAGCCATTTCTCGTGAAAGTGGAAATACTGATAGGAGTTAAGAAGAACAGGTCAAGGCATCTGGGCTGTTCCCTCTGAGGTGAGGTTGTATGGAAGGTAATGATTTTGTTATTTTGTCTTTAAGAAGTTTTATTAATTACTGGGGAGCAGATGCCTGTGATTGAAACACTAAGAGGCAAAACCAACCGGACACATGGGCCTTGGGAACCCCTCCTCATTTGAGCACTGGGAGAATTTACAAGTGATTGATCCCTTCCTAGGGCACAGGTTTGGTTAAAACAAACCATGGCAGGAAGGCCAGATTTGCTGTGGATGTTATTACCAGCAATAATTCCACTCCTGTCACCTCCCTCGGCAGCAACCAGCTGCTGGAGCAGAGCAGAGGAGATGCCAGGCAGTGGCACGTGGCAGGGACAGCAGGTCAAGTCTTGGGCTTGGGCAACAGAAATCAGGGCAGACAGATCCCAGCAGGAGCCTTGGTGGCTTTCTAAAGCCATTTCTGGGCTTCTGGGTAGACAGAAATAGGGTCAGACAGGTGCAAGGAAAGCAGATGATGCTGTTCCTTAGAAAACAGATGTACGTTCCTGATGTGTGCTCTTGTCTCTGTCTCAACAGCTGGATCTCATCCTCATTCCTATCACTCACTTACTGCTCTGAGCTATAGCACATTTAATATGAGGATTTTGATTGATTTTATGGCAAGTCTCACCCATCTGCATATGTTGGTGTTGAGCTGGCATCTGTACAGAAGCTGAAAGTGGATGGAGAAATCTAGGATGAAAGGTTTGGCCCCCTCAGGGACACCTCACAGATAACAAGGTGTGGGCTCTTCAGCCCAATGAACAAGGAATAATTCACTGCATTTTCAAGCTTGGCAGCTTGTTTCTTATAATTCCTTGAGAAGTGGTAATTAAATGTCATTGCATTAGAACCAATATGTCCCAAGCAGAGAACAAACTCATACTCATAATTACGTAGCCATCACATTAAACAAACAAGATGCTCATTAAAAATAGATGCAAAAGATTCAATTAGATCTAATGTTGTATTAAGGATTTGATGACATGCTGGCTTTACCTCCATTGGTTGTAGGCAATAATGAAGCAGCTTTTCAGAGTGACCCAAGAGGAATGTTTCTTTTTTAAATACCCATTTTCTTTCTTAATCTTAAAACTACTATTAAGCACCTTTTCATCTAAGAGGGAGGGGGGAAAAAATGAAAAGGAGCTTTATGGTCTTCTAGCATTCCCTCTGGGTTTAGAGGCATAAAAGAATGAGGGAGCCCAATCTTTATTCTGTGTGCGACCTCTAATACGATTCAGAATAATGTAATAGGAAATCAAATCTCTGTAAGGGAGATTATTGAGTGTACAGAAAAGGATGATTATTGAATGTACAGAATTTCTTCTAAGCATTTTCTGCCTGCTCTATGTGTGCACCTCTCCTGTTTGTCTTATCACCAGAAGAGCTGTGTGATGGTCACTTTGATCCGATCCTCCCAATGAATCTTCTGCCTTTGGTCCATCCTCCCCACCCAGCTGGGCACTGGCTGCAGATCCCTCTGAGCTATAGATCTTTCTCTCACAAGCTGGTTTAATTTAAACCCCTGTCTGTGGCCCTGCCCCTTGTGTTTTGGCAGCACATTACATTTTGCCAAGCGATCAGGACTGTGCTGTTCCATTGCTGCTTTCTTTTCTCTGAAAAGTCTGCCCAGGGGACAGAGCTGTAAATTGTATCCCAGCTCCATCTTAATCCATCACTTGGACCAAGCAGCAGAATCTTTGCAAAGACTGAAACAAAATCAACTTTGCTTTTTCCTTGACTCACTTGCCTAGCTTGCAATACAGACGCTGTCCACTTTTAATTGTATGCAGGCAGATTATCCAGTTGCAAATGATCCCTGTTACACCAAAACCAAAACACTTTTATTCTCCTCATTGACCTTTCCTACATTGTAACTCCAGTTTTTGCCAAGATTAATATAGAAAATAAAACATTTATTTCCAAAGTCTGATTTACATCAGCTTTGTTTGACTGTGCTTCACTTTATTTGGGTTATTTCAGCTCCCTCCCTGAATCTGGATAATCAAAAGTTGACTGACTGTAGTGAGGAAAGACATATTAAAATTTATAGTTATCAAATAGCCTGACGCAGTATTTGCTGTAGACGGCAAAATAGGTTGGAATGATTGGGCATTTGTCTCTGAAACAGAGGGTGGTTTTGATATATGTGCATAATTTGTAAGAGAATTTTCTTCTCCATAGCAGTACTGTGGTTGATGCACACAATTAAGAATTTCATCACCAATCTGAAAAGTGCCCTTTGGTTTTGATTGTGGTTCGAATTCACAGAGTAATCACCTTTTTGGGCATGATGTATTTGGAACCCCAAGAATCCCACTAGCTCTGGGATAATTGCTATGATGGAAATTTAAGACATGTATGCTTGTGAGGGATACTGTTATAACAACCAATTTCTTTACCTTGTAAATCATTATATTCCAGCAAGCCTGAAAAGTTGTAGATTGACGTTTCTATGTTAATCTACAAGAAATAGGCATAAAGGAATATACTGGGGAGGTTTTCAGTTCAACTTCATCTCTTTCTAACTGTGTCCAGTCTAAAGATAACTGTGAAATCTCTCTTGCATTCCAAGGTGAGGTACACTGTGGGAAATAACTCTGCAGTGCTTCCAGTGCAGAACAGGAGACAGTGGTGGGGAGATGAGATGGCTTTTCCAGCCTGATGCTTGCTGTGTTTTCATGTTCTCAGGGAGATACAGGCTCAGAGTGTAACAGTTGCTGATTTGGTCTGTAAAACGTATAAACTTGTGTTTTCAGGTAGAAAACTGCAAAGTGGAAAAAGGCAGGCTGTCGGTCTCTGCTGAAACATGAAGAACATATTTTTTCCACTTTCACTCACATCTTTTCCCTAGTCAGCTCATTTTCCTTTTAAACTATTTCCCCTTTTTTATTTTTTTTTCCCCACTGTTTTGTTCCCAGATGAATCACAATACCTCGGCTGCAATTTCACTGTCATCTCCACGTGCCATTTCAACTCCTTCAAGGAAGGAATTGCCATGAAAGGAGTAGAAGTCCATGGGATCATTCCTCCCGATAAGGGCAAAATTGTGACCATCCTGGGCCACTGTTGGCATTTCTCTTCACACCACTCTCTGAAAGCTCCTGACCAGGGGAAAAGGATGTGCAAAAGGTAAGATTTTCTTTACATTTATAGAGCCTTTTATCTTCCAACAACTGAATTAATTTCATCTATAGAACAAGAGACTCGAAGGATCCCACCCTCTCATGCACGGGATGGGTTAATTTGTATTCTGCTGCTGGTTCTGTAAGATAACAAATACAGGAAGAGAACATCAATCCTGATTTCTTTTCTTACTTTATCTCCCCTCCTGTTCTCTGTTGTGCCACGACTGCTAATAACATTCTGGTTTAGTGGTGGTTGTAATAAGATATGGATGCTGGATATTGTTTTTTATACCTGTTGCATCTATAAGAATGTGGATGGCAGACTTCCCTCCTCCTCTCCTGCTTCTCTCTGAATTGAATTCATTTACCTCAAAATAACAGAGCTGAAGTCACAAATCCATCAGGTCAGAGAGATACTTAGAAGAAAGATGTAGTCCACTCACCCCTCCTACGTGCCCTTACATTGTTATCAATCCCTCAACACTCTCTTCTCTTTTCAACTGAAAAAGAGGGACAAATACTCCATTTTTTCACTTAAATCTAAGCTCATTTGCTAAAGTCGTTTTGTGTAACCAGCTTTAATTATTGATAAAGGCAAGACTTTCTGTACTTGTAATAAATTTCTATATTCATAAAAGGCCAGGGACCAGATCTAAATTATTTATCAGTCAGAAGGACAGCTGGATCCACAGCACAGGACATTTCTAAGGACCTCAGCTGACCAGAGGGGTCACCTGCTTTGGGTTTCTGCTCCCTAGAGATTTCCTAACAGAGAAGAGTGGTGGGCATTATTCAAGCATGGAAAAGACCTTGAAATGTATACATTTACTGGGAAAAATGTGTGGAGACGTGATGTGAAAGTTAGGAACTGGATGTCTGCCCCTCATCCATCAAATGTGAAGAGTGAAGGTGATCACCAGAGCCCCTCAGGGCTGGTGCTGGTGGTGCAGGGCAGCCCCTTCTGCTGCTGCTCACACTTTGTCCAAACCCCCAGACCTAGCTGGCTCTGTGCCACCTGAGCCCAGGTGATGTCACCTGTCCATGCTCCTGGCACGGTGTGGTCAGGTGGGTGCCCAAAGGCTCCCGGGGGTGTTGGATTTGGGCTTCAAAATGTGAGTTTGGAGAGGCAGTGGGTGCAGATTCACCCAACTGGTGTCCCAAACTGGTGTCCCCAGTGGGCCAGTCTCCACCCCCAGTCTCACACAGACTGATCCCTGATAACATTTCACCATCCCACATGTTTTTCACCCATTGTGTGCACTACCCCAGAGTTCATCTGCCTTTACAGCAGTGGCATAACCTGGAGCTCCAGCCCAGAGTCTTTGTCCATGCAGAACCTGCTTTATTCATTCTATTGATGAAAATGAAAACAAAAAAAAAAAAAAGAAGAAAAAAAAGGAAAAAAGAAAAAAAAATATTCCGCCTGTGCCCAGGAAAGCAGAACTGAAAAAGAGAAAAAAAAAAAAAAAGTCAAAACCAGGACAAAAAGCAGACAGACAGAAGAAGAAAAAAATTTCCCCTTACCAAAGCTGTTAAGCAAACCTCATCAGACATTCATAACTCTGCCTTCCACCAGCAGCAGGGCTTCAAGAAAAACATCTCCACAGCAGACAGCAGCACAGGTGATCTAGTGCACAGAATCAAGGGCAGGAAGTTTCACTAAGAGTTGTAATTTTATAAGTAACTGAGACTTTCCAGTTTATTTGCACGATGAAGGAAGTGAACAGAAAAAAAAAATCCCAGTTCCTTCCATCATGAAATACATATTGTGGCAGAATGCTGCATGCCTTGTGTCAAAGGATCCATAGTATTGATTTCTTGAAATGAAAAATAAGTTTAAGGTGGAATGCTTGGGGAAAAAAATCAATAAAATTTCAAGTGACTGAATAGAACTATCAATTGTAATGACAGCAATCAAAAAGCCTTATCCAGTTCCATAACATTTTGGTGTCTGGACCTTTATTTTCATTAAATTTGTCATTGACAGAATGCTGACCTTACCTTACCAACCTGTCTAAAATTAGATTAAAATTAGTGTGGCAGAAAATGCTTGATTTCATTCCACACAATGTGTGTAAGCAGAAACTGGAAACTATGGAGCAGAAGTGTAAATGTCTGCAATGCAAATTGGGACGGAATAGCCCAGTCAACTCAGAAGAATATTTGAAAATATCTCCTGAGACTTAAGAAAGAGCCTCAGCCCCCAGCAGATCTCACTGAAACCATCTCCCCGGGTGTTAGCAGGAGGGCCAGAACATGAGAACCTGTGTCTTCCAAAACCCTCTTTTTTTTTGGTGACTTTTCCCTTTCATCCCCACAACACTCAATGAATAATCACCTTATGTGGGACCAAGGGCTGCAACTCCCTGGGAATGTTTCTCCCTGTTTTCAGACTCAGGATGAGAGACTTGCTTCTGAGCTATGCCCATCACCATCATCACCATCATCACCATCATCACCATCATCACCATCATCACCATCGTCACCATCGTCACCATCATCACCATCATCACAGGGCTCCCTGACAGCTCTCCAGGACTCAAGGCTGTGCCATCCCTGGGCACTCTGTTCTAAGGGCTGTTATGTTTTTGCTCCAGTTAAGGTGTAGGAATTAATTATTCATTATAAAAATGACCTTATCTCAGTATAAATAGTGTAAACTGCATCATCCTTTTCCAGAGGGGATGTTCCCCACATGAGGCAGCTCTGTAACCCTTGTGTGACCAAGGCTGTGGTTTTGCTGGTGCCTGGGGAAGAGCCAAGGCCAGACAGGGACGGGTAGGTCTTCTTCCTTCTTGCTCTCTCCTTCATGCTTCTCCCTACTTTGTTCAGGACTGCTTTCCCTGCTTCTCCCCCTCTGTTCAGTGAACTGAGGCTGTGGCTCAGCAGCTCCCAGGGGACACGTGTGGCAGGTCCCCACAGCCCCAGGAGTGACCACAGCTCACTCTTCACCATACCTGGCTCCCATATGGTTTTCCCCCATCCCCTCCTTGTTACTCCACCAGAGAGAGCAGGGACAGAAGAAGCTTGTGCTGCTTTATTCTCATCATCTCCATCCTCTTTATTTTCTGTCTTCTTTCTTCAGATTTCCTACTCTATTTTTTATCCCTGTGATTTTGGAGCTTTTGCTGTTAAAGCTTCCCAAAGCATTCCTGGGGCCACGTAATCCTCTACATCCCCAGAGCATCACGTTCACAGATGCTGCTGACCCTCACTGCTGGAATGACTCCCACTGGACATAAGAAGCTCAGACTTCCCAGGATGTCTTCCTCTCCTACTTAGGGCTAGAAAAAAGATCCTCAGGATAAGGCAAGAGAACCTCTCCTTGCATTTCTTGGCCAAGAGCTGTTCTTTGTTTCTCTCTGAAGTCCAGGGCGTGCATCTTGTAGCTGCTGGGCAACAGAAGGTGCATCTATACAAACCTTTCAGGATAAAGCATCTTGACCACCCTGAGTCACTGCCTGGTACCACAGGATCCATGTCTATGGCTGAGGACTGTAGAAATATGGGGTAGAAAAGGGAGAAAAGGGGTAAAAAGCCTACATTTTCCAAACTTCATTTTTTATTTGTGACTCCAGGCTGGATGCTGGTTTGACTGCACAAATGGTTTTAATACAAAGTACTTCTTTTTCCTTTGTATTATTTTAAGACCGCTCTTAAAAGGCACAACCACATGGAGCTTTCCCTCAATGTGTGTGGCAGTGCCTCTGATTTGGAACACATGGACACTCTTCTCTTAGCTGTCATCAAAGGTATCATGTCCTCCAGCACCTAGAGGTTAAATTGTGCTCTCTCATGGAGAATTTTTGCCTGCTTTTGTTCCAAATGATAACACTGAATTTGTGGCATTTTCCTGGAAGTATTTCTTTATACTTAAAGAAAAAATAAAATCAAGACTAAATAGGAAGCTGGTTGGCAAGTAATTCTGTCTTTCCTAAAGCCTTTTGAACTTTTCAGACCTCAGAGTGTTTGATTTACTTTGCTGCTCAGGTGTCGTCTCAGGCTGATTATTTTTGAGACTTGTTCTCTTGTCCCAGGTCATTGAGTTTTGCACTTGATCTTCAAGAGCACCTTGGCTTCAGCTATTTCCTTGGGACTACACAGGCTTGCATTCACCTGCAGGGAGAGCAACCTGCACTAAACTACTGGAATTGATTTACAGGAAAAGGGCCAATTTTTTCCTTTATCGCTTCTACTGTTGCAGAGAGATGAATTCTCCATGGCATAATAGCAGAACAAAAATAGATTGCTTCTGTAATACTCTATACAACAGCCTGGAATACATCAGCTTTTTTCCTCAACAGTTCTTTGACAAATGAAACTTTATCTAACCATGTTCACCATGTTATTCTCCTTCTCCTTTTTGCTTCACTTTTCCAGATTCCTCCAAGTGCCAAAATGGTGACTGTGCAGTGACACGACTCCTATGATGCTGCTGCCAGAGATAGGCAAAGGGTCTCAGTGGCATTGTGAGCATTGAATTTCATGCTGGATGGACAGAGGTTTCCATTTATGATAGTGCCAATGAAGACTAGCCATGCTTGGGCTCTGGGTTGGGTACTGGTCAGGTTTCTTTTTATTTTGGGCTGTATTTGCTGTCTTGGCTAGCCCTCAGCAATTTTTGCAGCCAGTTTCCCATTCTGTTCAGTCTTGATGCAGGAGAAGTATCAGGGAAGTGTCCTTGTCTATAGAAAACCTTCTAATTGAAACAACTGCTTGGCTCTGCGCTATTGAAAGCAAACAACTCTGAGGAGAGCATTTGTTTTATCTGAACGTGGAGAAAAGGCAATAAATGCTCACAATCTGGCTAAAAATAGATGGCAAAGTGAACTCCCTATTTTCAGGTCTAAAAAAAATAGAACCTTTTTTATAAAATTATTCTATTTGTCAAACACATTCAGACTCTGGGGAAAAGCCATTCCTTTTAATTTGGGTGAAATGTTCCATTCAAACTGAGGACTTTATGTTTTCATCCTCCCCAGCACCTCATCTCAGTGTTTCTGCAGAAAAGGGTGTTAAATGAGATTAGCAGGAAACCAGTTCCTCCATAAATTATGATTTTGTATCAAGTCTATGTGCTTTGGCCACTTTTTCTTTAATTTGACTTATTCCAATCCCCGTTACTTTCACAAGTCCTTATGGATGCTCTCAGGGCTGCATGCTGAAGGCTGCAAACCCAGCCAGCCCCAGGAGAAAATGCATCTGCTCCTGTCCCACCTCCTTTCTGCTATGCCCAGGGACTTTTGCTATGAAATTCAAAGGAGTCACCCAGAATTACAACATTATATAAATGTATTTGGAGAGCCTGGGTTTAGGGAGTGCTGTGCAGTGTGACAGGCACTGCACTCCCAGCACTCCTGGTGCTGCCTGGGGCCAGCACAGACCCAAGAAATGCAAACAAAATGTTCTAGCAGGAAAATGGGCATTTTCTGATGGGTGAGGCTGGCAGTTGGGTGGTACAGTGAATCTCGGCAGATTTCAGGACATTTCACATAGGAAGAACAGGCAAAACTTCTTCAGAGCCATTTAATGCAAACTTTCTTCTTGGGGTAACAGCTGAGAGTTATTGCAGGGCTGTGTGCCCTGAAGAGTGTTAGGGTATTCCCTGACTCCCTTCTTTGTGATCCCTGGGGGTGCTCAAAACACATCCTCAGATGTTTCCTGAACAAACCACAACACCCCATCTGCATTCCCAGAGAACACAGACAGCCCAGCTCTGTCCTGTGCCACACCAGGGTCCCCCCGGGTTCCCACCCTCATGGTGGCATATGGGGTTTGTCCCAGCTGGGGACAGGTGTGCAGAGGTGCTCGTGGGAAACTGCTGCTTACATCCAAGACTGACAAGCTCAAAATAAAGCAAACGGTGTGGTCTGGCCTCATTGTAGGGTACCCCTGCTCCCACTGGTCCTGCCCATCACCTCGCTCCTCGGGCAGGGGCCTCGCTTTGGGTGAGCTCTGCCAGATTTTGGGCCAGGGCTGCAGATGGCAGGCACAGTTTGTGAGCTCACTCTGCTACCCCGGGGCCTGCTGGGCAGGATTGATTGTGTGGCTCAGGAAGCGGCATTAGCAGATGTTATTGATGTGGCACTGGCATTATCCACAGCACATGCTGTCGATGGAGAGAAAAAAACACAGATGGAATAATTTTTTAAAACCCCTCTGCCAAAATCTTTTAAAACAAAACTTGCCGTTTCTGTTTGTATTGATCCTCCTTTCCTGCTATTGATTTTTGCTCTTAGCCATCACTGATGTGAGGAACAGGGATGAATGGGGAGGAGCTCTGTTGCACCAGCACGTGGATGAAGGAAATCATCTTCAGCAGCCCTGTGCTTGGTGGGGGTTTCTTGTTTTATTTGGAGTTTGGTTTTTGTTTTTGCTCTACTCTTACTGCTCTATTTAACATTGGAATAACAGGGCTGTTAGACTGGCTAGCAAGTCCCCAGATGCCCGTAAGGAGAAGTTGGTGCTGTATTTATGTGACGGCTGTGCCATAAAAATGGATCAGGAAATGCTTCAAGCCGAGAGCTTGGCTTGAGCAGAGTGACCTGACATGAGCTGGAGCTGAGGAAGGATTTCAGAAGCTGCTGAAATAATTACAGCTGTACCTGTACAAGAAGTATATGGTTTTGATGAGAGGTTCCATATTTCAGTCCTCAGCTACCTGGACAATGACATCTAGAATAAGGATCGAAAGTCCAAATCTCTCCCCCTTTTTTTTCTTAATGAGCAAACCTTCAGGACTGAAAAATATGACAATACAAGAAATGCAGATGCCTGGGAACAAGAGCATTAAATGCAGACCATAAAGATTATATGTATTTTCAGCACTATTACATTTGCAAGAAGAGACTTTTGTTTGCATTGTATTCACACGAAGGTTTGTGTCAAACAGAAGATAATGGAAATCATCCAGGTTCCGATTACTTTGGTGGCAGCCTGCCTTGAATACAGCATTCAGTTCTGGGCCACCTCATTTACTAGGAAAAAAAACAAATTGCAGACAATTCAAAGAGCAGCTAAAATGATTTGGGGATTGAAAAGACTGATTTATGAGAAAAGATGATGAACTAAATATATATACATTCACTGAGTAATGACTTGCGTTATGGTTACTGTGTTCAGGCAGAGAGAAAAGAATTATTTTGTGTGTACAAAAATGTGATGCTAAGGAGAGCACGATGAAAATGACAGAAGGGGAAGTCTGAGCTAAGGAACAGTACAAAATCTCTGTGAAATAATCTCCTAAAAGGCATGGGAAAAGCTTCCATCACTTTATTGACATTTTTAAAAAGACAGGGAAAAATAGAGATGATACAGTTATTCATCCAATTTATCCAATAGTTTTTATAAATCTCTAACCCCAAAACAAATAAAAAATAAGAAAGGGAATACTCTCTCCTATCCTCAGTATTCCTTAAAAATACAAACTGATACTTTCTTGTCAGAAAGTAATGGGGAAGAAATTTGTTCAGAATGTGTAACTCCCTGTGGGAGATCTGGATTTTGTAACCTTGGCAGTTCCTAGCACACAACAAATACTCCCTCACACAGGTTCTAACCTAATTAGGTTAGGTTCTAACCTAACACAGGTTCCAACCTAACCTAATTTGGGTGTTTTATTTTGTTTATTGCACGCTGCAGGTCCCAGAGTGTGTCTGTTCCTGGGATCACAGCCCTGCCAGGCGTGCAGTCAGGGCCAGAGCTGCCACCCACCACCCTCTTCCCAACAGGACCTTCCCAAGGGAAGAGCCACCACAGAAAACAAGTCCTGGCTCCAACCTGCTCTTCTGACATTGTCAAACACCTCCCTGTGTTTGCCAGCAGTGCTCTCCTGGCCCCGGTGTGCAGGGGACATTCCAGCAGAATGGAGACTGATAACTGCACAATGTTGACAATAGGGACAAAATCCTTTTATCTGCTGTCTACAGAGAATGTTCGAAGCCGAGGAGGAAAGACATGGAGGGTAGGATGAAGTATTTTAATCAGACCCATTTTCCATTCAGAAATGCTATAGTTTGAGAAAAACTACTTTGGTCTGGCCCATCCAAATTCATTTTTATCACTAACCCTGGAGGAGCTGCACAAAAGACTGCTCTTGATGCCGTATCCAGCTGAGAGTTTCATGAAGAAAATCTGCACTTTTAAAATCAGCTAATCATCAGAATA
This sequence comes from Cinclus cinclus, assembly GCF_963662255.1. Taxonomy (NCBI): domain Eukaryota; kingdom Metazoa; phylum Chordata; class Aves; order Passeriformes; family Cinclidae; genus Cinclus; species Cinclus cinclus. The sequence continues at coordinate 13,778,452 of NC_085058.1, forward strand.
GCTAAGGAAGTAGTTCTTCCCTTTGGATCACAACCGTGCCAGCACTTGGCACAGCAAAGGCTGTAAAAGAAGAAGCATGCAACATTAAGAGACATAAGTGAATGTGTCATTAAAGAACCAAAGGGCTAATTTTTTTCTAAATATGTCATTTAAAAAAATAAAGACGCCTCATTTAAACTCATTCAAAAGCTGTTAAACCAATTTAACACTTTGCTGTTTACTCCTGAAAGATGTTGGGAGCTTATCTTATCACCTCCTACCACTGTTCAAGGCTAATCAGAATATATTAATGCATCTTTCTTTCCCTTGCAATAAGCCAGTAAAATGAATGTAGAGATTTCTGTGAACTCTGTTTACCGAAGACCCATTCCTTTTCTTGTCCAAAGTGAATATAGTGGCTAAGAGTCTGGAAGGGAGGAAGGGACAGAGAAGCACAGAGAAGACACAGGTTCATATTCATGGGAATGAACTACATAAAATCTTAATGAGAAAACAATGGTAGCTGAAAACAAGCTTTAAAATTACTCAGGCTGTCCCAAGCAGGGAAACTTTCCAAAATCATCATCATCCCGAGGAAAAAATTCTCTCTCCCTCATCCCCAAAATTAACTCTATTTGCCAAAGGGGAAGACAGCAGCCCAATAATAAAACCATCAGTTATCTGCCAGCAGTGCAGGTTGCCTCCTCCTGCAGAGCTCTGGATCAAGGGCAGTGGTGAAAGGCTTTGATATACAGCACACACTGGGACTTGACTTTATTTTGTTTGCTCTCCCTGCTTAGAGGGGGAGAAGTAAACCCAGCACATTTCCATCCTTGGCTTTCCCTATGCAAGAGGCTGGGAAGAAGAAAATTTCAGGAAGGACAGGAGAGAATGTAGAACATTCCGGGAGATAAAAATGAATGAGCAACAGGAAAAAGAGTGGACAATATAGCATAAAGGATCTGGAGATTTGCTTGAGGGATATGGTTGGAAAATTGCTTTCTTTTTCTCAGCACCAAATAGATATTAAAAAAAGAAAAAAGAAAAAAGAAAAAGCACAGGCATGGTTTACCAAAGGTCAAAAGATTTACGGTTAGCTTTAAATCAGTGCAACTTCACAGGGAGGTTTAGTTTTGGGTGTATTCAGGATGGGGAATAAGCATATGAATTATTCTGGTAGTGTGGTAGTAAATAGTCTGGCAGTCTCAGACCCATTTCTGTGGTGCCATATCTCATAAAGTCTGATAAATCCAGAATGTGCAGCTGCTGAGAATTTTTGGCAGTAGAAAAAAGCCTATATAGCAGTAAGTACCTATATACCAGAGAATCACTGACCATGTACCAGCCCTGGCAACTTGCTTTTGTGATGCTGAGATTTTGTTACTGCCTCAATCTCCTGTGTTTTGGATGAGAAATGAGAATCGTACTGGGGAGTGCAGAGCAACTACGGATGAGCTTGCTGGACTGTGTCTGACTGAATTCCCCAGGCTGATAGCAAAGTGGTTCATGTCTGGATCTCTCGTTTATGAGTTCATCACATTTAGAGCGGGTCCAGCAGGTCCAGATATTCTGGGGTTTGTTGCTTACTGGCCTCTCAAAGTTCCCTTTCCTATCCAGTTGCAGTGATTTGAATAACCTGGAAGAAAAAAGGAGGAGAATTATCTCCTACTTACTAGTTTTGGGAAATTTTATATATTCCATGTATATTTCTTTCTAGTCAAAAAATCCCTCTCCACTTCATTACTCCCTTAGTTTAAACATCTTAACTAAACTCTGTCCTTTTATTCATTATTATTTGTGCAAGAGATCCAGCTTTACATGCAAAACACCCCAAAGCCTTTTACTCTGAAGCACAAGTATGATCCTTTTCATTACAAAGTTGGTATTTATTATTGACTAAATAGTATTGGAAAGAGAACCTGTTACCATGTGAGATAGCAACTAAAGCTATCTATGCAGATGAAAGAGTGACTCTTGTACCCACTACTAGAAATTAAAAACAGAATTGTAAATAACATTGCTGTGGATAATTTCAGGCCAGAAATAATGAACAGCTTTTATGAATGTTCCTGTTTTCACTTCCTGGCAGAACTGTGTCCCTCTTCACCAGGAAGAGGGGGGGGTTAACATGTTTAGGAGGCTTGGAGAGCTGTCTGAAAGCAGTCAATCAGTCTGCACTGTGATACTCTGGGTCTGACTCTATTTTGTTTAAAAAGCAGAGGTAAATATCACCTGAGGAAATAAAAAGAATTGAGGCAAAATTCTACCTATGGAAAGCCAAGATGTCAGTTATCCAAAATACATTAAATACTGGCAAATGAGCCTCAAAATCACCTCCAATCAATTTTCTTCTTATTTCCTTTTCCTCCAGCCACATACAGTTTTATTCCATCAGGGCACCCAGAGTGAGCAGAAGGTCTTTGTTCCCTGAACACCATCACCATGAGGTTGGTTAGATCAGCCCCAAAGTCAAACAAAAGGCCACCAGGAGCACACCTTGTGTGGGAAGTACTGCTGGTGAAAGCTGGGCAGCACAGAATCCTGCACCAGCCTGCAGAAGAGCAGACCCACAGTGCATTCAGTGCCTTCAGAATCCACACCTCCCTCTCAGTTAACTCAGACCATCCTGGCCTCTAGGGAGGTGTGATTCCTGCACCAGTGTGCTGCCATTTGCCTTTGAATCGACAAGGTGGAAACCCACGGAAAGCTGGGTCCTTCCAAATCCTAACCTAACTTTCCTCAGATGGGTAAAACTGCAGGATTATCCTGTCTGCAGTGTAACATAGAGCTGAGGCTTTATTTGCTGAGTGCATTTGAGATGTGCCATCCTCTTGAGGGCTGCTGGTTGCTGTGTATAAGTGGAGGGTGGTGGCTTTTGCCAGGGCACTTTGGTTTTAGCAGTGGAGGTTGTCAGTTCACCATTTGCTGGATATTGCCCTTTGCTCAGGAGAACTCCTCTGCTTCCTCATTTCCCTTGCAGCTATTGCTGTGCCTCTCCATGGCGCTCTTAGCACCAGGCAAGCTGTGCCAGCACATCCTATTTTTACACCCTGGGATATGGCAGCCCTGTAATGAAATCTGGGCTGGAAGGAGAGTGGTGCAGTGGGTAGTGCAGTGCTCTCTGTGCAGGTGAGTACATAAAACAGCACTGTGTGTCACATCTCTGGGCCCTGCTACATCCTGGCAGCCTGTTTCCTTCTGGTTACAGCTCGAGCATTAGTGCAGTCTGCAGAGAGTTATACACATTTTCTTTGGGCTGCTTGTCTGAGATACCTACCTCTGCATCCTGAGCCCTGCAGAGCAGTCAGCATCAGATGGGGTTCTTTAGGCATGTGTTCTGGGAAAGAGCTCTCTCCGTAGGGCTGATGCCACCGACTCCACATGAGACAGATATGCTTATTTCCCTGACACTGGGTCCTGACAGTTGTGTGCAGAAAGTTGTTCTTTCAAGCTGAAGACTTGATGAAAGCAATAGCCAAAGGACCAGGGGAATCGTGGCCCCTGCCAGAGAAAATTACCATCCTGCATTGAGAATTATGCTGGAAGAGAAATCTGAGACGCCTGACTGCCTGCTGATGGGCATCATCTGCAGCTCCCTCCCATTACTGCACATTAGCCATTAGAGGCAATGAGAAACCATCTCCAATTCGTGGGCAACCAGAAATCTGACTGAGGATATTCTGGCACTTCTGAGGGCTTTCCTGCCTTTCACCAGGCAGGCAAAGGGCACTTGATGGAGCATTAGGGTCATCCAGACTATTTAGCTGCTTCTATAACGTCCATTGCTACATGAAAAGTGGCAAAGTTGGGGTACAGAAATCCCCCTGGCTATTGGTGGTGGATTTTTTTTCCCTCTGGCCCTGTCCTTTCTTTCCCTCAGCAGAGGGGGAAAACACACACTGTAGAACACCATTCTCCGGGAAAATCCAAATCGCCTGAAGTCACAGTTTAGCTGCTTGTGAAGGTCTGAAAACCTGTGTGACACAAGTCCTGCAGGGGAGTAAGAAATGCCCATCCCCGTGGGTTTGTCTGGAACCTGGGCTCTCCCAGCTGTGACTGGGGCAGAATTGGGGATTTATGAGTTATGTGGACAGCAAGAGAGAAAGGGAGGGGAGGAGGAGGGTGTTGATATGTCTGGCCAGAGCCAGTGAGACATTTGGAGGCTCAATGCCTGGGCAAATCAGCCCCAGGGGCTTTCCAGGAAGAATAACAAAGGTAGTTTTTCTTAAGTTTATCCACTTTACACTTGTGCTTTCCCTTCTGAGGATGGGAATAGGCAGCAGGGAAAGCACCTGCAGTTTTCAACTGGAAATATTTGCAAAATCTCCTCTGACCTGGGCAGAGCAGCTGAGACAAGAGCAGACAGTGTGGTTCAGGTTTCTGCTTTTACAGCCCAGATTTGCCCACTCTGAAGGCTGGACCTTGTGCTGGGCTAGGGCTGTAGTGTGTCTTCACCTTCCCTCATCAGTGCTCAACAGCCTGTGAAGAGGAAAAGGCTTTGTTTTAGTGGGAGCAGGTGTTTGATTACCTCGCCTCTCTCTTTTTATATTAAACTTATCCCTGGTTCACCTCTCTAGGAGGGATAAACTCATGTTTGCAAAAGTGGCAAGGGAAATCATTTGAAAGGCACCATCAGAGGTCGGCTGCCTGCACTGATGACTTGATGAAACAAAAGAGCAAATGAGCAAAAGAAAAGCATTCAAAGTATTTTCTGCCTGTGGAGCATGGCTCAGAGCAGTGCTGCAGGGCTGTCTGCCTCTACCCCAGGGGGCTGCCTGAGCCTGCACACATGTAGATTTACAAAGAAAATGGAACAAATTCAGCCCTCTTGCCCATCCATCCCCAGTGCTGCCTCCCTGCTCAGAGGCTGGGCTGGTGGCAGGTGTTCTTCCTCCCCTTGGACAAAGCAGCTGTGGCATCTCCTTGCAGGACAGCATCCAAGGACAGCAAAGGCATCCCTGAAGGGAAGATAAGCTCTGTACTGCCCAGGCAGGCCAGACTGCAATCGGGCAGCAGTGCCATACCCAGGCACAGCAGCTGTGTCCTTGGCACCTGAGCTGTCCTTGGCTTGAGCACCAGGCTCATGGTGCCAGCACCAAAAGGGCTGGTGGGCTGGAAACAACAACTCACCCAGGATGGACACATGGGCCAGCATTTTTTGATGTAGAGACAGAACCAGGGGAACCCTGCCTGGTTTCAGAGCACCCCATGTGAACCTACATCCACTCGACTTGAGCCCAATAAGTGAAGGAACAGAGAAGGGGTGGCTATGTTACACCTTTGTTTCCAGATGGAATTGAAGGCAGCCATGTCTGGGTGAAACAGAAGCCCACTGCTCTGCTTTAACCATCTGTCAGGCTCCCTGCCACAGTGTCTGTGTGCTTGCTCAGGCGTGGGCAGGGAATTACCCACCTCATGTCACAGCAGATTGCCTTTCGCCTTCTCACTACTCCATTCCCCTCCTGAATATTTCGGATCTTTGCCTCCAGTGGCTAAAATGCAGGTGCTGGGTTATAGTCATGGAGAGCCAGGGACAGAGACTAAAGAAATTCCTGTGTGTCTTTGGATGAAGATGAGATTTGAAGGATCTGAGTCAGCTCTTCCAGAGTTTTCAGATACCAGGACAATACTGGGATCAAAAAGGCCACATTGTTCCCCTTGGCACGTCGCTGGAGGATGTTATCTAGAGACTGGTCCAGAGTACAGACTCATGGCCAAACTGGAAATGTTTGCCTGTTGGAAATATCTGCTGTTCTCCTCTGCTTCTCATACGATTTGCCAAAATATATTTCTTGTACTTTTGCAGCTCAGAACAGCTTGTTATGAGGCTGAATTCATGATGTGTAATCTTGTGATACACTGGTGCCTGATGAGGTAAGACATGCAGATGAAGGAGGAGTGTAAACACATCAGAAAGAGTGCAGTGCCCAGCTTGGAAGCTGTATAAAGTATCTTCAAAAGCATTATCTAGCTTTGCTGATATTAGTCCTAAGAGCCAGAGAGAAAGTTACTGCAGTCAAAGATAAAAGAGCTTTCAACAAATGTGCCTCACAATTGAATGTCCTGCTGAAATTTCCAAGTTTCCTCTGACCTCTTGATGGGAAAAAAAAGTGTACTACACTGGTATCTAAGCCACTCACTCCATGTGTGGACATCAAAATATCCTCAGGATCTCTGTGCACTCAGATACCCTTCAAACCACAATTCTCCCCTCAGAGTCATGTGTCTTCCCTGTCCTGGCTAAATGCTATAGCTCCATCCAACCCTTCAAACTCTTCACTTTCAGCATATCCTCAAGTGTTTTTCTGGATCAGAGAAGCCTTCAGTGCCAGGAAGGGTGGGGATGCTCTCACTTCAGCCCAGCTCACTGGAGATCTCCAAGGTGCCCATCCCAGAGGAAGGGAGTGCTTCAACCCATCTTGATTCTGGATCTGAAATCAAGGGGTTCAGTCTGTTTTACTCTGGTAGTGCCATGGTGTGTCCTCTGTCAGGAAAGTGAACACAGAACAACTTAGCAAGACACAGTGTTTAGACAAAGAAAGTGTTTCCCATCCAAATGAATCTGGGACTAGGTGCAGATCTTCAGGTCTTTCAGCCAAAGTGGTGTGTATACTCCAAAAACTTGTTTCTTAGTGATTTTTGTGATTGATTGTACTTAAAGGTCAAATACATTATCATTACAGCCATGCTTTATATGAAGCATGAGTATATTAATACTTTATAAAGGGCTAATGAACAATTAATAGTTGTATCAATAAATGGGTAATCAAATGTTATGGACTGCTATATGGTCTGGCAGGTCAATATATTTCTTCTGACCATAGCTGATTGCTGCCAGTAACACCTTGAGTGGTGTGATTTTTGCCCAGCTTAAATACAAGATGTTTGTGTTAAATCTGTGTGTGCAGCAGCCATTAACCCTCTCTCCACTGTTCTGGAAATAGAACCCCCCCAGAGCATGTCCAGGATTAATGGGTTATGATACAAACAGAAGGCTGTGGGCTGTCGAGTAACACATTTGTAGCTCCAGAACTTGGTTATAGATGAGCAGAAAGGAGTAGAGACAGATGAATGCAGACTGCAAACAACAGAAAACATCTGCTGACTGCACAGGGTAAGCTCCGAGTGCCAGAATTGTACATCCAGAAATCCACAAGCAGTGGGGCTTTTTAATGTGTGCTGGGGGGCTTGGGGAGAATCCTAGAAATTCTTCTAAGGTTCAGTGGTATGTTTAGCTGTCTATCTCACTGTTTTTAAATTACAGCTCACAGAGCAGGTCATCTAACTACCCCAGATGTGTCTGTGCAAGAGAAATTGCTCCTTCATGATCTCAGCCTTGCTACTATACAATCAATCGTGCTTTTAAGTAGTAAAGAATCTCACAGGAGCTGCCAGTTCTGATTACAGCATGAAACATCTAACCTCGGTTTACAGCAACCAAAATTGTGTCTCTTACAGACTGAGATTTACTTGGGCTGAGGCAGTGCTGGGTGCAGGAGGAAAAACAACCATGCTGAAACCTTCCTGGAGGCACAGAGACAGAAGCACAGCTGATGTGAGAGCAGCACGGGCTCACTCCACAACTGTCCTCCTGCACAGAACATTAACACAGATGCTGCTTGTTTGTCCTTGGAGCCTCCAGGAGCCACTGGGGTGGTGGAGGAGGCATTTCACACCTCAGTGATCACATCCTCCCCAGGTATTTCTGATCCCTGCTCCTGGGTTCGCTGACCGTGCTCACTCCAGTTCTGAATTACTCTGAACTAGAATTCTAATTACTCTGAATTAGACTCTGCCTAACAGAAAAACAGACTTCGTTTTCCTCACTTTTACATTGTTTTTGTAATCAGTGTAACTTCAATGACCCTCTGCTTTTATACCAGAAATAGCACTGAGGAAATCAGATTCAAGAGGAGAGAGGCATCCAATGCAGCTATTGCAGGATGGCAAAGACAGACAGAGACATTCCCAACTCCTTCTGATTCTGGAATGGGCCAAAGGCCAAATGTGCCACCAGTACAAAGTGGTGTAAACAACCATCACCAACCATCAGGCTGTTTTAAATGGCTTTGGTTTGTAAAAGCTGCTAGAGACTTATAATACCCTTGGTTTTCTCATCACCATCTGCATCCTCCTCCAAAACAGGAGTGGAACTGCTGTCTGAGTGATGTACAAGCTGGCCATACAAGCTCTGAAGCTGGTTTAAAGCTTCTTCCATTTTGCTGGTTTAAAGCTCATCCATATCAGTCCAGGCTCAGAGAGACACTAATATGAGCCTCAGTCTATCCCAAGGGACGTCCAAGATTCACTGTTTTCAGGTCTCTGAGTCAATTTTTTGTGTCTGCTCTCATCTATTCTAACTGCTAAATGTTTGATGCTTGATCAGTCTGGTAGAACATGCAAATATTAACATTATTCTCCAGAAGTGCTGACAGACGTGTATTTTGTCTGTAGGTGCAGAAATCAGGAGGTGCTGCTGGCACCCAGGAGTGTGTCCCAGGGGGCCAGCGTGATCCCCCTCGTGTCTGTGACCTTCAGAGGCAGCAGGAGCAGCTTCCCCTCCCTCTGTGTTTATTTGCTGGAAGAACAGCCCATCGGGAAAGGACAAGGCATGGGGAGCTGCAGGTGGGAACTGGCTGCGTTCCTGTCAGCATTTCAAAGTATCTTGAGAATTCAGGAGAAAATGCTTTGCAGCAAATGAATACCCCTCAGGTGCTTGGGGAATAAAAAACCCATTCCAATCAACACTCACGCACAACAGCAGTGGCCAGGTCATTACTGGGGGTTTTTTCTTGATCCTTTTAAATAGTGATCTCATCCTTGTCCATTTTGCTGTGGACATTTGGGGTTTGCTGTCTTCTTTCACATGAACATAGGCAGGTATGGGATAGGAAAGGAAACCTTTTTTCTTGTGCTGGTGATACAAAAGTTTCCACATCTCTGTTGTGCCAACATGTCCATGGGAAGCTTCTGCCTTCCTCATCCCTGGAGCTGTGTCTCAAGTAAAGGGCACGTGGCTGTGGTGGGTACTCACGCTCACTCCATTCCCAGGACATCTTCCCAACTGGCTGAAGCTTATCTAATAGGGGAAGGTGATAAATAAACCTTGTTAACTTGACAGTGCCTCTGGGATGGGCTGTGCAGCCTAGAAAGAGCAAGGTGTCTGCCGTGCTTGTTCCTGGACAAAGAAAGGAATAAATCAATTCATATCTGAAAGTGGGAACTTCTGAGTTGATGGATGGCACTCAGGGAATATTAAACTCCCTTTCTTGTGGATGGATGTTCTGCAGCCAGACAAATTTTGCCTTTTCACACTTCAGGTGAGGGTGCTGCAGCAAGCTCTGGCATTGCTGAGGACTGGAGAAGAGAGCACCTGCTGAGGCAAGTTTCTGTAGCACTTACAAAAGCAACAATCTCTGCTTTAAGAGAAGCTTCAATACAACTTAAGGCTGAAATCAGTAACTCTTAAGGATCTGAAAACAGATGCCCTTCAGCAGGGATCTCATTAGGGGGTTTATTTATCTATCCCTTGAAATTCATAAAAAAGGAAATAAACTTAGTCTGTTGGATCCACCTAACAGCTCACATGATGCAGGATCTCATTTGTGTTTCCCAGGAGATCAGGTTCCAGTCCTACTCCTCTTTTCCCATGACAAGTGATATCATCTTTTATTTGTTAACAAAACAGCATGGGAATTGCTGTGCAGTTTTTAAATAGAGAGAAGCACGAGATGTGCTTCCTCCCCTCAGCTTACCCTGTTCCCTCTCAGTCATGAAGAGGACAGGTTCTTCTCCAGGGAAGGATGATCCGTGTGCCTGCCTGGTCCAAAGAGCTGCAGGATCAGATGTGAAGTAAGGGGGTGTCCCAAAGACACTGGCGGATTAGCTACTTTTTTTCTAAAAACTCGCATGGATGGGAAGCAGAAAAGACTAAACCATCATGAGAAGGCAAGAGTAAAGGTGAATGGTGGAAAGGAGGTTGGACTTCCTCAGAGGTTCCTTAGTCTAGCAGCTGCCCAGAGCAGAGGCAACTCCAGCAAAACTACTCCAACAAAAATTTCTCAGGCTATGTCCTAAAAAATCTCTCTGGGCAATGAGTGCAAGCAGTCCAGTACCCAAACATCCAGAAATCTTTCCAGAAAGTATCTCACCTCAGAGCTCATTGCACAGTCTTGCCTCCAGAAGCATCAGGCATTAGCTGATTAGAGCTGAGGACTCACCCTTTCAAGTATAAAATTGAAAAAAAGTCTTAAATATCAGCATATTATACACTCCATGCAGCAGGCATGGAAAAGCTCTGAGGAGGATGAAGCATTTATAGTTTCCACAGAAAGAACTTAAAGGAGATGAAGACCAGCATTAATTTCTAAAATAAGGGCTGTTATTTCAAATAACTTTCATTATCTGTTGCTGCTGGCCTGAGTTGTGTCAGTCGAGGGGATTTGTGGGCTTCAAATCTGAGCTGTTCTGCTTGTTATTTCCCAGCCATTTCCAAGGGACTCTTCTGTCACTTGTGAAGTGGGAAAGGCTCATTCCTGTTGTTATTTCATTTCCAAGCCTCCCAGAGCCTTTGGGACTCCAAGAAGGTCTGACCCAGAGACAGATGGAGTCCAAGGGAAGTTTTCCAGCAAAAAGAAAATGTGGAGAAGATACCACAGCTTCACTTCCTTCAGAGCAGCTGGGTTTTGTGGCAGTGGTGACACAACTGGAGAGCACCAGAACAGGACTGGACTTGCTATACTCAGAAACTGTACTTTTCTATTTACTTTCACTTCTGTATATTTTCAGCATAGGAGAAGAATTAGAGAGGAAAAATTGCTGTCCCAAGCTCTGGGTTCTTTAGTTTGCCTGCTTATGTCACTCTGGGAAAAAAGGGACTTTTCTGACCTATGAGGAGCACTGAGGACACTTTTACAAGATGGTACTCACTATACCCCAGAATTTGTCTTTAAGTTGTGTTACTTTTTATGGCCAAATGCCCTTTGTTGTAGTCACATCAGGACCTCAGCTTGCCTCACCAGAGAGACAGGGACAATGACTTTGTGCATTCATTACCTTCTTCCCAGGCAGTTTCCAGCATACTCCTGACTGCAACTCTTGTCAGAATTTGGAATTCATAATGCACTGAATTGAAACTCATTTTCCAGAGGCTCGTTTTTAGCCCTTACTCAACTGAGAGATTCTTATTCTGCAATACATTGGTGGGAACATCAGAGAAAAGAAATGGAGTTTCAAGAGCACACAGTCAACTGCCTTGCTTTTGTTTCTGTCCTGAAAATGTGCAATAACAGAATTGGTGCAACAGCTTGCATGATTTAAAGTATTTGCCATGCAACAGATCTTCACTGAGTTTTTGCTGAATTGTTTCAAAGTGGTCTTGTTGTTATTCTGAGTACCAAAGGTTGTTTTACTACCATGTAGAATTTGGGCAGTCATCAATATTTAATGTGTGTTTTGATACTACACATTTGTTTTCACTGACATCTGATTCTTTTGGTGAAATAGATTTGACTTGTTTAAACTTTCTGTAAACTAAAGTTTCATAACTTATCAGGTGGTAAAAGTACTACTATAGTACACTACAGAAAGCTTCCACCAAACACCACAGCAGAATAATTTTTTTTTTCTAAACCAAATAATTTGGATTATTCCACTATGCTCTCAGCCTATCTGGGTTACTTTATTTCTGTCTAGGATATCCTCACTGACTGGTGTTTTTAAAGTGATTTTGAAAGATCTCTGCATGGTTTCACAGGTGCTGGCCTTATACTGTCAGTTGAGCATTACATCAACCTAATCCTAACCCACAGAGCCGCTGTTGCTTCATGGAAAGGACTGAATATTTGGAGCTGATGCTATTTGGATTCTTAGATCCTTACTGTGGGCTTAAAGAAGTCTTTTTATTCCATTGACTTGCTCCATCATCATGGTGCTGGAAACCCTCAAAAATATTAATGCTCATTTTGAAATTGTGACCGTAGGAATTTAAGGCTAGAAGGGCTTTGCAGGTCACATAGAGCCTCTGTATTGGTCTCATAGAGCCCTTTCCACAAACTGTGTCAGGGCTCAGCTCTTTTCTCAGCTGCAAAATGCAAATTATTACATAAGGATGCTTGAGCACACACAGTCTGGACCTGGGCTGCAGAGTTAACCCCAGATGTACAGACATATCACCAGGAACCAAACTTCCACGCATATGCGTATTGGAGAACTGTCTTAGTCACATTCCTGGTACAAGATGAAGATAGTTCTAAGAAGAAAATTTTCTGATTTACTATTCTCTTGTTTAAAGGAAAACAGGAACCACTTCACTGTAAAATTCTGCACAGTTCAACTTTCCCTCCACTGCCTTCCTTCTCAGTCTTAATACAGGGGAGTACCTGAGAAGCACATGCTTTTTTATCAGCAGAAGAGACTGGCTAAATTGGGATATGATTCATGCTTTCAATTTATGCTTTGTCTTCTTGTATTGTCAATGGCTAATGAGAGGTAATTGGAAAAGCTCACAGAGGGATGCACTTTTGGAAGGAGAGAGAAGAATTAGAGAAGGTGTAAGCAAGGTTGGATTTCCTCTTTGTTCCACTGTTGGTCTATTTGTGACTTTACAAAGTTGCTTCTGTCAGAGCTTGATATAATTTCCAGAAGTTAGACATAGCTGAGGCCTGTCAATACCTGTGACACCTGTTGCTCAGGACTAGTCAGGAATGGCAGCTCACCTGAGCTCCACTGAGTCCTCACACCAGCCTGATTTTCACATGAGTTCTCTGCTTTGAGGCAGAGGCAGAACATTTTGGTGCTCCCCAAAAATGGTCTTAGCCAAATTACCTGGACCCAGTTCACCAGAGGCACAAAATGACATCTATAGATAAAAACCCTGCACCTCTTGTTTTCAGAGAAGAGCTGCACTGGGTACCTGAAAAAATCTTGGAAGCCAACACCTATTTCCCAGCATTAACCTCTGAATTTCATTGCATTACACTTTTCCTGCTTTAATAACATTTATTATTAAAAGGATTTTTTTTGAGAATGGAGGCTGGGCTCAGTACATGTCTATGAGGCAGACTGAAATCGCTTACTAAGAGTCATTAGAGGAGAGTGCTGACTGAGATGATTTTTCATCATTTATTACTCATTTTACCCAGGGACCTCCCTAAGCAGGAGCTGGGGACCCCCATGCAAGAGTAGCTCCAGTGCAGAACTTCTCCAAGCAACACAGTTTAGCACTTCAGACAGCTCATGGGAAAATCTCAGAACTCATCAGCTCCCTATGCCAGTATCACTCCTCTCTCCTTGGCTGAGAACAGAGGCAGTAAGTGCCAGGGATAGGCTCAGATTCCCCAAATCCCTCACTGCGGTGCAACGTTGCATTCAGTTATGTAAAAGAACTGAGCTAAAGGATGCTGCCATGTGTCTTGGTTGTTTCTGACAATTTAAATGGTGAAACACCATCACTGCAGAAGCAAAAATTTAGAGGAAAAGGCACAGTCAGCTTGCAGCTCTGGACAGTTCATACGTCCATGCTGTGATACCTCATCCTGGGAAAAGCTGCAGCTCCACATTGTGCTATAGCTGCACAAAGGGTTGATGACTCCTTTGCCATGGGGTAAGCCAAGCTTTAGCCTGAAAAACTGTGGAAAAACTGACAACTGTAAAGAACCATTATTGATCAGTGACAAAAATAACTCATCGATTAAAATTTTCTTTCTTAGAATTGAAGGTGGTAATTTGGCATCGTGCGTCACACGCTTCTCACAGGACTCCCCTTTAACTCTCTTCAGCCAAAAATCCTTTGCCACCATGGCAGTGCACAAAGACCATGGCCAGTTGCATTGATGGATGCAGTCTAATTATCTCCCTGTACTTCTTTGTCTCTCTGGCTCCATCTGTCGTCTCCTGCCTCAGAGTTAAATTCCCAGCTCTGGGACTTGGACACTGGGGCTGTGCCTGATGCTTCACAGTGGGAACTTCAGGCTTTGGAGAGATATGAATAATAATAAATAAACGGAAGGTGAAATACAACTTTCATCCAGTATAGTCCAGCACAGCAAGACTGGGTTCCCAGGGAATGGCAGTGTATTTGTTTTCCAGATCATTAGCTAATGCAAAGGAAAGTAAGAACATTTATTAGCCTCCCTCAGAATCACCTTTAGGAAGAATGAATATTCATGGCTATAAATAAGACTGTTTCAATTAAGTCTGCACATAAAAATGCTCCATGGTGTCACAGAAGGCTGTGCTATTCAAAAAGAAGTGCCTAGATGAAAGTATTTAAGGCTGTATTTGAGGACAAATTCACTTGTGAACATTCATTTCCAATGTTTCACAGTTAAGCACTGGAAGTTATGATGTTTTCATCTTATCTGAATGTCAGCCCACAAGCTGAGATGCAGAAGAAACCTTGGGCTTGCTTTTTTTTTTCCTACCTGCTAATGGCAATCTGGTACCATAATTGCTTTCTTGTTCAACTTCAGATAATATATTGTGCTGGTGATAAGTTTTGTGTTTCCCTGAACATCACTTACCAAGAGGACCCACAGTACCAAGATGCTCATTACAACCCCTGGAGAATATCACCCAGCAAGTGACACAGTGACCTCCCATCCTACAGCATAGACTGTCCCAACACACCCCTCTTTTGCAAAGACACACCCATTTTCATTAGGAATCAACACTTTGCAGGGTCAAATCTCTTGCAGCACCCACTATGGACAAGTTCAGGCAAGAAAATGTACTTTAGGCAGTTGAAGATCAGTACTATGTGTCTCCAACTCAGAAAGTCACTGGTCTTGACTACCAAGAGCTGAGAGAATGTGTTAGGAATGTACCAGCAGTTGCTAAGATGTCTTTGCCCTGTGCCTCTGGAGCCTGTTCCTGGTTGATCCCAGAGACAGCCAGGTAGTGAGAACCATCATCAGAACCAGGACAGCTGTCCTCGTGTTCCTCTGTAAATGGCATCGTTCACTGGAAGTGAGATAAAGAAAAAAGAATGGTTCTAAAGCCAAATGTTTGCCATGGGAAAATGAAGGACAGGCAACAGCACCACAAATAGGAATCAGTTGGTGACAAATCTGTCCTCTCCACCCCTTCCTTTCTTATTCATCGAGGGATGTGCAACCACTGTTCTTGAATGGACATTCACCCCTCAAAGGACAGATGCATAGATCCCACTCTCTTCTTCACACATGAATTTATTCTTTGTAATAATACTCATACTATTAAGATGAACTTCAGAGGAGTTTATTAAATACCACCGAAAAACATATGACACCAGCAATTACAGGGAATCAATGAAGATATTTGCTGGAATCAATAACCTAAATTACTAACACACACAAAAAAAAAAAGTATCCAGCATAAGCAGTTCATCTATACTACCCAGGGATAAAAATCAGGCCCTGCATCTAAATATGTTATCAGAGGCAACAGTAAATGTCCAAAAGTCTGTAGCCAGTTGCAAAACTGCCATAACACAGAAAAAAAATGGCAATCTACTCTGAAATTACTATTTAAGTTCAGTTTATTCAATTTAGCTAATTGAAGGAAAACTTATTTCAAAACTTGGAAACCATGACAGCTGTGTCACCCCAAGTAACAAACACCGTGAGGCTTTGAGATGAGCACCTACTATTAAGCCAGAGAGAGTAATCTATGGGCAGTCACGGTTCAGGCATCCTGATTAGCCTCAATTAAAATTCTGATAATCAGGTGGCTATGAAAGAAACAAAAGTTTTAAATAATTTAGGCAAGTGCAAAAGGCTGGAGATAGGGTAATAATTAGGAATAATGTCTCTTGTTAAGTTTAATTCCTTTAGCCTTGAAATTACCATGACAGATTTCAAATTTAGTGGCAGTTTTCCAGTCCCTAAAAAGAGCTTATAAGACTTTGGGAGAACTAATTCAGATAAAGCTACATGGGGTCCAGATCATGTGACATATTTGAGTGGACTCAGATAAAGAAGGAATTGATATCCACTTGTTCAAGAAGCTTGAGACATCATATACCTGAAAGGGGTTTTTTTGAGACACCAAAGAAGTTTGAATAACTCTTTAACTTTCTTTTTTAATTAATAACAATCACTCTCATTCAATTTGCCTTTCTACTTCTTGATTTCAGCTGGGACTGAAAGCAAGACAAAGATAAAGCAGCCAAAACTCTGAATAGTGCTGATACTAACAGAACTTCTTAATCACTGGAATTGGCCTATCTCTAGAGCCCAGGAAAGACATCCAGAAAGAGGAGTAAAATTCAGATCTGAGAAGTATTCCTCTGAGTTACAGAACACCTTGTAGAAATCATCACTGTATTCTATTAACTGCTGTTAGTTTAGGAGAAAATATAAGATACTTAAGAAAATGTCAGCTCCAGAAGCTGTGTCGAACGGAAGAAATATTTCTTCTAATACGCAGTTCATGACAAAGCTCTTTTGGGTTTTTGGGGCCAGGGAACATCTTGAGCAATGGATGAATCGGGAAGATGATGAATAACTTGAAATACTGATGAGGAACATTCTCTTCTCATAGAATCAAACTCAAGAAGATAGATGTTAATATTATTTTCAAGCCACCTTCACTGGATTCTGCCTTCTCTATGCAATCCACTTATATGATCTCATTGTCAGGTTAACTGAATACTTTACAGATTTAAAGACATTTATTCTCCCAAGAGCCACATGAAGTAAGAAAATACAGTTGTCCCATTATATGGGTTTGGAGCTGTGGCACAGAGGTGCAACGTCACACATGGTGAGGCAAGGAATTGAACACAGCTTTCCTAAATCCCAGGCTGTCACCCTAACTGCTGCTCCTACACATTTTACATCAAAATGAGTGGTTAAGCTTGTGTCCCTGCTGGGTTTCCTCCTGCCTACATTAATCCCTGAGCACCTTAGCAAACCTGCAAGAGTGCTACATCAAGAGGATAGAGAGGGTCAGTGGAAGAAGTGCCCCATTTATTACAGCTTCTTGATCACGACTGAATGGATCACATGCCTTAGGATCCACTGGCAAAGGATAAATATCTCCCAGAACTAATCTTCCAGCTGCTAAGAATGGGATACAATACCTTACAAGAGTACAAATGAGCTGTCAGAGATGATAAAAGCAGGTGCAGCCTGGACTCAATGCACAGAAAAGAGTCATATTTCAGAAGTTCAAAAAGGGTTCAAATTAAAAACAAGCAAACAAAAACAAAACAAACAATAAAAAACCAACAAAAAGGACAGCAACAACTAGCTCAATACTGGCCCTGTGCAGCAAGAACAGCAAGAAACCCCAAAGCAGTTGTTGTAATACTGTTTGGAGGAGCCCTGGGAAGCCAACAGCTGCCAACCACTGCAAAAAGGTTCCCTTCACTTGGTGGATCACGTTCCAGAAATTATAATTATTCAAGAGAATCCATTCTGATTCTCACCACCCCCTCAAACTTTGAACCTTGTGAGTTTCTGTCCCTGTGGACATTGGAAAGGGGCAAACATTTGCCCTCAAATATTCCCTGGACCAAATGGTCTAATGGGTGCCATTCCTGAGCATCTCAGTGCACCTTAGGAAAATAGGAATGGGATTATCTTGGAGACTCTCATCTATCTCTAAGGTGAACAGCTTCACCTACATCTCTCCTGAAAGACCTCTCTTCTGTACTGTGACTGCACATTCTCAGTGATTTCCTTTCCCATTTTTAAAAGGGATTCAAACCAAGGGATGTGTTGTGCCCTTCTTCAGTGCTGAGTTAGGTCTCACAGTCATGATGCAGCTGTTTTATGGAATTTTCTGTGTGTTTTCAACTTAGATTATTGCAAGACTCTCACCTGCAGAACATCCTTAGCTCTGAGCAGTTTTAAACTTGTTTAAAAACTAACTCCTCATCAGGGCCTAAACATAATTTTTCCTGATATGGATGTGAATCCACCATCTGGACCTTGGCACAACCACACACCCAAACACTTTAAGGGAACAGATCAAATGTGGAGGTACTGCCAACATGCTGCTACACAAATAGTTTTGTCTTTCCTGCTGGATGATACAAACATTTCACAAACACGTACGGCAGCAGATCCTCTCTTCATGCTAGCTCTGTCAGGACAGATTCATTTCATCATGCATGGAAATTGAAGAATTATTCCAGTTACATGCTCCTAATTGCCACCCCATTCCTCTCCTAGGTTTTCTCTTTCTGTGACCTTTCCTAAGTCAGATTTAAATTTGGGGTTATAAAGTCCTTGGAGAAAATTAAGATGGCCAAACCACCTTATTTACTGAGGCTAAATGTCTTCATTAATCTCACAGCAACTTCTGCCATGTGATGCTGGAAAGGAAATGATGGGATATTTTTGAGATGCGTGAAGTGAAGGAAGAGGCAGTGGAAATTATGAGTTTCTGTATCTCCTCTGACTGCAGTAACCATATGGTTGCCAGATTTAAAGCTTTTAAATGTGGCGTTGACCACTGAGGAACACAGAACCATGAGACCCAAGCAGGAGAGCACTTGAGCCAAGGAAGCACAGAGGTGATGATGATGATGATTCTACAAGCTCTACAGTCCAGGGAGGCCTTTAGAATAACTTCACCTATTGTCACCACCTGTAACAGACTGGGACTGGTTCTGCACATTACTTCTGCTGAAACCTTTGTCCAACTGACTCCATTTTAACAAAGGGTCCAAGATTTGTGAATGTACTGCAGGAAATCCCATGTTGCTTGAGACAGCTGGTGTGGCAGCATGTGAGAGACTGGAGCCAACGTGCTGTTTGCCCAACTGTGAGTGTATCCCATCTCCTTTTATAACACACCTGTGGCACATTCACCTCTAAGAAGAGACTTTTCTGCTCCTTCAAAGATGAAGGTCGCAGTCTGTGTTTTTATTTGTGCTTAATAAAATCACTGAATTTTGTGCTCCTCCATTTTTACTGGAGAGTTTATCCTCCCTGTACCCCATATTTCCTCTCATGGTTAAACTAAGAAGTCTTCATTTTTCTGTTCTGATGCCTTCACTTCATTTAAAAAAATAAAAAGGTCACAGTACCCAATTTTTTATGTGTCATTATAGTAAACAATTTTCAGTCAGAAATTGGTGTTTGATACAGAATGCTGGGAGAGCATGATCCCAGCCTGATCCAGCCTTTCCATTACTACAGGGGTAAAGAGACCTTTCCCAGTTCTCTGTGCCATCACTGGGAAATAAAAGTAAAGGCTGAACTAAGTTTTAATGAATATGCATGGTGTAGATCTTTGCCAAACTGAAATTGTATAGTCTGGGCTCATGATTAATTATGGGCACACTGAGAGACTTCTCACCTGCTAACATAAAGGGGAACTAAAGCTAGAGCAGTTTAACTCAGGAAAAGTGCTATAAGAATATGATGTAGCTTCATTAAATATAGATGTTGATTCTTTTACTCTGCCACTATTTACCAAAGCACAGAAATCTCAGCCTTTTTCCAGCATGGATATACTCACATGCTAATAGCAATAGTAAAGCAACTGATGACACACACTCCCGAGACACAGCTAAAACTCTCTTGCTTTCTGGCATAAATATATATGTCCACAGAAGGTGGTTTATTGCAACATTTATGTAAAATTCACTTCAGTAGCCCTTGAATTTATTTTTCCATGTTGCTGCAAATTGAGACGGATTGGTGCTCTGCCTTCCCTCCAGACCAGACCCACAGGTAGGACAAGCAGGGCTTGGGGTAATTGCACAAATTCTGAACAATCCCATGAACATCAAAGATGAGTATCAGTTCCTAATTGTTATCACTTGCTTTCATGCCTCTGACTCATTCCTGAATTTTTGTTTTCAAACAATATAATTCATCTCTAATGCAAAAAGAAAGGAGCACTTCTGGCCATCTTTGAAGGCTTTGTGGCTGGAACATCTTAACAGAGACCAGGGGCTAAATTGCCATTTGTAAACAGTTCAGGAGGGGAAGAAAAACATTAAACAGAAATATAGACTCCCTTTGATGAAACAGGTCTTAGGTTCTTGCTTTCTGCTGTGATAAAACTCAGCTCTTCAAGACAGATGCTGGCAGATATCCTGCAGCCTCTTTATAGAAAAATACTTAGAAGTATAATAACAGCATGCTTTCAATATTGACATATTTATACTAAAGAGTACAAGCAGGAGAGTTTTTCAGCATGAGCTTGCAAGCAATTAAAAAAAGAAAATAAGTTGGAACATTATACCCTCTCGCCACTACATATTCTGGCTGTGCAGCAGTTTGTGGACAAGCTGCTTTAAGAGTGCTATTAAATTAATATTTCCAACCTATTTGCTTTCCCCCCTTACTGGTTCAGAAAGCTCCATCAAAGTCATGAATCCAGCTACTCCAGCTTCAGAGAGAGAGCTGAATTCTCACTGGCACATCACCAGATAAAACTGAAACATCTGAGGACTGAAAACTAGAACCTGATCCCACCAGAGAATAATTTGACTTTCCAGATGCCTGGAGCACTCAGGATCCCTAATGGCTCAATGCCCCCTTGCCCAGCACCCTTTCTACCCCCACCACAGCACAACTGCTTCTGCAGGAGGAAAAGGGGGAGACCAGCAGGGGCCAGGGAGGTGAGAGCTGGAGCCAGTGACCCTACAGCCTGGTCTGAGCAAATCATCTCTGCCCAAAGCAGAGAGGGACCAGTCTGGCCAGAGCACCTGCTGCATGGACCTGACGAGCCTGAAAATGCCAAAGCGTGTAAGAGCAGCACATAACATGACCCTTGACTGACCTCTTCTCTTCCTAGCCCACACCTCCCTGCCCCAAGCAAACAGGCTGCTTACCTCTCCTTCCTTTCCTCCTAAAGCCCTGAGCTCCAGCAGGCTCAGATTTGCCGTATTAGCCCTGCTCTGGTAGCATTTCCCTGAACTGCCTGTGAACCTTGGCAGGGTGTTAACCCCTGAAATCCTCGGCTTTGCCTGGCTCAGGAGGGCTGGTAAAGGACACTGGGAGTGAGACCTGGCCAGCAGGCAGGGTGCTGCCAGTGCCTGGCACAGAGGGAGAGCATGGAGCACCCCAAGGTGGGATGTTTCCCTCTGTCTTCTCCCTTTGATTGCTCCACAAGTGATAGAGAAGTTGCTGGCAGAGGAGGTCTGCTGCCCTGTGGGACATGTTTGTAGGGGTCGGGAGGGTGCTGACCCGGTCCTGGGAGCGTGGCAGGGCTGTGGCTGCTGCAGTGCTCAGGGCAGAAGGATGCATAAGTGTTCCTGCAGTTCAGAAAGGGGAATTTTAACTTCAAATGGTGTATTACAGAGCTAGGCATTAGAGTCTTTGGTAACTTATGGGGTGTCTCCTAATGGGATGGGTTTTATCTCTGAAAAATGTAGAAAACTTTAAAAAACCTGTACAAATTCAGTGTGTCGGCTGAAGAATGAAACTGTAACCTATTTTCTTATTTGAGCTCTAATTTTATGCCTGCTGGTATTCACTTATATAGAACATCAGCAAACATTTATATCTCTCTTAATTTTCCCTATTCCCTATTTAATTCCTCTTATGTTCAATAAATGATCCTTTATGCCTGTTGGTTTAACACTTCCTTGCAAAGTTGTTTTTCCCCGTTTTTCCATAAGCCAGATACTTTAATTTCTTGCACTATGCCTCATTTGCTAGTAACAATGATGTATTTTCCCTTTCCCCATGTATTTATTTTTACTGAGAGATGCAGCCGTTCATCACATTCAAATGAAGAATTATTACTTAGCTATTATTATTATTGCTAGTGATGGTATGTAAACAACTATAATGATGTGTGGGCTTGTGTAGGAGCAAAGACCACAATAAAGATGATCCCTTTGGGGGAATGAATGAGGGAAACGTGCAAAGGTTTAAGCAGAGCACCCTCTCCTTGCTGTTTTTTTCTCTAATTGCTCTCTTCAACTCCATGGCTTGTTTCCTTTAGTCTTTGTGGAACCCTCCCCAAAATACACCCAGACACTGCCACAAGGACTCCTGCCAAGGCAGGAGAACATGAATGATGTGGGGAAAGGGGTTTCAGTGAAAGGGGATGCTGTTTGGAATATGTACGGGGGTGTGTGTGATGAGCAAGGGGTGCTCCAAGTATGTGAGAAAGAGAAGAGGAGCAAGAGATGCATGACAGAGATGATGGCACAAACGAGGCTGCAGGACAGCCTGGAATGAAGCTTTTGTGGGGCACTGCTGGGTCACGGTGGATGTTAAGCATAGCAACCGAGCTTCCTACTCTGGTTTCCTTGTCTGTGAAACCAGTATTTTTCATATCAATTCCTAATATATAAATAGGATTATTCTGAAGCTGTGAGTCTCTGATGTTCAGTTCTCTCCCAACTGGAAGCAACCGGCAATAAATTGTGTATTTGCTCAGCTGCTCAGTGGCAGTTGTGTTGCCAGGTGCCAATGACTTTGTCTAGGGGGAGCAGGTAGGTGACAGGGAGAAACAAGCCCCACACTAACTTTTAAGGACTTTAGTTATGCTGGCCAGCAAAGAAAATTCAGCAGAAAATGGGGAGGGAGCATGAAGAGAGCCAGAACTGAATGGAAAAAACCCAGCTCTTTGGCAGACCCATAAAGAAAATTCAGGCTAATAAAGAAAGTTCAGTCTTTTTATTCTCTGCTGCCAGCAATTTACTGCCCTAAAAATGAAAGTAGTTGGCTTTAGACAGAGCAGCCTTGAGGATAGTAAAATTTCAGTATATGTGTTAGCCTGGCTTCCCTTTGCACAAGCAGGAGGTGAGCTGAAGAAAGAGGGATCAGATGGGTCAGCCCAGGTCCCCTGGGGTCCCCTGCGGGTGGGACTGTCCCAGAGCCACCCTGAACTCGCAAAATCAAATTTTCCAAATGAGGATCCAGCCTTGCTGCGGTAGGAGCCTTGGTACATTTTCAGTATACCCCTTAGTGCTAACCCTTTCCTTGCTCTGTCTTAGTTTCCTTCCTAAGTTTCTCCTTCTAAAAGCTTGTGGGTTTTTTGGTTGCTTTTTTTTTAAAACCAGTAATGCTCAACAGTAAGCAGTGTGAGCAAACCAATCAGAGGAAAATCCACCCAAGATCTCCAAAGACCTTACCAAGCAGTTTTTGCAAAGAGCTGACAAAAGGAGAGAAATAACTAAAAATATATTTTATGAATTCAGGAGCCTGTTCTGAGATAAATATTTTAGCCTTTCTTCTCCAAAAAGAGGAGTTGAAACTGTAAGAAAGATGGAGAAATGAAAATAATCATCTGTCTTAGGGATATGGCAAATCACTAACCAAACACTTTCAAGATTTAATGTATGCCAGAGCCCTAAAAGCTTTCATATTTATTACAACTATTTTGAATTCCTTACTGTATTTTGAAAGAACTTCCCTGTTTTAAAACACCATTCAGATCTTCTGTCACTTTTGTTCCCACTTGCCTTTCAACAGCTAGAATAATACATGTAAGATAACATAAGCCCACTGCATTTCCTTAGTGCCACTGAGGCACAGACCAGGTCCAATATTTTTCATAATGCTGATGGTGCTGCCCCTGGATAGTGGCTTCTCTCAGAGTCATCACTTAACCAACATGATCAGGGCAAAAATGAACCCCAGGCTGAAAAAACTCAGTGAAATATTTTGTTTCCTGTGACTTTCAGGGTACTGGAAGCAAAGACAGCTGTCCCCACTGGTGCCATGCAGCAGAAGAGCAGAGCTGACCGCTGCCTGTATCTGCACATTCCAACAGCAAACAGCAAAGTGCAGAGAACTGGGGGGACAAAAATATTTAGACCTGAGCGTTCCAGATTGTGGGAGTTGAGAGACACAGATTAGTTCTCCTCTGATTATCATACCTTCCAAAATTCTCCTGTATTGGGGATATTCACTAGAATATTCTCCCCATTCTTCTCTTGCAGTTTTGCTGCTTTCATTCGACTTTTTGCGACTTTGGTTTTTAACTCTCCATCCCTTCCTCCTAAAAACACCTTTCTCAATTTGTCTGTTAGCTTGTTCTCTTCCACAAGATCCTTCAACAAAATCACAGGCTGTCAAGAGCAAAGGCGCCTGCATTTCTGAGCCCTCGCTGCTTTGCTGGGTAATTTATGAAAATGGAAGAGCCTGTTTCAGGCATAATCCAATTTGTCCTCTCTCAGCATCATAAGCACATTTGGAGCCAGATAAGACAATTATCACATGGATCTTTAATACCTGCAATTTATAGCTAAAAGCTTTATTCTGATAACTTTGTTTTCAAGTGCCATGTGCTGAAGCACAGGCAGCAGAACCTTCCTGCGGCGGTTCGCCCAGCACGAGGAATTTTTGGGACTAGACATCCTCGGAATAAAAGAGCAGAGATTGCTTTGCTCCTCGGGGGAAGAGGCACAGGGCAGGCAGAAGGCAAGGCTCAGCTCCCCCCTGCATGGTGCCAGCTGCCTTCCCCAGGAGCAGGTATGGAGGTGCCCAATAGTCCCAGCACCTCCAGCACGGAGGAGGGTTTGGGAGGCACACACACACACAGAGTTGCTACTGAAATGTGTTTCCATAGCCACTTAATTTTCATTTGCCAAATGTGACCTGAATATGTTACCTTGAGCACCCTGCAGAGCAGCGACCCATGGCTTAACCAGAGACATTCCAGGCTGAGCACCAAAAAGTCAGTATTTTCCAAAGAGCTCGGCAAAGTTGCTAGCAAGCCTGCAAACATTTACTTTTTAACATTGTGCTTGAATACTGATATCATAATGCATAGCTGCTCATTTAAAAAAAATAATCTGCTTTCTAATTGAATTACTGGCTCTTTATCATTGTTTGTGGCTCAGTGTGCAGAAATGAAATATTCTAATTATTTCATGATAAGAAATGAAGATGGGAACTTACGATTTCATCATGTGGAATGGTCTGTGACAGGGTCTATGTTCAAATGATATGGTCTGATCTGGTAAAGAATTAGCTTATTTCACTCATGTGAATAGGAGTGTTTTGAGAGCAAACATCAGACAATTTTTAGATCAATTTAATTTGCAACCTTTGAGCATTATTAGTGCTTGCATTGGGTCAACAGTGAAAAATCAACTATATTTGACCAGAGACTGTAGGTTTGCAAATTAAAAAGTGAGGTTTCCTGTCAGGAAAAATTAATTAATTTCAAAATGTTTGTAATTCTATAAGACAAAGGCACAACAGTTTAAGGCCACACTACTCCTCATAGCTATGCATCTAGGGCACTACCCTACTTTCTTATCAATCCAAGCATAAGAATATTTTATAGCAGTTACAAGTTAAGGCTCTTTGATGTTTATGTGCTTCTTTGGTGAATTTTACTAGGAAGATCTTATATCTAATGCTATTTTAGTTATCTCTTGATATATCCAAGCCATCATAGTATCTCAGCTCAGGTCTGTGGTGCATTTCTTTAGGGACTTCATTAGTGGAAGATATCCTGACTCAGTATATGGGCTACTTTTGATGCATCATTCATACAATGCAATTTTCAACTCTACATCACAGGCTTGTTGGAGGTGTATTTTGTGTAAAAAATTATTACAGTTATCCAAACAGTGTTTTAAAATTAAAAGGTTTTATTTGCACATGTATAACATTAACAAAAGACTTTCAAACAATAAAAACCTTGCTATCAACTCATGCCCACATGACCAATTAGCTTTCTTTCTCTACAGATAGTTTGATCTGAAAATTACCCAGGATGTTCCAGAGCAAACAGCTGGGGTGAGTATAGGAAGCCAAGAGTGCAAAGAGGGGAGAGATGAAAGAGGGGATGCTTTGAAGGAAGAACTGCTCAGATTTGGGATAAGTGAGGAATGGATTGAGCTGCTCAGAGCGTGGTGCTTTTCTCCTACACCTTTGTGGCTCAGAATCAAAGCAGATAAAGTCCTTGTGTTAGCCTGCTCATCCCAGGGGAAATTGGTCACATTTAGCCAGAAATAAAAATTTCAATGAGTAAATGATGAAATAAGAAATCTACCTTTTCTTGAAGGTGGAATTTGGCCCTAGGACAGGCAGAGATCATCCATTCTCTATGCTTCTTATTTATAATTTGAGGAGCTGACAGCTCTTCTAAAAGCAGACTGAGGGTTTTTAGACAGTCTGAGGTTTAAAATTAGGCACTGGAACTAATAGGCTGTTATTGTCTCATAATTATATTTGACACGATGCTCTTAACTCTTTTCTGAAACATCATCGTGCGCTGAAGGGAGTCAGGATGCTGAAACTTGGTCTGCAGCAGCAGAGATCAGGCACAGCATGGCCTGGGGTGTCCTGACTGCTGCTTTTTCCACTTCCCTCTGGCCCCAGCTCAACAGGAACAGCCCACTGGGGGAGGCTGGTCCTTCAGCTGTGAACTGAAATCAAGGGATGCTGCTTAGCACTGCTGCTCAGAGACCCTGCTGGGAGGTGCCATTCCTGGTCTGCTGCTTCCTTGCACTAGGAGCAGAGGAGGAAATTTGTTGTCGGCTCATTTTAACAGATCCTTCCAGCACTTTCAGTGGTTCAGGTGCCCTGGAACAAGCAGCATGCCTCTGGAGCTGAGTCCTGCCAAGCAAAGGCTTGCTTTCCTCTACCACCCTCCTGGTGGTTAAGGAAGCTGTAGAGACCTTTCCTTCATCTTTTCTCATGGCCTGGAGATCTGAGCAAGCACATTCTCACCACAGGAGTCAGGCAGGCACCAGCCTCCTGTCAGCAGAAGGAGGAATAAAGTCCCTTTAGTTACACAAGTCATTTAGGAGGTTCAGGTTTGAGGGGTTTTTGCCCAAGCTGCTGGAGCTGTGACCTTCAAGGTATTGCCTTGACAACTTGTGCTTTTTAATAAAGCTCAGTCTGGTGGAAGGGAGTTAATTTACATGGGTTTTCATTCTCTGAGCTCTGTCATCAGTGCACCAGACGCGCTTATTGAACTCCCCTGTCGATAGAGCAACCAACTGCAGCACATTCACATCCAACAGCCCAAACGAAGCACCTGTTCTCAGTTACTTGAGGATTAATTTCTCTTTTCCACTTAGTTTCCTTTCTTTCTCTGTTTTTTGGCTTCTGCTTCTCCTGGCACCAACACAACTACTACAGGCTCCACTTGGGGATGCAGTCACCTTAAACAGCTCTTTTATTTGCTTTGTGCCTTTCCTTTATTTCCCTTGCTCTGCTCTTTCAGCTGCCTCTTTGTTACTGGAAGTCCAGTTCAAAACAATCTATGCAACCTAATGCAAGCCAACGTGATTTTTTATGCTAGAGTTGTATAAAGCCAATAAATGAAAAAGAAAAATTATCGTATTTCAGGCAGGTCTCTTGGGCTTACCTGGTTCTGTAATCAGAAGTAGCATTGAATATGCAAAATGCTTGAGTATATGAGTACCCTAAGGAACCAAGAAGGTCCCTCAAATCCACCCCTTCACCTGGGTCATGTGGTCCCAGGGGTCCTTAGCCCCTTCCCAGAGGAAGAGGGGAGGACTCACTGCAGCCTTTTCCAGTACCAAACACACAGGTTGTGATCTGACCCAGGGCATTATTTTGTTTTTCCAGCTGCTGCACTGGAATAGAGAGAGGAATGAGATCTTTTAGATTGTCTAGGGATGGATGTAATGGGTTAATTAATGCCTCAGCAGAGGTGATATATAAGGGAGAGTTATATGCATGTTTAAGGTGATTCATGCCGCCTCACTGGATTTAAGTCTAATGGGAAGCTTATTTCACTGTATTTATGGGTAATGTCCATCCATATCCCAGATATCTCTCCAGGGAGCCTTCTCTCCACGGCCATCCAACTCCTCTGAAGAAATATGGACTCGTCAGTACCCATCTTGGCTGTAAATCTGCAATTAACAGAACGGTCCATTTACTTCTCTGCCGTGCCAAGATGCTGATTCCTGGTTCCTTCAGCCACCAAGCCCCTCTGCTGCAGCCCCACAGTCTGCTACCCCCACCCGGGGCAAAAAAAAACCTTTCACAGGGGAGCTGCATCTCCCCAAGTCTACTTTGCAGCTCTTTTCTCCTACTTCTCAGAGCCGCTGGACACATAGATGGGACAGATCTGAGCCTGGGTTTCGGCTGGAGGAGCTGCTCCCCACTCCCAGCACAGCCAGGGGTGCCCTCCCTCATCCTCATTTTCTTTGTCCTTCCCTTGAGGTTTGATACACTCCTGCCCTCAGGCAGAGCCTTTTTTACATTGGACCTTCAGGGCTATCTTTTTTATGTGACATTATGTGATTAATTTCCTGCTGAGGTGGCAGGAATAAAACAGTGGCACGACAATCTGTTTAAATTCCTTTTCCTATCTTCGTTTTTTCCCTTTTCTTTTATTGTTTCTCGGCTTATGCTAAACTTCAAGAAACTGCTGTCTAGTAACCCTCTGCCATCTGCTGTGCTGCTATCAAGGAGGAGCCATGCCCAGAGATGGTTTGTCTTCCTTCTTTTTCCCTCTTTGCTCTGCTGCGAGTTTGCAGGCTCACAGCTCCCTTTGGGCATATTCTACCTCCACTGATTCAAGGGCCACAAAGGTCTGGGCTGCTAAATTAATGTGCAGGAACAATAATATCAAACTAGTCAGAGCCCAGCATCATCCTATTTGTATTTATATCCTATAAACATATTTGTTATTTAAAAATACAGAAATGCCTTCATGCAGCCATGTAAAAGAGCATGTAAACAACCCAAGCACAGGTTTGGGGGCAGAGAGAGGCAGAAGGAAGGAAAAGGAGAAATGTGAACTGTAGCTCCCAGTTTCTGGAACAGTCCCAGACCAGAGCCCTGAGTACAACATGGCTGGGTCATGATAAAACAGAGAATTTGCTCACACTGTGACAGGAGTTCAAAGCCACCAACTCAGAAGACTTTCTTGTCTGAAATGAAGCTTTCAAAAACAGAATTACAGACACAACTCAATAATCTGAATGTTTCAATGAAACCACAAAGGGTTTTCATTGCATTAAGCAATACCTTCAACCCCCATTTTCCCCATCAGGCAAGTACTGGGGATGCAGCAACAGTCTGGAGGTATCAGTGATGCTTTTGAAATATGCTGGGGACTTGGTGCATGTGAATATGTCTGTGCCTTATGGAGCACAATAGATTCCTGACCTATTTGGATGCTACACATGAACATATAAATATTAAATAATGGTTAAACTGCTACATCAATTCAATATCTTGACAAAAACCTTTGACTGAGGCTTTTTCACACCAGAAAGATTTAAGCTGTTTTCCCTTTGGGACAGTTTTATCTGAGTGTAGTGCCAAGTTTACCCCATTAGACCTCTTTGCCGAGTCGAGATCGTGTACATGTTGAACAAAGGAAAGTGCAAAGATTTCTTAAGGCAACAAAGACAAATCTTAGTCTCATCCTGTCCCTGTTACTGCTCATCCTGAGCTTCAGGAGGTGGCTGGGGCTGAGTGCAGCATCCCAGCATCACTCCACAGGCTGGTGCCCACCAGCCATGGGCACGAGCACAGAGCACCAGGGCAATTTGGCAGCTGAAGGCAAGGAGTTTTAGCAACGAGCAATGTCTACCCCCCCCCTCCAGGCCTTCAGAGAATCACACTGGTGCAGATGGCTGGTAAAAGAGATGGGAAAACAGTGAAGAAGCCAACCAAAAACACATATGGAGAGTGGAGGAAGGGTGACATCAGTGTCTGGGGCTTTGGACCATCAAGGTGGGTTTTGCTGGAAGGAAGAGGAGTGAACTTGGGGATGAGGATTGCAGCACGCCAAAGTATTTAAACTCTATTTGTCACTGCTGTCTGTCTCAGTTGGTTCCTTGGCTTATTTTCTAGCCTTAGACTTTGAGTCTGACTCAGACTCACCTGTAGTTTGAAAACCCCGCAGCTCACTGACAGCAAAACCTGGTGTTTTCTTCCTCCTTTTAACCCTGTGTTATCACAGAAAGTGGTTCCCCAGGACCTTCAAGGCTGTGCCAGGTCAGTCGTGGCAGGCCTTAATTTGTTGGGGTGGTGAAGGATAGGGGAAGAAGGGAGGAGGAGCTGTGCAGGAGGGTTTGCCTCCCTGTGGCACTGACTGTCAGTGTGCACCCCTGCCTGGCATGAGACCCTCCCCTGGCTGCAAAACCTCCCCTTGCCCTTCCCCATCTGCTCTGGGCCAAGCTCTGGGCCCATTCTCCAGCACAAATTTTCTAACCTTGTGCTTTGAAGATCTACTTGTATCCAATTCTCTCGGCACAGGCACTGGCAAAGTGATCTCTGCATATACTCTTTTCTTGGGAATAACTTTAGGATACGATTTACAGCAAAAAGTCCTTACAACAGCTGCAGCACTAAGGATGCTTTTCAGTAGCAATGAGCAGCAGAGTTTGAACCCAACACCAAGTCAAGGATTGTTGATGAGTTTCCCAAAACTGTGCGCAACTAAATAAAAGGATGGCATTACCTCATTGACTATCAGAGTTTTTCTGAATTGGTCAAAGATTTAAGGTCTCTGTAAAAGATTCTTGTGAACTGAATTTTATGGAATGTATAGGTTATCACAGATGTCTTCTATGTTCCAAATCTGAGAAAGTACCAGATCTTGGATCAAACTGAGATACTACGAACTATAATAAGAGACAACTTGTATCTGAGATACCCTTAATAAATCACCCAGGGTGGCAGAAGGGGGGATCTCCCTTGTACAGCAGTTCAGAGAGTTTGAGTGACTTGACCAAGGTCACATAGGAAGCCAAAGCCAGAGCCAAGATTTCAATCCAGTTCTCCAGCAAATGCCTTAGCCTATAAGTCTACCCTTTCCTCCTCAACACAGAGAGAGGAAAAATATTGCAGAAATCTCAAGTTCAAACTACTTGCTACTTGGAGAGCAGCCCATGTCCTGGCTCTTTTATCAGTTTATGTGGAAAGACTCCAAGACATTACTTATATTGACTCAATATTAAATGGCAATAACCACCACAACAGATTTACTGTCTGGCAATGTCTTCCTGTCTGCTACAGTAACAGTAATGATTTTTTTTTTTTTCGTCATTAAAAGATTTAGGTTCCTAGTCCCTCTAGCAACTTTTTAAATTTTCCTGTTCTTGGGAAGATCAAATCCTTATCCACAGTGTTTTTTCAGAGAAAGATCACACCTGGTGCTGTTCTATTGCACGAGGCAGGTTTTTCCTGGGAGTGATTCTGTGTTTGAAGGCAGCATTTGACTTTCTTGCTGTCAGTGCCACGTGGCAGCAACCCATGGGCACATCAGGGATGCTCTGGGAGGACACAGTCAGCAAACATCTGCTGTTTCCTGGGAAAGGTTCAGCTCCAGTGCTGAAAGAAGTGCTTGACAGTCATGGTTAGAGGCAATGAGAGGCTCTGACATTGCTGTGCTGGCTGAAAACCAGCAGGATGGGCAACAAGAAAAAAATCTTAATTATAGACCTACAATGAAGCAATACATTTTATCTTTCTGCTACCTCAGAGGAAAGTCCAAAGCAGATAAAATTTTGGATACCTGGTTTCAGGCTTTCATTCATTGCACCAAGACAGGACTTTAAAGATGTGATGTGTCAGAAACCTGCCTTAGCACTTGGGCTCAGGGCTGAACAAGCACTACCCCATCCCAGCCTTCTGAGTCAGGGTTCTGAGCCCTGGGACTGCCCTGGGGCAGAAAGATGGACCTTATTCCCATGGAAATCCTGCACCTCCTGAAGCTTGGTTATTTGATACCAACTTCAGCAGGGCCAGCCTTTCAAGCTATGTTTGCTCATTAGTTTCTCCTGCCTTTTCTTGCCTGAGTATGGTGCAGGTGACTGAAGCAATGAATCCAGTTCAGTTGGTTTTGAACTGAAATTTGCCCTTGTCTGTTCTTACCAAACTACACAAGCACTCATCCAGGGCGCTGCAAATATCAAAAACAGCCTAAGGAGCTCTGGTCCTCCCTTTTGTCCTATAGAAAAACAGCAAGAGGCAAGAAAGAAGCAGCATTAAGGCAGCACTCGTTTGTGCTGGCTCCATGTGTGCAGTGTGAGGGACCTCTTCCCAGCTGAGCCATATGCTGGAGGCACCAGTGAGAAATGTGAGATAAATGATTTCTCTGACACCTCCTACATTCAGCCAGGCTCTGTGAGTCTCACCTCACTCACCACTGCAGTTGCTCTCTCATTAGGAGCAATCACCAGACTGTTCATGTCCCAGGGGAGCATGGTGGCCTCTGCTCTGCAGCATCAGGCTCTTCTCTCACTGGGCTGCTCTTCTCCCACTCGCCTGCCTTTAAATCTTCACATATATTTATTTTTTTCCTCACACATCAAAGGGGAAAACAGAGAGAAATGTCAACAATTAATCTTAAGATTGGTGCTGAAGTTCTGCTTTTCCATGGCAAATGTCAGAATCTGTATCCACCCCTTCAAGAGATGAAATAAGGCTAATGAGCTTGCAGTGCAGGAGGTGTGGTTCTGTGCCTGACCCTGGAGGGACAGGGAAACAGGCAGTAGAGGAAACATTAAAACTACACGCTTACTTGCAGAATGTCTTTGTTCTTTAACCCCTCTTTGATAATGGGCTGTCTTGTTTTCCTGTGCTGAGCAAGCACAGCACTGGTTCAGGATGATGCTTAAGTTTATGTTTAATTTTAAACTATTTTTGTAGGAGTTCAAGTACATGCAGAAGCACCACCCTGAATAACAACATACTGCAAGGGGGCAGGAGGAAGAGGAGTATCTATGTAACATGAGTCAGAATCTCATTAAAGAGAATCTCTGTCCAGGTTTTTCCTTCTTTGTTGGCCTTGTTTACCCCATTTGGTACCCAAATGCCACCCATTAAATCTAAGGGGTTTTGCAGGTGATGAACATCTGTGGGCTTTCCTGGGGAGAGGCTTTCCAAAGCAAGCAGGAGGGATGCTTGGGCTCAGGCAGTGATCCCAGCCCAGGCACACAGAGGACACACTCCCACTGAGACCCTCCAGCCTTGTTGTTACCACAGGAGATTTTTTTTCTTGCACAGTACCACAAAGCAACTTTCCCTCCTGCTGCATTCTGTATATGTATAAATGTGCAAACTGGTAACTCTGAGGGACTTACTCTGCAGCACACAATGCACCAGGCTGTGAGAATAACCCCAAGATACCCCTCCATGGTGGCAGCAGTGAGGTGGGCACCACCACTCTCCCTGAGAAATGAGTAAATATTTGTATAGTATTTAGAAGAGGTAAGCTAGAACTGAATTATTCATTCCAATTAGATATTTTGCAAATGTTTCCCTTTTCATCTCATCTTAATTCATTTCTGAATGAGTTTGAATTTCATTTGATGCATTTCTTATAATTGACCAGATGCTGTTTGGGCACAGAGTTTCCAAACAGCCCAGGCTGTCTCACAGGCAGCTCTGTCCGTCTCTTTCTCTCCCCACCCCTCTGCTGTTCTTGATTATTATTCCAGCTATATGGCTGGCCATATGTATTCTTTCTGCTTCCTAATTACTCTGAAAATTTTCCAGAGGAAAACTGAACTAGCATGCTCCTGTTTGATTGAATTTTATTGATAGAAGATCTGAGGATTCTGAAGGGGAAAAAAAAGAAATCCATTCACCCAAGGACCAGACTGGGCTGCTTTACTGGGTAGAGTGACTCAGAGCTACTCCTCTCTCTTGTCTCCTCTTCTTGTCTTCTCTTCTTGTTCCTCTCCTCTTGATTTTCACATGCTCAGCCTTGTAAAAACCAGACCATCACCAGGCTCTGGAAAGCAGCAGATCCCTGGGTTCCCATGTGATTTTGGATTTGCAGGAGAGTTTGTGGGTGATGCTGGTGAGGAACGTGCGGCCCCTGCTGCCAGGCAGGGTCAGGCGAGGCGAGGCAGGGCTGGCAGCAGCTGCAGTGTCCTTGGTGCAAAGTTTCACCTTCCTAATAAACACCAGTAGTTCCATGGCCCAGCGCTGAGTGACGCTGGCTGGATCCCACCCGGGGCTCCTGCTGTAGGTATTCCGAGGCTTTGATGAGAATTTGCTATTAACCTACAGTGAGGGCACCTCTTCTGCTTGATGTTAATGATGCCAACGTTGCAGGCACTTGCTTGGGACTGGAGAACTTTTAGCTGCTGACTGTGTCTATTCTTAGTTTCCTCTTCCAGCAGTAGAAAATAATGATCCATCAGCTCCAGTGGAGCAGTGCTGATTTACACCTGCTAAGCACCCTGCCTGAGGTGTTTTGTTTATCCCACCATTAAAAAGAAAAAATCACAGAATCATTCATGTTTCGATTATGAAAATGTGGTTTTCTGATGGAGCATCTGGGCAGCACATTTAGCAGAATTTCTCCTCTCCTGCACAGTACCAAGTACTGGCATTATTTTGTATCATGTGATGATTTTTAAAAATGTATTCCACTTTTGCCTTCTATTATCTTGGATCGTTAGCCAGCATCCTGTTATGCAATGTGATCAGTGAAGCTTGGTGCAGTACCTCACAACGTGATATCATTTCTCAAACAGAGCATGCAGTGGGGAAGAAATTAATTTCTCAAAGCTGTGGCATCATTACTGACACAGGGAAATCAGATGGCTTCCCTGGTTGTTTTAAAGGGTTTAAATGCTCAGGCTGAACACTGAACTGAGAACACTGGAGAGTTATTTAATAGATCCATTTCCAGGACAAGAGGGCTATTTTCTTTTAGGAAATGATTACATTAGTGAATGAAACTTTGCTGTGCTCTCCTAGTTTCCTTTTTGTTTGGAGCTGTCAGAGTAAACTCCAGTTTGTGGACATACCCCAGAGACAAGGGAACAGGGAACAGCAGACCTCCACCCACAGGATCTCCGATAACCTCCTGCAAAACAGTAATTTAATGAATGCCTCCAAGGCAGCTCCACTGTTCCTGGGCAGGGTGGAGGCTGGGGATCTGATTAGCCATGGATTCATCAGACAATTCAGTGTGCTGCATTCATGGCACAGGGTCCCAGAGCATCCTTCTGCAAACACAGGCAAGAGGTGCAGCCCCCCCAGCCTGCCTGTTCTGCAGGGCACTACACTCTGCAGTCCAACACAGTCTTTGTCCCAGGGAGGATGAAAACTGTTGTGTAATTTTCTCCTGAACAGATGATAAACTGACCTTCCCCGGATAAGCCACTGGAAACAGAAGAAAATTGCCACAGTTTTTTGTTCAAATGCCTGGACCCCTTTTGTACATCCACGGTTTAGAAGTATGAATCACTCATGCAGAGGCATTCGTGCAGATAAAATGCTGTGCAACACTTTGAAAAATTACCTCCAGAAATATGGTTCAAATGATGCAAATCCAAGGGATGTGATATGGTGTTGAGAACTCATTAAAATTTTCGCTTCAAGAAGTTTCCTTAAAAATTGTTGCCTGTGCTGGAACCAGGTGCGCAGTCTGAGCCTGGAAGCAAAATTAGTTTGTTTCTTCCTTGGGAATGGAGTAGCCAAAGTTCATTTCAGATACTGCCTTTCACTTTTTCATCCCTAAATTGTTATGCACAAATAAATAAAGTAAATAAGATGTTTGTCCTTGCCCACCAGCCCAAAAGGTGTGAGAGGACATCAATGTTTCTGCTCAAGCTGTGACCTGCTGTGCATGCCAGCAGCTGGTGGAATTGTCTCTCAGGGGTGAAGAGGACACCTCCCCATCTGCTTTGCATTTATTAGCCTTGACTGAAAATAACAGACACATATTTTGCAGCAGTGCAGCTGAAAAACTCATTTTTTTGCTAGGAGACATGTCAAGCAGGTATCCAGATAAGTGTCCTGATGTCATTACAGCCTCAAAACCTGAGCTCAGAGCAAAGGCACTGACCCAGCCCAGGGGAGGGGTCCCTCAAACTCTGCATACCAAACAGATAAGAGTAGCTCCCATGGAGGTGACCACAGCAAATCCCTAAATCTTCTTCGCCAAACCAGGATCACAACAGCCTGCTCTGTCTGCTCTGGGGGCAGCAGAGCCACAGAATTTCTGAGGATTGCTCACAGGAGGAGATGAAAACGACCCCTAAGGCTCCCCATGTCACTGCTGGCCTGGTCCTGGTGGGATGGTTTCCTCAGACATCCTGGGCTCCAGGTCACACACAGCCAGCAGAGTGACCAGCAGGCAGCAAAGCCCTGCTGCTGGCCATAGCTCCGGCTCTGACATCCTCCAGAGGCACAAGGCAGCTGCTCTACAACAACCCCACCCTCCAACTCTGTTAGTCCCTGAAACTTTCTCCAAGGACATCTGAGATCTAGTTTTTTCCCCTTATTTGCTCCCTGCTCCTTCAGGAATACAGCATTGGTGAGCACGTGCCTGCTCTGGGCAGCCCTGCACACTCTGAACGCCAGCTTCTGCAATGAGTTCTGCCTTTCTAATGCACTTCTTAGGGATGCAAATTTTTGTAAATGAGAAATGTTCTCTAACATTATGGATACGGTTTATTTTTGTGGAGATCAGAGAATCTGGCAATGTTACACAGTGATGGCATTATTCCTACTCTGAAAATTCAAAAACTCATTGAAATACTGTCAGTTGTGTATTTAGTTTTGCTGCTGCCAGTTGGTGAGAGGAAGAGCACAGATTACAGACAAATTCCAAATGTTTGTCTTTCCTCTGCACTTTTTCAAAGGGAAGAAACACATATTAAAAGGAAGCAGGAGATTTCCCTTTTTCCCTCTAATATTCAAGGCCAACCAGACCTTCAGCTCCTATAAGAAGAATTTGCAATGAAAGCAGCAATATTTGCTGATATTGCAGATATTCCAAAATTTTGCCTTTTTTTCCCCTCTGTTTCCCTGCTAATATTGGGGGAACTTTAAAAATGGTGCAGTTACGAGGTGTCTAAGCAATATGACATTGCTACTTTATGCTCCTTGTTGCCCAAGGCTGGGCTCGATGGACACATAACTCAGTGCTAAAAGGAGAGTGGTACTGTCTGGGTCTTTAACTCATTTTTCTATAAAACTGAGCCCATTTCTATTATGCTGTATAAAACCCCTGGCAGCAGAGAGTGGCAGGGAAGGCAGGTATTCAGCCAGGATGGGAAGTTTAAATTATGTGCCCAAGGCTACATAGCACATGAGTGCCAAATTGTAGGTGGAAACCAGCAGCCCATGGTCCCCCCCTTTCACTTTATGCTGTTGAAGTGTCGAAAGAGGCATTGCTTCCCCAGGCCAAGAAAGCTGGCATTTCCTTGCCTGCAGCCCCTGCTAGAAATACTAATTTAAGTTTCAGCTATGCAGTTTATGAAGAGAAATACTAAAGGGAATGTTTGCAAGAGGTTTCCTGAAACAGGCATGCAAAGCAACAAAGACTTTACACTGGCATATTTCATGTCTGCATGAAGGACCCAGGGAGTGCCCTAATGAAGGATGGTAATTAATTTCCATTCCTTTTACTTATTTTTGCCTGTTTACCCATAAATCTGTTCTTTGTTTAACATAAAAAATAGAAACACTTAGGATGACATCTTCAGATGAGAGATTGATGAGCTGATGGGGAGGAGGCTGAACATTCACTCCTTCATTCCCAAGGAGTAGCTCACAGAGAAACCTGCATCTCTTCTGCTTCTAATGAAAAGGGTTTGAAGCTTGTTCAGGACTTTGGAGTGCAATGTTGTGCCTTGTTTGTCCTTACAGCAAGCCTGTGAGAACCCTGTGGGTAGCTCAGTCTGGTCTCGCAGTAGCTAGGAGGATTTTGGAAGGAACAAATGTTCTGGCTTAGAGTTGAGATGCACAGGTATGAGGATACATTATTGTCATCAAACTGTGGAGAAGGTTTTTCATATTCACCCTGCTGGTAAATCTCCAGTAGTTTGATTTACATGGGAGCATCCAGACTTCCTCTGCAGCTCTTGTGTTGTGTGTGGTGGGTATTTAACACAGCAGAGAAAGGAATGATGAAACCTGGCTTGGAAACATGTGAGAAGTTTCAGGGAATTTCTCCCTCAGCGAGTAGCCTTTATTCATGTCTGCTGTCTATGAAGGAAAGCAGCCTCAGAAGGAAGGACAGTCCCTTTTCTACTAAAACCAGCTTGGCTGATAGAAAATCTGCAGAACCCAGTTCAGAATCCTACTGATATCATCAGTAAAACTTCCATTGGTGTCAGCAGTCTTAGACTTCTTCACCAGGGCTGGAGTTCAACAATCCCATTGAAAGTATTTCTTTATTTGATGTTGTGCTGCATTTTGTTCATAAGCAGACTACACAAGTGAAATGCTTGTCAAGTCCCTGAAAATCATGACAAAATTCCTGTGACATGAAGTGATGTGGACTTTTACATCACCCACACCCAAGGTTACCTTTTTTTTCTCTAAAGACTTCCTTCTCTTCCTATGGAACAATGTTGCTCTAGGAAAGAGTGAAAGCAGTTTGACAAGAGCCTTATTTCTGTGCTTGACATTTACAGATGGTCAAAGAAATAACCTCTGCCAGAAGGCTGCACTAGAACAACTTTGAATACCAGGGCCTGGGTATCCCATCTTCTGAGTTTGTGAGCTTATTAAGTTTTAAAAACCAATTCTGTAATTCCCTTTAATTCCAATAACCTTTGCATGGATTGTTGACACGTCTATTGAAACCGCCAGACGCAGTTAACGGGAGGTGCCACTCAGTTTTACATGTGCAGGTGCTGCTGTTGTGAGTGGCTTTGTGCAATTAATTCAGCTGTCACAGGGACTTTGGAAGCCTGTTGTGGATAAGATTGTATCTGTCTATTTTAGGGCTAATCAAGAATCCTCCCCAGCCAAAGGACCACTGAGCCATTAAATCCCAGCCCACTTCCAAGCACAGGGACTGCTCCCTTTCTTCCCTAACACTGGCCAGAGCAACCAGGTTGAGGGAAGGACAACAGCTGCTCCAAGGGCTGGAGGAATTTCCTTTCCTACTCAGTGCCTGTGGTAAAACTGCCCCAGGGCAGAAAAATGCAGCCTGCTTGGGGGTTATCCAAAGTTTACAACACATAATTATTGAGCTCTGGATTCATCTCACCCAACATGAAACCTCTGCAGATCCCACTTGAAGAGAGACAACCAGGTGTGCAAAAATGCCTCTGGGTGCACCTGCTTGGGCAGTCAGACTACTATAGGGCAGGCATCTACCCTGGGCCAAGTACCCAGAGCCTCTCTGCAGTAAATCTTTAGAGCCAGTTTGACTCGCCTGAAGTTTCTGCTGCTTTGTGTCCCTCTGTTTCAGAAGCAGATTGTGAGCCCAGACCCCGTTTAACTCTGCTAAACCTTCGTGATCCAACTGCCCGCACCCAAGTAATGTGGTAGTTTTAAGTGGAGATTATTGACCAAATACTTTTGCACCCTGATAAATTCCCAGACTGATAGATGAGAGTAACGAGTATCAATAAGCACTAAGGATCAGCCCAGTGCTTCCCACCGTGGGACAATACCGGATAAAAGCCAAGTTATTATTATCATCATCACTGCCTCTGGAGTTAAGCCTTGCTCCACTTTTGAAAGCCTTCGGTAATTAGGTGGGAAGATAAAAATATGTAATGGGAAAGAGATACTGTGGGTCTTAAGCAAACACCTAGCTGGAACAGGAAAGGTGGAACCAAAACTCTGTCACTGACCTTGAATTGCTCTCTGCTGTTCAATGTGGGGGTGACTCATCCTCTCCATGGGCTCCCTCAGGAACATCCTAGGGAGCTTAGGCTGCTCCCTTGCAGCCCATCAGGGGTCGAGGTTCCACTGAGACCCTTGGATGTGATGGCACTGGCTGTCACCAGGGCTGAAAGCTTGGAGGGCTGACCACCTTAAACTCCTCACTTTTATTAATCTCCTGTCATAATTTTCAAGGGAATTTCTTCTGCTGTAATACACTTATCCAATACCATTAACTCTCCAGACATGAACTGTTTCAGAGCAAAGAAGACTCAAGGGTCTCATGGCCATCATGAGAATGCTGTTCTAAAGTGAATTAATACTTTAACCCTTCTACAGCCCATCTTTTAAATATGTGTCACTTGGAATTTTGCACTGAT
The DNA here is from genome assembly GCF_963662255.1 of Cinclus cinclus. Taxonomy (NCBI): domain Eukaryota; kingdom Metazoa; phylum Chordata; class Aves; order Passeriformes; family Cinclidae; genus Cinclus; species Cinclus cinclus. The sequence continues at coordinate 13,818,254 of NC_085058.1, forward strand.
GGAGGGCACTGCTATTTTAGCTCTGCAGTGCAGCATGAATGAGAAAAAACATTTCAGGGAACAAGTCATCATGAGTGGGGCAGCCCTGTAAGATGATGGACTCCTTATATATTTGAGAAATTAGGAAGTATTCTTGCTTTGTCTTAACAAACCATGCTCAGACCTGGGCTCCAAGTTTGCTTTCAGTCCCAGCCTACTCTGTGACCTTGGGTTACAAACTTCCCTGTGCCTCCACTTCTTCCATTGGAGGATCATGGTAGGGGTGATACAGATCTCCTTCATTATGTCCCCCATAAATGTCAAGCATCTTTACATGATTTTCTGAAACTCAGCTCTTCCTGGATTCTGACCTGGTTGTGACCCAGTTCTCAGTGGTCCCACACCAGTTCTGACCAGCAGGATCCAGTCCTCCTGGTACCTCCATCAAGATCCCCCCTCAAGGTGATGCTGAGCAGAACAGACAGGTGGGTGGAAGAGGCTGCTCCTAGGCTGCAGCCAGGGGTGGTTTGTGTATCTCTCTCCTCCTCTTAATAACTGAAGCATATTGTGAAAACAAGTAAGATTTCTCACCTAATGTCTGTACTTCATTAAAGCATTGTTTAGACAGACAGTTGATAAAAGAGGGGTGAGTCCTCCTGCCCTGCAACCTGAGATTCACCAGCATAACTTAAACAATTACTCTTATTCCTCAGTGAAACACTGGAATACCATGAACAATGAAACCCTGGAATAACATTTAGTCAGGCACAGCACGAGTAAGGCAGCAAAGCAGCAGAATCAGCATATTTTCCTTTGTTTCTCTTACAAACTCTCATGTCAACAGTCTCAGCAGATGTTCTTCGGAGGGCATTTATACTGTTGCACATTGCATTACACTGTTATTTATTCTTTCCTGGCTTTGTGAGAAGAAAGCAGAACAGCAAAGGCTGCTGGAATTAAGACATCCAAGAGAGCAATTCAGGGAGTGAATATTAAAGCAGGTGAGCTGTGCAACACATCATCTCCCTGAAGCTGTAGATTTTTGTGCTGTAGTAACAGTGCTGCTGCCTGCATGGAACTCATTCACTGACAATAGCGTGGCGCTGGGGGCAGGTTAATTTGAGGATGGTCTGCCTGTCTGTCTACACTGTGAAATTAAGAACAGGCTTTATGAACACTGATCACTGGCTGTGTTGGCACAGGCATGCCACTCACAGCCACAGTGAAAGCTTTCAGCTTGCATTCCCATCACTTATCCTATCAAGTGTGGCATCCACCTTCATCACTAATTATGTTTACATGTTTGGCCTCCAGCATTAGCTTTCACATGAGCACAGCAAAGTTTGGAGGCTCCTCCTCTTAAAATTTTTGTTCTATTTTCCATACCCAAACAATACAGACCATACTGGTTTTGTCAGCTGCTGGCCCAGTACTCCATCTGGCCCAGTACTTCCCACCTTGACCCTGTTTGGCTGACAAATTGGACAATTTCTTTCCCTCTCCCAGCAAGGATCCATTGGCTGCCACCACACAGCCAAGCACTGCTACTGCTGGTCACAAAAGCATGAGAAGCATGGAGGAAGCTCCCTGGATCCCATCTCCTACACCAGTTACTCCCCGTGCTGTGGGATGTTGGGAATCCCTGAGTTCACTCTGTATCTGTGATTTTGTACAAGTCACTTTTCTTCCTTCATGATCTCTCCTAATGGGGAAATCCAATCCCTTCTCATAAAGCAGAAGCTCATTACCCTAAATTATTTTGCACTACTCCTTTTCCCCCTGTGATGGACTCTCTGTACACAGGTACACAGTCAGCCCAAGGCCAGAAGGCTGCCATTATTTCAGTCCCAAATCAGCATCCCTGCAGGCTGGCACCCAACCTGACAGGACACATTAATGACCTGCAGCAATGACAACATCCACATGAGTGGGCTGTCAGTTTAAACAAAAATTTGCAAATCTTTACAGCTTTCCAACACCCTGCTGACCTCCAAGTGCCCCTTGCCTCTCCTCAGACCTGTAAATAACATAGATTTACCCACAGAGTGCCATTCTCCAGGTGAAATAAGATCTGGATGAGAGGCAGTTGGCTCCAAATCAACTGAGAGAAGAGCAACAGCCGTTGGTGAGCAGCTGGGACTGTGGCAAAATAATGGAAAAAACCCAGTTACCTCATCCTGTGCTCACAGCATCTCTGCTGTTCAAGAAGATAGATGGTCTTGGGGTCATAGAAGCCTCATCTGCTATGGTAACAGCCATTGCCAAAAACAAGTGCTGATTGCTGAGTGAATTTCCACAGGCTCCTCTTGTGCCAACTCCCTGAAAATAAACCACCTCATGTATTCATGGATGGGAGTGCTCAGGGAGTATGGAATTGGGGCTCTCTGTACTGGGGGGTGCATCCTTATCCTGCCACCCACACCTCAGATTCAAGGTTGTGGAATGAAAATAACCATGTTCCCCTACCTGGTAAATATTCTCCCTGCAAGAAGCAGAGGTTTAGCTCCTTCCCTCACTGACTGCAGATGGTCCAGATGCCCCAGAGAGATGGGGGAATGTGTACTGGAGCAGCTGCTGGCTCTGCCCTCCCAGGACAGGGAGGCAGGTTGAGATGTCAAGGGTACATCTCTGGTTGTTCCTGAGGCAGCCCAAAGGGTTTCCCTCTTTTTTTTTTGTCCACCCAGCAGCCATTTCTACATAGTAATGGCTTTTGGAAACATGAAAGGTGTTTTATAGCTTTGACACCATTCTCATCTCAGGTTTTTTCGCCAGGCAAAGCACATGAACTGCCCATGCAAAATACAAAATGGGGCTACTGTGACAAGTACAGTGTGAGCAGACCAAGGGGGTGCATATAAGACTTATAATAACCAAAGCAGGAAGCTTTAAATGCAAAGAGAAGCAAAAGGTTAATTCAGCAAATAATTCTCAACTGTGTTTCCTAAGGATGGCTTTAATGATCCCAGAAAGTTAAGGTAACATCAGAAAAAGGTATGAGCCCATGAAGACAGTATCAGAAGTTCTGCTCCCTTTTAGTGCCCTATGGCTGGGTTTAGGACAGTAAAGACAACCAGAAAGTGCAGCTGGCCCACTGTGTAACATCACAACTGCTGACTTGTACTGGCTGGGAAAGCAGATTCTGTCCTGCTCTGTTCTGCTCAGCTCACACTTCCTGGCACAGGTAATTCATATCCTGATTCTGTGCCCTACAGCAGCAGCATGAGCAGCAGAACTGGACGAATTTATTTATTTATTTACATGAAAATTTTCTTGCCTGCTTCAAAAGGCAAAAGGCTGGAAAGAACCTCAGCATCTCAGTAATTTACTCTCTCTAGTCCTTTCCCTCCACTAAAGCTCAACCATGGCTATGGCACTTTTGATAAATATTTATCCAGCCTCTGCTTGGAGGCCTCCAGCTGTGGAATCCCCACAGCCTCCCCAGGAAACCCTCATCCTTGCCATTAGAAGTTTTTACTTAGTCTGAATTTTCCTTGCTGAAGTTTAAGCCATTACTTTATCTGGAGAGAAGAAAAGATTATTTTTTTCCTCTTCACAGCAACCTTTATAAGTCTCTCACATTATGTAGAAGATCAGGGAGACACAGTAAAGGCTGAAGCAAAGGCTGAAGCTGGACCTGCCCCTTTTGGCAGTTCTCCTCATTGAAGGTGATTAAGTGTAAAGAGGTACTTTCTGCTAGTGCAAGAGGCATGTTGTTAACATGCAACTAGGCTTTGTGCCATCTCAGCAGATATATATGCATGTAGGCAAGAAAAGGCCATGTCTGAGCATCAGGCTTGAAAAAGGAATAAATTGAGACAGAAACAATCAGGCTATTTCTAGTACCATAGTTTTACCAGAGATGAACAGAAATTTATGTGGGCACAACATCTTATCAAACCATGATGTTTCATTTTGTTCCCCTTCTCCATCATTCATCTCTTTGAAATCAGAACTCTGTAAGTTGCTACCAGCCCTAAAACACCAGAGGTGGAGATGCAGCATTGAGTGGCACCAATATTCCTGCAGCAGGTGGGAGATGCCCATCTCCAGGACTACCAGGCAGTGGCAAATCACCCAAAGTCTAAGTTCCAGCTGGCAAGAGCCCTTTTCAGAGCACCCAAGTGCATGTCTCTGGCTGCCATCCTCAGGAACATGGCAGTAGTCTCCAACTACAATCCAGTGTGTCCAGCCTTCCCTGCTCCCAGGAGCAACAGCCCAGTCTAGGTCCAAGAGCTGTGTGCAGATAACAAGAACCAAAGAGGCAGCAGGTGGTTCCAGCTGACTTCATCACATCTTTCCCCAGAATAATCTGCTGGACAGCTGTGAGGAGGAGAATCTCATCTGGCTGCAAACCAACATAAGCAGGGGAGATGGGATGTGGAGTCAGGCAGAGAGGCTGTCGTGGATTATTTATGGTTCTCAGTGGATGGACAACTTTCCTAAGTTAATAACCCTGCAGCCAGAGCTTTTTTTTTTGCTATTTCAAGAGCAACAAAGCACATCTGCTTTTGCTTCCCAGGATGGTAAGTACTGAATTGCCAGGGAGATAGTGTCCTTGATGCTGAGAGGACTTTTTATCTTATTTTGGAGTATATACCAATATAATCAAGAGGCAACACTGGGGAAAGAGAGTTTGTCTCTACCAGACACTGCTATATTTTGAGGCTTTGTGGATGCTCTTCTCTGCAGGGCTTTGCAAGAAGGGGATTTCTGTCTGTCTTAGCCTGAGAACTGCAGGTGTGTGTCAGACCAGGACTACAGAGAGCAGAGGGCAATTGTAATTGAAAACTCCATGTGCTGTCACACACAACAGTTTTTCCTTTTGTCATCCCATATTTCTGAGGTGGTCACCCACCTTTGGTGTTTTCCTTGCAAAGTCTCTTCACAGAGTGGATATTTAGCCTCATGGACTCCTGAAAATAATTCTTATTCCTAATTGCAGGAAGAGATAAAGTAGATTTTGAGATTTAAAATCACTCTCAAGGGCCACAGCCAAAGTACTGAGGCTTCCAGAGTTTGGTTGGTGGGTTGGATGGAGCAGCCAGCAATTATCTGCTGTGTAGAAGAAGCTGTTCCTATCACGTTAACATTTCTGTGCATTAAGCTGATCTATGTTGACATAAGTGGGATATTGGGGAGTGCACATTGGGACTCCTGATACTTTGCACAAAGTATCAGGATAGTAACTGGATAATTGAAAAATTTGTTCCCTTCCACAAAGCACTGCAGGCCACCTCATAATCCCTCTCTTTCCGTTCCTCCTGCATGGCTAATCTGAAAGCGAGTGCACTGCTTGCCTCCTGCTGCTCTTCCCACTCTTCCCACTGTCTCTTTCATGCCACTGGCAACAAAGCTCAGTGCTGATGGATGGTCAAGTGGGACATGAGCATTTTTTCTCTGCCATCAAACCATGTCACAGTGGCTGGGACCTGGCTGGTCAAACAAGGAAAACCTGTCCTCTGATAAAACCCAAGTGAAGACTACCAGGAATCGCATCTTGTTCCTGAAGGCAGCTTCCCTTCCTTCCGGCTTCTAAATGTTTTTGCATTTGCATTTAGATAAAACTCTTCTCATTGCACACCAGGCCAGCTAAGAAAACAATCCCAAAAACTCCGGGCGGGGGTCAGGGACTCAAGACAAGGGCTAGGACCCCCGTGGGGTGGACTCTAGTCCACTGGGCCATCACACACAGGCACTTATTCCCATTCTCTGCTCAGTGACCAGAGTAACTGTGTTCAAAGAAAATAAGAGGAATGCAGAAACACAGAGTCCAACACCAAGCTGCTCCCACCAGGCACAGGGATAACCAGGGGAGAAGCTGTGCTGCTTGCCACCAGGGTTTCCCAGATAAGTGCCATAATCTACCTCAGCCCAGCCCTATTGATCCCCAGTCTGGGCTCAGGGGAGCTGCAGCTCTCTTCCAAGGTGGTTCTGTGCTGCGTATTTTGACTGGAAGGTATGATTAACTCTGAATGTCAAAATGTACTTAGGGGTTGAGGAATAAACTCGGGAGATGAATGTAGTGAGACATGCTATTATTTAAAAATTCCAGAATGATTTATGCACCTTCTGCAGCCCTCATGCACCCCCTCACTAATGCTTATGCATTTATGGACTTCAGTTTTCAGCTGGCAGTGAGGTGTTTCTGCCTTAAGGAGCAGGAAAAAATGTTCCTGACACTGAACTGGAGCTCATAACCCACCATAAACCCAGCACTGCATGTTCCTGGCCTTCTTCCACACCTGAAGAACTCGGAAGCACCCAGTAAAATGATCAGGCCACAGGTTTACAACAGTCAGGAGGAAATATTTTCCCCCTGCTGTACATATTGAGTGACTTTCTGCCTTGGAATTATGGAGACTGAAAGATAAATAAAATCATGGGTAGATTAGACAAATTTATAGAAGGCAGGACCAAGTAATGGCTACTAAACGAGATGATCAAAATGCAATTGCTGCTCAGAAAATCACCAAATTCTGGTTGCAAGAAGGAGCAGAGGAGCTGGATGCTTATGGAAGTGTTGCTCTGCATGTTCCCCAGATCATACTCTTGTTTAAGCACCTTGTTTAAGGCATGAGCTGGAGATGGAAGGATAACTGTTCTGACTCCGAATGGGTATTGTTTAAGTTCCTCCCCCAGCCTGGTCACCTCCCAACAGGCACCATGAAGTCCTGGCTCTGACACAGCCCAAACCTGGGGCTGGAACTGCAGTGGAGTCACCTGGCATGAGAGCCAGGGTGTGCATCACTACCAGCAAGAGTCTCTTCAGCAGCAGTGAGCCTTAATTCTGTGAGGAAAATAAATTATAGCATTCATTTTGGGGGGTTATAAAACCAGTTCATTCTGCAGATATAAACATTATAAAATGAAGTGTAAAATAAATCATTAAAAATGGGAACACGGCAGGAGAAGAAAAGAAGTGAGGAGAAAGGAAAGGAGAGGTAATGAATCTGGAAGGACAGATAAGGAGCTGAAAGATGAAAGAGGAAAATAAAATCAGAAAACAGACCTGCAGTGAAAGGAGAGTGTCACAGAAGTAGACATTTGAGGGCCAAGTTCATTTGGTGACTAAAGTCAGTGGATTTAATGTTACCTGCAGATTTACAGCTTAAACTTTCAAGGAAGTAAACTTCTGAGAGGTTACAATGTCATCTAACCTTCCAGAAACATCACCAAGTGGTTAATGTTACATTATATGTAATTTTACTGAGGTATTTATTGAAGTGTTTACTGTATTTATGTATTTACTGAGGTATATATATATACATACTGTTTTAATACACACACACACACATAATTTTTTAGCACTCCAGAAGGAAAAAAGAAGCTTTTTTTGAAAAGTATCAATGTTTGCTGTTGTCAAAGAGGGAAAGCTACATGCATTTCATCTGCTGTTATTTCCCAGCCATGCTGGAGGTATATCACCAACAAAATGTTACCCAACAAAGCCTGGGAATGTGACAACTGAGTGAAAGCTCTGCGAAAACAGACTGAACAATTTACAGATTAATCTGAAATGAGACAAGTATGTCAAACATACCCACCCAAAAGCACAACAAATTTTAAAATTCAATGCTATGTCACCAGTGATGGCAGTTTCTTGAGAGGCACAGCCATGGGGGGAATGTTCCAAAGCTCCACACGCAGCTCCTGCCTGCACCTGGGCTGGAGCTTGGGGTAGAGAGAGTAAATTCTTGTGCTCACTCACACACTCTGTAAGAGCATAAGCCATTGCTTTATAGCAGCAAGGCTTTCTCTGACCTTTAGATACTGCACATCAGAAAATGGCACCTCATTATGCAGCTGCAAGAAGTTGGAGTAAATGGGCTTTTGCCACTGTAAAAAAAAAAAAATGAAGAAGAAGAAGAAGAAAAATAAAACCCACAAAACAAACAAACAAATCCAAACCTGTCCTACAGCCAAGATGCATTTGGGTCCTTTCCTTGGTACAAATCCTTCTCTGTGGAGTAATAGAGCTCAGTGAATAAAACCTGCCCCTCCTTCCTAATTCACTCCAAAGTGGAGATGATTAAAATGAACCATTTATCTTGGTCCCCTCTGCACAGGGCCGACCGCTCTGAGCTGTGAGGAGAAGATGCAGTATTGCTTAGCAAGGAAATTCCAACAAGGACATGGCACAGTTTCTTAGGACCAAATCCAATTAAAACATTTCCATTTTCATCTCCTGACCACCCAAAGTAAAGCAGAGAGCATCTAGCTCTGGAGCACTTCAAAGCGCTGCTTAATTGTATGAATATTTTAAATGTAACACAAGAGAGACAGATCCTCTCTGCAGCTTTCAATTAGCACAGCTTCACAAAGTCAGAGCGATGCACACCAGTGAGGAGACCAGCCCCAAAAGGGGTTTAAGAAAAAAAAAAAAAACAAAAAATACTGAGAAGCACAATAGCACAGTACTAAAATTCAACTTTTGCAGAGCATTTAAATATTTCTGGTGTTCCTCCTCTGAGTGATGACCTATATAGTACTAAAATTTACAGATAGCTGATTTTAGCCATCATCCTTACC